>NC_133327.1:110627269-110962269 GCF_042186555.1 Aquarana catesbeiana
AGCTAATAAAATGTATATATAATATTAAAACGTTTAATCCCTGTAAGCTCTGAATTTGCTGGGGTTGCTGACCCCATCCAAGATGGCAGCACACAGCAGTATTCTCAGGGATTTCAGATATTTACACAAAGAAAGATTTTATGGGTAAATAACATTTATAAAAGCATTGTTCTATTTAAACATTTGAACAAAAGACATTTGTGTACTGCTCAGATGTTCAAATAAACAAAAAGTTCCAACACAAAACAGTCTCATTTTTATTCCTTGTCATTTAATGGTTTGGGGCCCAGAATCTAAAATTACATTGCTCTGCTGAATTATTATAGCCTCAGAGTCAATGGTAACATCTAATCACAACTCATCTATAATTCTAAAAGTCTTAAACCATGTTAATTTATGTTTGTTTTAGCTGGTGATAGGGAAATACAATGTATCTTTGAGCTGTGAAAAATATAGTTCCTGCATTTTGTGGACACTTTGCCTGATTTCTCCGGGTCACCAGATCATCTGTCAGCTGTCATATTTGGTCACACAAATAAATTACTAGTATTTATAGTTTTCACCATGCATTAACACTGACATGATGGTACATCCATTACTTGCCAACGGCGTGGTTGGAGGATTTCTGTGGTCACATTTTATAAATGAAATACTGTAAATGTTAGATCTGATAGTTCCTGCTTTCACTGATCCTGATTCTATGTGATGTGAAGATTTGTTACAGATTAAATTATTCCGCAAAGAACTTTCAGACTCTCTCTGGTCCTTAACATCCTAGGAGATGGTAACCTTGTAGCGCTAAAAGTGATTTAACACTTTAATGTTTAATTTGACTCTTTTTCTAGCAGAGAGGTGGAATTTCTGCTAAACGACAAGATAAATTACATTTATTTTTTGTCAGCTCCATCCTACATATCCTTGCTTCGCTGGCTTTACCTTTCCCACAGGAATCTTCACTTCATTTTTTTTTTTCATTTTATTTACGTGAAAGATTTGGCTACTATTTAGTCACTGTACACCAAAATGTTCCACTAAAGGAAAACAGTTATTGCAAGACTGCAAAATTTACAATATAAATTACATCTATTATTCATATTATTGTTGTAACTAAATATTCACTAAAACACAGGATGACATTAATGCAGCTACTGACCTGAACAAACTATTTTATGGTATTTTAAGTGTTTGATGTTGCTGATACCTTACACTTTATTCAATTATCGTTAATCCAATGTAAAAGTTAGACGTTCAGTACTTTTGTGAGGGAGAGGATATGGAGGACACTATAATGTGTAAGTAACTATCACGTCCATGTTGTCCAACTTCTCTTCCCTATCTTTAAGGCATATCGGAACTGTGCTGTCTGCCTGCACTAGCTGTATCTGACCCAAAGAAGACAGAATTTGCAAAGGATATCAGATTAAAGCTGGATCAATGTAGGCTGACTGGTCCTCCATCACCAAGGGGGATCCAGCTGTCAGTGACAGCTGGGATTGACAGCAACCATTCAAGTCCAATGTCGGTTGTCAGCGATAAAAACTTATTTTATTAGACATGGAAAGGATTAGAGCCTCGGTAAAGCTTTTATAGCTGTTTGTGAGCATAAAAAGGGTGAGGACAGAAGACACAGACCATAAAAATAAAACTGATGTTCTAACTCAAACAGTAACCGAAATTAATGAAAAATTGTCAGCTGAAGTTGGACTTTTAAAGTACAACTGTAGCCTGTTTTTTAAATATTCCCATGTTCTTACAAAACAGTAAATAAGCTTTAGAACAAGTCCTGTAGCTGCAGCTGCTATGAAGTGACTAATCCACAAAATGAATAGCAGATGCACATTCACTTAAAATTTCAGCAGTTGGCAATTTTTCAACTTTCAAATCTCTTATCTAAACAGAGAGCATGTGCTCCAAGAGGGAGAGAGCAGAGTGCTGAGACTCAGCTTGAACAACTTCTGCTATGAATTTTGAGGTGTCATTGCTCCACAGTGGCTTTGGCTAGTGTGGTCAGAAAGGGCATATCTTGAAGCTCATTTACTGCTTGTAATTGAACACTGCAGCTTCAAAGTCAGTAGCAAAACAGCAAACTCATATTGCTGACTGAAATTACTTATATATTTACAGAAAAAAATTGCAATGTACCTTCTATTGGGGTTTTATTTTGCAGTCATGTGACAGCTTTGTCTTCTTCAGCTCCTCCTTCCCTATAGCAGTGGGCATAAAGCCAGTGGGTGGGCATAGTGTGATGTAGCACAGAGCAGAGATGTACATCACCTGTCTGTGCACTGCGCTCTAGCAGACTGATCCACAGGTTGCACTTTCTACACAGCAGCTGGACTGGGGGCTTGGCAGCGCTGGGCTAAAACATGCATTCATTTGAAAAGCCAGTATAAATAAAAGTCATGGGAAAAAAAATATGTGGGCTTAACCAATCTTTATTGTGTAGCTCACCTCCTAAAGAGCCGCTGTGTTGGATAGCCATATGGTTTAATATCTTACTTCTGGTATTTCGCTTCCTGGTTGACATAGCCAGGTAAACTCAGTTGGAATGAAATACATCAAAGCTTTGTAATCAGAAGAACAATGGCTTGGCTCAAGCCCACCTGCTGTGATATGTGTGATTGCAAGCTTCAAAGAGAATAAGAGCTAGCTAAGGCGGCCCAGGGCTAATGGAGCTGCCCCTAGTGGACAATGCAGCATGCTTCCTGGAGAAGGGGCAGACATTTGAAGGAATACTCTCGGCAATATCTATTGGATGGAAGGCAAATGGGGGTGGCTACGAGTGGGCGTGTATGTTTGAATGAAAGGAGCACACAGGCAATTGTTCTGTCTCTGTTTTACTGAAAAAACCTCACCAAGAGGTCGTCTCTCTGCCATCTTGGGACTTTGCTCTGACTGAGGGATTGGGCCTAAATTCCATGTGGCCCAGACCCCTTTTATAATCCAGAATCAGCAGATGAAACCATGTGTGATAAGTATCTTTGATATTTCATTGTTGTTATATGCTCTGTATATATACTGCACTATGTAGTGTGTGATGTTAGTACATTCCTATCTTCTTGGGAAATAAATAAGATATTGTTTTTATTAGCAGCACCGTGTGTTTGGTTTCATAGCTAACCTGGTAATATTGTGATATTAACAGTAACATATGCACAGAGTTTTAATAGACTAACTATAGGGATCAGACAAATTAATACAGAGATATAATATTAATTATTGTATCAGTTACATCATTTGGCACCCCAGCAGAAGGTGTGTAGAATTTATTTTTACACAGAATCCACAAAAACCTAATGTATTTTTTGTCTTGAGTCCCTGGAAGCATAAATCCTCAAATACACCCAGAATATGAAATCGTCTCTAGTGTGTACAAGAATGGCGCTGGCTCATGAATTCTGAAACCACGCTTGGATGGTCATGAAGATTCTGTGAAATATTTCATCAGGGAAACATAGAACCTGGTGAGATCTTTGGCTGATATATGTATATATATATTAAACTTTTATTGTATTGCTAATGCAAGTTGGTAGCTGGTCAAGTGGCCTGGCGAGTAAAGGGCTGATAACCCTTGGTTAGAGATTGACAGGGATTACCATACATCTTTGAGGAAAAAGTGGGAGAAATATAGATTATTATTTTACATTTTTTATTTTTTTTAAGTTTTTTATTTTACACGTGAGAGTGAAATAGCTCTCTGTTCCAATAGGAGTTCAATGTGGGCTGCAACCTAATGGGAAGGCATTGATTAAGAGTCTGCCTTGTGTCTTAGAATGTGCCTTGTGTCTTGTAGACTGTAGAACTACAAGTAACAAGGTAGTTTTAAACGGCTTTGTATCTGTTTTTTTTGTTGTTTATCTGTGTGCATTGTAAGCAACCGTTGTAAAAACAGGTTAGACAACTTCAGTGTAGGCTAAGGTGCAAATTAGCATATCAATGGATATTCCCCAGAAAGCATGTGGTAATCCTAAAAGCCTCATAGAACCTACAGGACAGAAGTGCTCAGATACAAGGCAACCGATAATGCCACAGTAAGTGTGGTGAGTCTTTTCTATGGATATGTAAAAGTTTAATTGTTTTGAATGATATCAGGTAAAAGTGGTAATGAATGAAGAATATTGAATGCTAGAAGAGTGATTTGTTTTTTTTTTTTTTTTGTGAGTTGTAAGAGCTAATGATAATTGAGTTTGGTTTATTACTCAGTGTAGTGGTGGAACGTTAGTACAAATAGAATTGGGTTTTGTGTGGATGGTATGGTTTTGAAATGGAGCTTATGTATACATATGTTAAAAAGTACGCTTCTGCCAGTTATCATTCATGTGCAGATGAACCTCTTAAAAGCCAGTATAAGGTACTATTGTCTCAGTGTCAGCAACATAATAGCAGATTATTGGGTAAACAGCTAAAAAAGAAAGATAAAAAAGAAAGGTTGGCAAATGAAATTGCAGTGTTGCTCAGAATTAAATTTATATCTGAGCAAATGGAGGGGAAGTGGGAAGCAGAGAGGAGACGTCTCAGGGAGGACATAGAGGAAATCAGTGAAAACCTTCTAAAGATTGCAACAGCCTCCAGTAGTGAGATGGATGAATTGCGGGCTACAGCAGGCAGTTTGACAGAAAGAAACAGTGAGCTACAAGAACAGCTTCAGAGGTCCAGCATGGACTGTGATATGAAGAGCAAACTTTTAGAGTCATTGCGAATAAAGTTGTCAGAGATGGAAGAGTTGGTTATGTCTTTAGAAAGAAAATTAGCAAATGCACACTCCCAGCTTCTTACTAAAGAGCAATGTATAGTATCGCTCAATGAAAACGAAGGAACATGTCAATTGGCCAATATCTGCACAGTCAATGAGGAGAAGGGCTGTGATGAAACACAGTCTGCTATTGCACCCATAGCTTTGAAGCAGAATAACAGTTTGATTACAATCCAAGAGAGACTTACTTTGTGCCAGATTCTGGGTGAATTTAATGCCCTGGAATCACCAGTGAGTCTGTCCAATAAATTTGAGGCTCTAGTCCTTAAATTCCTTTTGAGTAATGAGGATGCATGTTCTCTTCTGAAAGCATGGCTACCAGGACCTTTGGCAGGCCAGTTATCTGCACAGGTTAATGATAACTTAGCAGATGCAGAGGTGCGGAGGAAAGAGTTGCAGCGTATTGTGGACAGTCATGATAATGGTATGAGTGATTTGCAACTAATGAAATTTAGGAGAGGAGATGACCCAATATTGTTCTGCAGTGAGTATCTTGCATTGTATACGAAAGTGTTCAACTGTCCTGACTTATTGGAGGATGATACAAGTTTCATATACTCAATGGCCAATAAGTGTTATGTAAGCTATCCCACTAGAATGGCTCTGATGAATGCTAGATCCTACCAAAATTTTGTCAATATCCTGCGAGACTTCTGTCAAGAGTCCAGTGATAGGGAATATGGGTCAAAGGCAGGTGTATCCGTAATAAGCAGAGGTACAGGAAGGCAGAGAGAGTTCAGATATTCTAAATGGAATAGGCATGGACATAGATTTTGTAAAGCCCTTAACATTGCTAGCATGGAGCAGGAAACCCCAGAAATACAGGTATCTGCAACGAAAACCCCCACCCAGGACAGGGACAGCATAGCGCAAAGGCCTGATATGAAAGATAGCAATCAGGACAGATCACACAGTTCTGAAGAAGAGATAAGAAACTACAGTCCACACCCTAAAAACAGCCAGCAACAAGACTGGATGAACATTCCAATCTTTGCACCCTGGGCTAATCTACCATTCTGGCTTGTATGTAGTTGGACGCAAATTGCATTGCCATTTTTCCTGAGTAATATGGCAAAGTTTACCAATACTGATTGCTTAGTATAGGAAAATATGGCAATTGTTCCCTAGCATTACAATTAATGGGGAAAGGCTTGGGGGACTCAAAAAGTCAATTGTCATGATAATTGTGTGTAATCACTGTTTTTGTGTTCCTTTTTCAGAGACCTTGGAAGAAGTTAAAACTAGTTTGGATACTAATGTATGTGTTTTGTTTGCAGGTCCTTCAAAGTGAGAACAGTGGGCACATTTAGCAGAACAAGGGGTTAGGTTATTGTAAAGGCATAATCGATTATCATATGGTACCACAAGCTCATTAATTAGTAATTGTTTGCAAACAATGAAAAAAATAAGATAAACAATAATCAGGCATTAATGCATTAAAGAGTTACAAATTAAGTTACAAATGTTGTGATGAGGTACAGATGTTTTGTTTTTTGTTTTTCCCATTAACTAATTGTATTTCAAATGAAAATGAGCACTTACTCTTCTCAGGAGGAAAGTACATGGATGTCTTTAGTTAAAAGTTGAGTGTTTGTCATTGTTTTATGGTGGGTTTTTTTTTTTTGTTATTAATTTTTTTTATATTTTTGGTATTTGTTTAGTCATATATTTTATTTTTGTTTTGTTCAGCTGGAAAAATGGTTAGGTTAGTCCACCTGAAAGGGGGGCCATTGGCTATGCCCCCAATTAGCAGCTGAATACATTTTGTCTAGGACAAGAGTTGTTGGTAGGAAATCATTCTAGCCTCCGGAGTTTGTTTGTTTTTTCTCATAATTTTATGTTCATTCAGGTGGAAAAAGTTACAAGGTTTACGCTTTGTCCACCTGAAAGGGGGGTTAGTGCATAGGTCTGAAAGTACAGATAATGCATTGTCTTTTTAATGCTTAAAATTTTGAATTTTTTGAGAAGCAACGTTCACGTTCATTTTTTTTAAAAATTTTTAATCATACCATGGGGATCCATTTTAGAGTGGGTTCAGCCTAAAGAGGTCATGGTTGTTTTGATAATTTGGTCAGAGTTATAGAAGCCAGGAATACTAAGTTCCTGGGTTCCAAGGAAGGAACTATAAATAAATGAGGCAAGCGAGCAGATATTATGGATAAGAATTTGATTCTGCTCTTGTTTTTCACTTTCAGAATCCTGGTGAAGCGAGATTGGAGAGGTTTCTAGAACAGAGATGAAAGATGTTCATCTGGTTGGCAGTTTGTTTGTGCCACACCACACCGAAAATTTGTTCCGATAAACATTCAGAAGAGAAGGGACAAACGAAAAGATTCAGTTTAATACTTGATTTTTCTTATGGACAATTTAGTGCTAATGCTTAATCTGAAATACTGTGCCTATCAACAAGACTTGTTAAACATTTTGCCGGAGTCTCTCCTCATGAATGCGAACGTGCTATTAATACATGTGCAATGGGTTGGAGGTTGGGGAAGGAATATACACATCCAATCCGTCAGAACATGAAATGTAAAATATATGTTTTTTTGTTGGAGGGAGAAATTGAAAGAATTGACAAGTATGACAAGTATTGACGTAACGGAAGTAATATGGTGCAGGTACCTAGAAGACGGCACTTATACATAATAAGGTGTCGGTTGGCCAGACTAGAGGGTGCCAGGTGACACATCAATGGGGTGAAAACTTCCTTGTGGGGGCGGTATCTTAGTGTTATCTGTACTACAGAGAAGCTCTTGGTTACGGGACACCAGAATTGGACATGGGGGAGATACGCCTGGTTGATGTCTCACCTGAGAGGTTGAAACCCAGCACAGGTAATGCCAGTTAATACACACAGGAGCATGCTTTGTTAGATAAAGGGAACAAGCGCTGGCTAGCAGGATACAATATGCCTTTACCACATGGCGCTTTAGCATCTCATCGTGGTTGATAGAAGCCTACTGCTCTATATGTGCTGAGTATACACTGAATCAAATGCGGTCATTGTACCAGTGACTTACTCCCAGAGACGTGCAGACACAGAATGAGGTTCATGCAGGACTCTTATTTCTGAGTAGTAACCCGAAAAAGGAGGGAGGTATTCAGCACTATATTGGGGGGAATAGGAGCTGGGATGGGTGGTGTTAATGGAGTGGACATCGGTATCCTAAGGAACAAACTCTCAGCCATAGCTTAAGCGGGGCTTTGTTACTCATAGAGATTGGTGGCATCCTTGATAACATTCAACAAAGTCACATAAATACCCAGGGTAAAGTGGCTCCAGATTTTCTCAACCGTGTTGAGAGGTTGGTAGAAAGTGTGACGGTACAGGACAGAAATCTGTCATTGGCTCTGGCGTGCACGCAGCGGCAGGCGGAATTATCAACCAGCATTAAGCTGATTGTACAGTCTCTGTATGAGGGGCAGAGCCTGATGAGTTAGCATCACAGCTCAGTAAGACTTTGCCAAAACACGCTGCTTACACTAATCCAAAGTGGTGGTCGAATGCCTGGATGGGCTGTACTAGTTTGGATTGTGAAAGGTATTATGCAGTATGATCCCATACACAGAGGTGCAGACTCGGTCTGTATATTTGGTGGCATCAATGGGCTTACTGACTGGGGATTCTATCCTGTTGCATTTGAGGCTAAGTTACCCACATGTGATCAGAGAAGATGGAAGCTGGAGGCAGGTTGATACTTCCCTTGGGTAGCAGCATGACCATGATGTCCTTTGTAGGCCAAGTCAATGCATGATGGTGAGCGAAAAATGTTGGGAAGATATTGCACTCTGTGTTCAGGATGGAGAGGTCATTGCTGGGATGAAGCACCTGGGTATTATTTGGGACATAGAAGAGTTTGTTTCCTTGTCCTAAAAAATACCGATGTAACGTTAGTCATGTAACTAGAGGGTTGTTGAACCTAACAATAGGTAGGTGATGGGTAGGGATGAGCCGAACATCCCCCTGTTCGGTTCGCACCAGAACATGCGAACAGGAAAAAAGTTTGTTCGAACATGCGAACACCGTTAAAGTCTATGGGACACGAACATGAATAATCAAAAGTGCTAATTTTAAAGGCTAATATGCAAGTTATTGTCATAAAAAGTGTTTGGGGACCTGGGTCCTGCCCCAGGGGACATGGATCAATGCAAAAAAAAGTTTTAAAAACGGCCGTTTTTTCAGGAGCAGTGATTTTAATAATGCTTAAAGTCAAACAATAAAAGTGTAATATCCCTTTAAATTTCATACCTGGGGGGTGTCTATAGTATGCCTGTAAAGGGGCGCATGTTTCCTGTGTTTAGAACAGTCTGACAGCAAAATGACATTTTGAAGGAAAAAACTCATTTAAAACTACCCGCGGCTATTGCATTGCCGACAATACACATAGAAGTTCATTGATAAAAACGGCATGGGAATTCCCCAAAGGGGAACCCCGAACCAAAATTAAAAAAAAAAAATGACGTGGGAGTCCCCCTAAATTCCATACCAGGCCCTTCAGGTCTGGTATGGATATTAAGGGGAACCCCGGCCAAAATTTAAAAAAAAAAATGACGTGGGGTTCCCCCTAAATTCCATACCAGACCCTTATTCGAGCACGCAACCTGGCAGGCCGCAGGAAAAGAGGGGGGGACGAGAGTGCGCCCCCCCCTCCTGAACCGTACCAGGCCACATGCCCTCAACATTGGGAGGGTGCTTTGGGGTAGCCAAAAGAACCAGAAGAACCAGAAGATGAAGGAAGATAGAAGAAAGAAGAAGTATTTAAATAAAGGAATTGTCAAAAACTGTCTCTTGTCATTTTTAACATTTTTGACAGTTTTTTAGTGAAATGGTAGGGGTAAGTACCCCCTTACCATTTCACACAGGGGGGGGCTGGGATCTGGGGGTCCCCTTGTTAAAGGGGGCTTCCAGATTCCGATAAGCCCCCCGCCCGCAGACCCCCACAACCACCGGCCAGGGTTGTGGGGATGAGGCCCTTGTCCTCATCAACATGGGGACAAGGTGTTTTGGGGGGCTACCCCAAAGCACCCTCCCAACGTTGAGGGCATGTGGCCTGGTACGGTTCAGGAGGGGGGGGCCGCACTCTCGTCCCCCCCTCTTTTCCTGTGGCCTGCCAGGTTGCGTGCTCGGATAAGGGTCTGGTATGGATTTTTGGGGGGACCCCACGCCGTTTTTTTTTTTTTTGGCGCGGGGTTCCCCTTAAAATCCATACCAGACCTGAAGGGTCTGGTATGGAATTTAGGGGGAACCCCACGTCATTTTTTTTTTTTTTAATTTTGGTTCGGGGTTCCCCTTTGGGGAATTCCCATGCCGTTTTTATCAATGAACTTCTATGTGTATTGTCGGCAATGCAATAGCCGCGGGTAGTTTTAAATGAGTTTTTTCCTTCAAAATGTCATTTTGCTGTCAGACTGTTCTAAACACAGGAAACATGCGCCCCTTTATAGGCATACTATAGACACCCCCCAGGTACGAAATTTAAAGGGATATTACACTTTTATTGTTTGACTTTAAGCATTATTAAAATCACTGCTCCTGAAAAAACGGCCGTTTTTAAAACTTTTTTTTGCATTGATCCATGTCCCCTGGGGCAGGACCCGGGTCCCCAAACACTTTTTATGACAATAACTTGCATATTAGCCTTTAAAATTAGCACTTTTGATTTCTCCCATAGACTTTTAAAGGGTGTTCCGCAGCATTCGAATTTGCCGCGAACACCCCAAATTGTTCGCTGTTTGGCGAACTTGCGAACAGCCAATGTTCGAGTCGAACATGAGTTCGACTCGAACTCGAAGCTCATCCCTAGTGATGGGGTATAAGTATGTTCTAAAAGCAAGTCCAACCCTTTCATTAATATATGGTAAAGATACAGACATACAGGCATTAAGGATGTTTAAAACAAGTAAAAATAGAATATTAATAACTCATATAGAAACTAACAACAGGAAAAGGCTTTGTACATCATTTCAGGGAAATCAAACCATTTATAAGAAATTGAAGCTTAACTTCTCATAAATGTCACATATACATATTATTCTAAAATGGATACAGTCTTTTAAAATGGTGGACAGCAAGCTAAAATATCCTTACAGTAGGGGTGCATGGTATACCCTGGGCATGTTCTCTGAAATCCAGGCACAGGGATGGAATTGTGTGGGTTTTGTCATTGTTGCAGATTTATATGTGTTGTTAGACTCGATAGTTATATAGAAGGGTTGCCCAGTTATCTATGCAAGCTGAGGGACGACTTGACGGTAGGGTCTCTGCGTACAAGTTAGAGACTTTGTTGCCAAGTCAGAGCCCTACAATACCACTGACATGCCAAAAATGCAGTAGGAAAGGCCATTGTGAGCAAGCCTGCCTAATCCCGACCCGTATCTACAGTGAGGAGTTGTAGGAGGTTGGGAGTGGGATGCATAATTGGGTGGGACACGTATATATGTATGTTATGGGTTGATTCATGTTAGGGTATAGTGTGATAAAGGTGTATTTTAGGCCAGTAATATGGGCAAAGGGCCCTCCTCAAGACTCTATATCTGAAAGCTGGTTAAGATGCTGCTCTGAGTGTGTGCTGGTGAATGGTGAGTGTATGGACACCCCTTGCCTGTATTATACCCCTTCATGAAGATGTCAGAAAGAAGAAGATACAGAAGATACAGAATGGTGACATGGAAGCTGTCACAGAAGAATGATGTTGGTGTGTCACCCAGTAGCAAAGTGGCATGTGTTGGGAAACACAGCACGTTAGGACCGTTATGGACTGTTCCACAGGAGCTGGTTCTGAGGCCGATGTTGAGAAGCGCAACACGGTGAGACCATTATGGACTGTTCCATAGGAGCTGTTTTTGCACATGTTGAAAAACACAACACGTTAAGACAGTTAAGGACTGTTCTATAGGTACTGGTTCGGAAAACCATGTTGGGGAGAAGACAGTTATGGACTGTTCAATAGGAGCTGTGTCTGAAGAAGGGTGGTATGCGCCCTTTAGGCGCAAAGCGGAATTTTTTGGATAGCCACATGGTTTAATATCTTAATATCTGGTATTTCACTTTCTGGTTGACATAGCCAGGTAAACTCAGTTGGAATGAAACACATCAAAGCTTTGTAATCAGAAGAACAATGGCTTGGCTCAACCCCACCTGCTGTGATATGTGTGATTGCAAGCTTCAAAGAGAATAAGAGCTAGCTAAGGCAGCCCAGGGCTAATGGAGCTGCCCCTAATGGACAATACAGCATGCTTCCTGGAGAAGGGGCAGACATTTGAAGGAATACTCTCGGCAATATCTATTGGATGGAAGGCAAATGGGGGTGGCTACGAGTGGGCGTGTATGTTTGAATAAAAGGAGCACACAGGCAATTGTTCTGTCTCTGCTTCGTTGAAAAACCTCACCATGAGGTCGTCTCTCTGCCATTTTGGGATTTTGCTCTGACTGAGGGTTTGGGCCTAAATTCCATGTGGCCCAGACCCCTTTTATTATCCAGAACCAGCAGATGAAACCATGTGTGATAAGTATCTTTTATATTTAATTGTTGTTATATGCTCCGTATATATACTGTACCATGTAGTGTGTGATGTTAGTACATTCTTATCTTCTTGGGAAATAAATAAGATATTGTTTTTATTAGCAGCACCGTGTGTTTGGTTTCATAGCTAACCTGGTATTATTGTGATATTAACAGTAACATATGCCCAGAGTTTTAATAGACTAACTATAGGGATTAGACAAATTAATACACAGATATAATATTAATTATTGTACCAGCTAGTAGTTTGGGCCTATTTTCCCCCCTTAGCACGCACACAGCCAGGCACACAGAATTTTCAGCAGTCTCTCTCTGGTTCAAGAAGCAGTAAGGGTTTGTTTTTGTGGTTTTTATTATGGAATAATATGGAACTTGGCTAATTGCCAGCTCCTATCTCTCCACAGTGACTCACCTGATGATGATATCCTGCTTGTCAGTCCTGCCTACTTAAGCAGTCCAGCCAGATGATCTCTGCCTTCGCCTTGGTCAACATCACAAAGATTTCTGCATTCCTGTTAAAGACTTGCTTGGCTGACATTCCTTCTGGCTCCAGATCCTGCTTGCTGTTCCACTATGCTGATCTCTGGCTTCCTGACTTTCTGGCTTGTCTGACTATCCGTTCCGGTTACCGAACTTTGGCTATGTTTTGACAATGTTTGTTCTATTTACTTTTATTTTTAAATAAGTGTGATTTAACTGTACTTCTGTCTCGGTCTGATTCATGGTTTCTGACAGTAGGTAAAGGCCATGAATTCAGAAGATGCAGTCAATCCACTTGTTGGTAATATTTTTTCCAGATTGGATGAGCGGGATCACTACATGGATCAGTTTGCCATGGTGTTACAAATGCTCCTGAGTCACACGGCTCATCTGGAATCTCCCACTGTGGCTGCTCTGGTAAAACCTGTGTTGCAGGCCATCCCTGCTGCTGCTCCAGTCTCTGTGCAGGAACCCGCCTTGAGTATTACCTCTTTAAGAGGTATGTCTGGTTCCGCTCCGCTTCCCCAGCGATTTGGGGGCGATCCAGTCCAATGCAAAGGGTTTCTCAACCAGGTTGAGATATACTTTGAGATGCTGCCCCAGTCGTTTCCCTTGGACAGAAGCAAAGTAAGTTTCTTCAAGTTTGCTTTCTGAGAGAGCCTTGGCTTGGACAAACCCTCTTTGGGAGACGCAAAAACCCATTGTCTTGAGTTACCCTGAGTTTGTGACTTTAAAAGGGTATTTTAAGTTCCCGCACGCTCCGCTTCTGCTGCCAAGTGCCTCATGTCCATCAAACAGAGTACGAGAACTGTTACCGACTACACCATTGAATTCCGTACTCTGGCAGCAGAGGTTGCTTGGAACAATGAGGACCTCGTGGCTGCTTTTTCTCATGATACCATCAAGGATGAGATAGCAGCCTGAGATAAACCCACTGAGCTGGAGAAGTTGATCATGTTTGCCATCCTCATTGACTCCAGACTCAAAGAAAGACTCTCTTTTAAGGAGTGCTTGTGGAAGCCTCCTGTACATTTGTCTCCAAGCTTTGCAGTCCCACCCTTGCCTCCCTCACCTCCCATGCCTCCTGGTACCGAGTCGGTCAGTGAGGGTGAACTCATGTACTTGGGCTTCACGCATCTCTCTGTGGATGAGAGAACCCTTAGGAGGAGGGAGATATTGTGCCTTTATTGTGGCCAGGCAGGTTGCTTTTTGAAGTCTTGTCCTACCAGTCCAGGGAATGGCCAAACCTTGAGGTCCTGTCATGGACAGCCCTTAGGTGGCATTGTTTCGTCCCCAGTTATCCAGAGGGATAAGACCCTGGTTTCGGGTTACCCTTTCTTGGGCTGAGTGGTCCGTTGAGATACAGGCTCTAATCGACTCTGGGGCTGCAGGCCTGTTCATTGATGCTGCCTTTGCATCGAAGCACTCGATTCTGCTGCAGCTGCATGGCACTCCACTTGCCAGTGAGGCTCTTGACAGGAGACCTCTACAGCCTGCCCATGTTGCTCATGAAACTGTTCCATTGTCCATGGCCGTAGGGGCTCTTCACCATGAAATAATCCAATTCAAAGTTATTTCCTCACCATAGTTTCCGCTGGTTATTGGTTATCCTTGGTTACAGAGGTACAACCCCTCTTTTGATTGGCACTGTGCTGAGGTTCTCTCCTGGTCACCACATTGCAGTAAGACATGCTTCCAGAAGGTAGCCAAGGTCCTGTGCACCTCTTCACTCTCCTCTCTGTACCACAATTTTAGCAATGTCTTTGGCAAAGGTCAAGCTGGTAATGTTAGCCTCCACACCAGTCGTATGATTGCACATTTGACCTTCAACCTGGTGCCATACCCCCTCGTGGCCGGGTTTACCCTTTGTTGGTCTTGGAGGATAAGGCCATGGAGAATTATGTGGCAGACACACTTTCTCAAGGTTTCATCTGCAAATCCTCGTCTCCTGCTAGTGCTGGTTTCTTCTTTGTGAAGAAGAAGACTGGTGAACTGAGACCTTGTATTGAATATAGGGTCCTCAATCATTTCACGATTAAGAATGCCTATCTGATTCCATTGAGTATGGAGTCATTTGACCGCATCAAGGGAGCAATGGTTTTCACGAAGCTTGATTTGAGAGGGGCATACAATCTTGTGAGGATTAAGGAGGGCGACCAGTGGAAAACTGCGTTTAATACCAGAACAGGCCATTATTAGTACCTCATAATGCCTTTTGGCCTTTGTAACGTCCTGGCAATTTTCCAGGAATTTATTAATGATGCCCTCTGAGATTTGTTGCAGTTATGTGTGGTGGTTTATCTCGATGATATCCTCATATTTTTCAAGTCCCTATCTCTATTGTAAATTGGAGAAGTGCGAATTCCATCGTGAACAGGTTAAATAACTGGGTTATGTCATTTCCACTACTGGCTTTTCGATGGACCCAGAGAAACTTTCAGCAGTCCTACAGTGGCCTCGACCCATGGGTTTATGTCCACTGCAGCGTTTTCTTGGCTTTGCCAACTATTAACAGAAGTTTATTCATAACTTCTCATCTCTGGTCAAGCCCCTGACTGATATGACCAGAAAGGGCGGTAACCCACGGAGTTGGTCTCCGGAGTCCATTAAGGCCTTTGAGAGCCTCAAGACTGCCTTTGTTACTGCTTCTGTGTTGCCACATCCTACCTTACCTTTTATCCTTGAGGTTAATGCTTCTGAGACTGGAGTTGGCGCCCTTCTGTCTCAACGTCCTACCTCTGAGTGCGCTATGCATCCTTGTGGCTACTTTTCCAAGAAATTGTCACCTGCGGAGTGCAATTACGAGATTGGTGACAGAGAGCTGTTAGCAATCATTTTAGCCCTGAAAGAATGGAGATATCTCCTTGAAGGTACCACTGTGCCTTACTGACCATAATAATCTTACATTCTTGTCTGAGGCTAAACGCTTCTCTCCCAGAAGAGTGCGATGAGCTCTTTTCATGTCAAATGGGCTCTTTTCTCTTTGTCCATTATCAGGACAAAGGGCATGGTAATGGACTGGGGGAGGGGGGAACCCATGGATTTTTTTTCAATGAGTTTTATCTATATTGCCGAGACCCGACAATTCATTATAGCTGCAATCAGTTTTAAATTACTTTTTTCCTTTAGAAATGTCATTTTGCTGTGGTACTATTCTAAACACAGGAAAACTGTGCCATTTTAGAGGCATACTATAGACACCCCCCAGGCATGATATTTAAAGGAATATTTCATTTTTATTGTTTCACTTTAAGCATCATTAAAATCACTGCTCCCGAAAAAACTGCTGTTTTTAAAACTTTTTTTGCATTGATACATGTCCCCTGGGGCAGGACCCAGGTCCCCAAACACTTTTTATGACAATAACTTGCATATAAGCCTTTAAAATGAGCACTTTTGATTTTTCATGTTCGTGTCCCATAGACTTTAACTGTATTTGCGTGTTCATCCAAATTTTTTGTCTGTTCGCATGTTCTGGTGGGAACCAAACCGGGGGGGTGTTCGGCTCATCCTTAATGAAGACTTATTCAGCCTCTTGGACAACTTTGGTTCTCCCCCACAGCTCGCTTCCCCGCCCTCCTCCTGTGAGATCTCTCCTGACCCCTGGATTCCTGGGATGTTCCTTGTTCAGGTCCCCCAGCTAAGCTTAGCTGTCACCCTCAATGCCTTTTGCTAGCTCCTTACCCTCCTTCCATGCTGCAGTCTCCCCTTGCTTCTAAGGTCCAAACTACTTATGGGCTTTTCCCTCACCTTCTGAGCACACCTCCCCAGGGATTGGTGGAAGTCCCATAAATATTCAGACTGCAGCCTCTGCCCTCCCACCCACTATGTTCTGGAGACCTCCAGAGAGTTCCAGAATGCAAGTGAAAGCAGCAGAACAGCCGCCTGTGAAAACCTGAGCAGCCCTAACCAATCAACCTCTGCTCTACTGATTACAGTGGAGCCAAACTAAATTTACCTAACAGCCTTTCCTAAACTCAGGAGGATGCTACATCTGTATATTAATTCTTCATCTTTTATGTAACTGGAGGCATGGTAAGAATGTGACCTTTACCTAAATTATGCTAAAAAGTGTCCCTCTTTCCTTTTTCAGAAAGTTAGGATGCATGTATAAATACTTGAATGCAAAAGCCTGTCAACAGCCTTCTATGAGGAGGTGAGTTGCCATCTAGATAAAGGAAGGCCCGTAGACGTGGTGTATCTGGATTTTGCAAAAGCATTTGACACAGTTCCCCATAAACGTTTACTGTACAAAATAAGGTGCGTTGGCATGGACCATAGGGTGAGTACATGGATTGAAAACTGGCTACAAGGGCGTGTTCAGAGGGTGGTGATAAATGGGGAGTATTCAGAATGGTCAGGGGTGGGTAGTGGGGTTCCCCAGTGTTCTGTGCTGGGACCAATCCTATTTAATTTGTTCATAAACGACCTGGAGGATGGGATAAACAGTTCAATCTCTGTATTTGCAGACGATACTAAGCTAAGCAGGGCAAAAACTTCTCCGCAGGATGTGGAAATTTTGCAAAAAGACCTGAACAAATTAATGGGGTGGGCGACTACATGGCAAATGAGGTTCAATGTAAAAAAATGTAAAATAATGCATTTGGGTGGCAAAAATATGAATGCAATCTATACACTGGGGGGAGAACTTCTGGGGGAATCTAGGATGGAAAAGGACCTGGGGGTCCTAGTAGATGATAGACTCAGCAATGGCATGCAATGCCAAGCTGCTGCTAATAAAGCAAACAGAATATTGGCATGCATTAAAAGGAGGATCAACTGCAGAGATAAAACGATAATTCTCCTGCTCTACAAGACTCTGGTCCGGCCGCACCTGGAGTATGCTGTCCAGTTCTGGGCACCAGTCCTCAGGAGGGACGTACTAGAAATGGAGCGAGTACAAAGAAGGGCAACAAAGCTAATAAAGGGTCTGGAGGATCTTAGTTATGAGGAAAGGTTGCGAGCACTGAACTTATTCTCTCTGGAGAAGAGACGCTTGAGAGGGGATATGATTTCAATTTACAAATACTGTACTGGTGACCCCACAATAGGGATAAAACTTTTTCGCAGAAGAGAGTTTAATAAGACTTGTGGCCACTCATTACAATTAGAAGAAAAGAGTTTTAACCTTAAACTACGTAGAGGGTTCTTTACTGTAAGAGCGGCAAGGATGTAGAATTCCCTTCCACAGGCGGTGGTCTCAGCGGGGAGCATTGATAGCTTCAAGAAACTATTAGATAATCACCTGAATGACCGCAATATACAGGGATATGTAATGTAATACTGACACATAATCACACACATAGGTTGGACTTGATGGACTTGTGTCTTTTTTCAACCTCACCTACTATGTAACTATGTAACTATGTAACTATGTAACATGTTCATATTTACATTATCCATTGCAGCCAAATTTTTCATATCGTCCAATTAAATATAGTGCTTTAGAAAGGCTGCAACTTTGTATCACATGATCGATCCTGCAGGGAAAACCACAAAGAGACATATTCAGAGAATGACAACACTTGGTCTATATTGCTGTATGTTTAGATAAGGAAAAGTCTAATGCCGCGTA
The DNA here is from genome assembly GCF_042186555.1 of Aquarana catesbeiana. Lineage (NCBI taxonomy): Eukaryota > Metazoa > Chordata > Amphibia > Anura > Ranidae > Aquarana > Aquarana catesbeiana. The sequence goes on from NC_133327.1 coordinate 110,645,601, forward strand.
CACACGGTCGGACTTTTCGTCTACAAAAGTCCAACGGACGCTGACGGACTAAAGCTGGCTGGTAATCCGATCGTGTGTGGGCTTCTCCGGACTTTCAACGGACTTTTTTAGCCTCAAATCCGACGGACTTTAGATTTGAAGCATGCTTCAAATCTTTACGTCGTAAGTACGACGGACCCCGAAGTCCGCTCGTCTGTATGCTAGTCCGACGGACAAAAAAACGACGCATGCTCATAAGCAAAAACTAAACGGAAGCACTCGGTCTAGTAAAACTAGTGTTCGTATTGTAGGTAGCACATTCATCACGCTGCAAAATCTGTGATCGTTGAATGCAGCGCATTTTATTTCTTCTTTACGAAGGCTCTATAAAGAACGAAGGTGTTTTGCTGTTCATAATCAGAGTTCTCCCAAACTGATTTCTGGATTCTTTTTCTCTTTGATCTCATGAATGATATAGTATGCATTTTAAAAACAATGTTTCCATACTAATAATACTTTTTCCCCTTTTTTTTTTTTAGGTTTGTAAAGTTACCACAAAGAACCCATTATTCTGTTTTTTTTTTTTATAGTGATTATTTTTTAGTTTTTAGATAAAGTTAACCCAAAGCACCGTTTTTGGTTACGTAAATTTTTGGATTTTCAAGACTTACCACTTGAACATTATTAACATTAGTAATGTATTTTTGGTGTGTTTTTTTTCTAACTCAATGAGATTGTTGTCCCTTGTTAATTTAACATTGTGTGTAAAATCAATGATTTCAAAGAAAAAACATAAAAAGTCTTTTGCTAAACTCAAAAAATGATCCATTTATTCATGGTCAAAATAAAATAAAGAGGAAGTCAACGCTGGAAAAAGTCGGTGTACCAGAAAATTGGGATCTTGCGGAGTCCATATAAGAGGGAGCACAATCTGGTCCAAGAATCCCAGAGATCAACAGCACCAGCAGATGATCTAGATGTCCCCAGACTGTGGTCCTACAACAGCCTGCGTCTTCTGTCAGACCAGACTGAACCCAGGTCATCATTTTCTTCTCTTCCCTGCAGCCTTTCCTCCACGCTGCCCTGCAGCCTTCCCTGTAGCCTTCTTTTGAGGCTGTGGCTCTGGTGTTTCAGTTGTGGCAGGAGGAGGAGGAGGAGGAGGAGGAGGAGGAGGGGGGGCTGCCTCATGTAGTTGGGTGTTTTGTGTTAGCGTGCCCTGCAGCCCCTTATGGATTGTTTCCCCAAATAGGCGCTCACAAATGAGGCGCTGCTCCCTATTCATCTGAAGAAGCCTGCTGGCTAAGTAGCAGCCATAGGATTCTTCCGCTTCGGGGGGGCTCCTTAAAAAACGGGTGGCCTCTTGCATGAGGCGCAGGGATGCGTCCTGTGTGACCATCCCCTTCCTGGCCCTTTTTTTGGGAAGGTGGAGGGGAGGCACTTGGGATTCGGTCAGGCTCCTACTGGGCCCAGCCACCTCACTTGGCCCAGCCACCTCACTTGGCCCAGCCACCTCACTGGGAGCAGCCACCTCACTGGGAGCAGCCACCTCCTGCCTGACACTGGGCCCAGCCTCCTCCAGGATGATGGTGAATCCGGCCTCCTCCAGGCTGTCCATGGGCCTGGTCTCCTCCTGCCTGCCACTTTCCCCACATTCCTCCTGGATGGACTCATCCTGTGTATAAAAAAAGGACAATAGTTTGAGTATATTTTTTGGGGTTCATCAATGACACACAGTTTGCTTCTCATGAATAGCAAATTCAATGTGAATACTTCTCTTTAATAAAAGAGTCTAATCAGACACCCTAATTATTTCAAGCAGGTGCCAAACATATTTAGCCACTACTGTCAATTGATATGTATACCCAATTTTGAGTGCCAAATTATTTTAGACAATTATAACATCCAGTTAACATCATTAATATTAGTACAGTAAATATTTGTTAAAATAATTTACCTGACTCCAGATGGTCATATCTGGTTCATCCAGGATGGAAGACCCAGCTTGCTCCTCATCAGCCTCTGCTGGGGTGGAGGGAAGGGTGGAGGGAAGGGTTGAAAGTGATGGCCTGGCTTCATTCTGGTCATCCAGAAAACGTAGTTGATTATAGTACCACAGCCTGGGTACATAAACATCATCTGCTGATGCTCCTGATCTCCTTGATTCCTGGATCTTCTTATGCTCCCTCTTATACATGTTCCTCAAGCCCCCAATTTTCTTGAGCAATGTCTCCATTGTTGCTTCCGGGATGGTCGCCTGGACAAAGGCCAGAAGTCTCTCCAGCGTTGACTTCCTCACATGCTTAGCATAATACTGAGGGTGTTTCACCTCCCACAAATTCCTCATCTCTCGATATTTGGAAATAAAAGATGTAAGGAACTCTGGATCCTTAAATAGGGGATTCATTATATCTGGAAAAGATGAAGTCACAAGACAAAAAACACTTTTATTATAGGTTTCGGCTAACCCCTCATCATCTTCTCCCTATGTAGGCCTCATCAATCTATCAAGCCATATAGGCCGCTTGCTACAAAGTCATGACCATAAAACCCAAAAAAAATATTTAAAATTACCTTCGTTTTGTAACGTCCTGGTCCACTATCACCTACGCACAGAACGTTCGTACGACACGTGCGCAAGGGCCCTCGTCATACACTACGCATGTGTGAAACTCCGCCTGCGTCGCCCGCCCCTGACGTTCGAAATTAACTCATGTTCTCCGCCCCCTAATTCGACGCACAGAACGTACGTACGACACGTGCACAAGGCCCCTCTTTATACACTACGCATGTGTGAAACTCCGCCTGCGTCGCCCGCCCCTGACGTTCGATTTTAACTCATGTTCTCCGCCCATTTTTTGTTACGGCGCGTAGTGGAGTTAAAGAATGGCGGAGACACCTGAAATGTTGACGACCTCAGGTAGTGGAGACAGCCCGGAGGCTGGAACGTCTGCGAAATCTATGAGGCCTAGATTTAAGGCCTCTAATATGAGTTTTAAAGAGATGGTGGAGATGGTGGCCATTCTTCACAAAGACGACTATGATGGCAATTATGGGCCGTACGCACGGCCAAATTTGCGCAAGGCCAAAATAATGGCGAAGGTCGTGGAGACTTTGCAGGCATCTTTTGGGGTCCAGCGCTCCAAAGATCAACTGCGAAAAAGATGGTCTGACCTGAAACTCAGGGAGCCGGATCAATACCGACGTATCCGGAAAGTTCTTAAAAAAAGTAAGTACTTGTCGTGTTTTTCTCTTGTGTTTATTACCTTGTATACTGCTCCATGTGCTTTTCCTTCCTATCCGATTTTTTGTTCATCGTTTTAAACGATCTTTTAAGAAACCTCGTTACATATCTATAGATATATATCTATATATACATATACACATATATATACATACATATATATATATACATATATATATACATATACATATATATATACATATATATATACATATACATATATATATATACATATATATATATATATATATACATATATATACACATATATATATATATATACATATATATATATACACACATATATATATATATACATATATATATAACTATATATATATATATACATATATATATAACTATATATATAACTATATATATATAACTATAGAGAGAGAGAGATATATATATATATATATATATATATATATATATATATATATATATATATATATATATATATATATATATATATTGAGAGATAGATATAGATATAGAGATATAGAGAGAGAGAGAGAGAGAGAGAGAGAGAGAAATATATAGAGAGAGAGAGAAATATAGAGATAGGTAGATAGATAGATATAGAAATGTAAAACATTCTTTTTGAAGATTTGAAGTTATCTTAATTTTTTGGCTTTACATTTAGTTAGATATTTAGAGATTTTGTTCCAGATATAGAGAGAGATCAAAAGATTATTAACTATATTTTGAGATATTGATATCTATCTATCCGATATGTCTTTCTAATTTTAAATATTGAGGTAAAATAGGAACTCTACACAAACCACTTCATTACAAATGTTGGAAAATTACTATGTACTAAAATATCTGTGTGCTAATTAGATTATTAATTTTTTGTTTCACATAGGGGAAAAATCACTCAGCCAACAACCAGAAGACAGTCCACCCCAAGCAAAACATGATTGGGAAATAAGCCCAAGTCCCATTGAGGATGTGGAGGAAGGAGAGGTGGGCGACATGGGCACCCCACCAGGTGAGTGTCTGACACACCAGCTTACGGTAATCTATGCATGGCTGCCTTTTATTTTATGTAATTTTTCTACTCTATTTTAGGTGATCTGGTTGTGCTTGAGTCAAGCAACAGCGCCACCCCCGAGGATGTTCATGAAGTATGCGACATGGGCACCCCACCAGGTCAGTGTTTGAGACACCAGCTTTATGGTAAGGTAAACTTATGTGTGCATATTTCTAAACATATTTTTTTTTTCATTCCACTTTAGGTCCAAGTGACTATTTCACCACAGACAGTGCCCAACGGCTAATTGCTCAAATCATGGCCTGGAATGGGGAGATCGATCAAATGCGGAATCGGCTGGATCGTATGCAGCAGGAAATGAAGGACATGATTGATGTTTTGGGTCGAATATAAATGCCCTTTTTTAAACCCCAAAACATCAATCATGTCCTTCATTTCCTGTTTTGCTGACCCCATTCTGGGCCTTCTCTTTTTTTTTTTTGGCAGAACATAAATGGCTGTTTAACCTAATGTAAAAAAGGAGGGCTGTTTCTCGTAAATACCTCAAAAATCCACAAAAAAATAAAAATTGATTTTCAAAAAAACACAAAAAAAAAAAAAAAAAAACTTGATTTTAAAAAACCAAAAAAAATAAAAAACTTGATTTTAAAAAACCAAAAAAAATAAAAAACTTGATTTTAAAAAACCAAAAAAAATAAAAAACTTGATTTTAAAAAACCAAAAAAAATAAAAAACTTGATTTTAAAAAACCAAAAAAAATAAAAAACTTGATTTTAAAAACCAAAACAAATAAAAAACTTGATTTTAAAAAACCAAAAAAATAAAAAACTTGATTTTAAAAAACCAAAAAAATTAAAAAACTTGATTTTAAAAAACCAAAAAAATTAAAAAACGTGATTTTAAAAAACCAAAAAAAATTAATATACAAACTTTATTAAAAAAATAATAATAAAACAAAAATAACTTGATAAAAAAAAAAAACATAAACCAAAAAATTGCTTTAAAAAAAAAAAAAAAAAAAAACAAAACTTGATTTTCCCAAAACAAAAAAAAAAGCCTGTTTGTGAAAATCAAAAAGCCAAAAATATTTTTTTGTGGATTAGGTATAAATATTTAGATATAATTATATTTTGCTACATTATTAAGATATCATTCTATTTTTGTCTATGAACATTTTATACTAAATGCAGAACGGAATGCATAACAACCATTAATAAAAACATCTCCTTATAGGAATTAAATAAATGTGTGGTTTGTTATTTCAAGGCTCAGTATCATTTTAGTTATAATTGTAAAAAAGTTGGTTACAGTGGCAATGGAGCTTATTTAGACATTTAAAATTACAATACAGTTGGCACTACAACTGCTCGACCATAACCTAGGAGACAGCCCAAAAGAAAGGCAAGCAATAAATATAATGCAAGATTTCATCAATAATTTTTTTATTGTCAAAAATTATATATCCTGGCCCATTGCAATGGCCCCCCTACCCATAAAATAATTAACATATTGCTGTCTAACTTGACGGGCACTTTGGGGGGCCAAGCCAGTACGGACAGTATCCAGGCCTGTAAGGTTGGCTTCTATTTGTCCGGCCTCAGGCCCAACTGTGCCTATATAATTTGGAGAATGCTTATTTAAAAAGTTGTGCAGAATGCAGCACGATAAAACGATAAAATTAAGTTTGTATTCCGCCAAATTAATGGCTGTTTGAAACAGGCGGAACCGGCTGGCCAGAATTCCAAACGCATTCTCAACCACTCTTCTAGCTCTGGCCAGCCGGTAATTAAAAACCCTCCTCTCCGGGGTGAGGGTTCTTTGGGGGAATGGCCTCATGAGGTGCTTGCTGAGAGCGAAGGCTTCATCGGCAATGAAGACAAAGGGGAGTCCTTCCACGTTATCCTCATCAGGTGGCAATCCCAGGCCACCACTCTGGAGACGCTGGCAGAACTCCGTCTGGGCAAATACTCCTCCATCCGACATCCGGCCATTCTTCCCCACGTCCACATATAAAAAATCATAGTGTGCCGACACCACCGCCATTAAAACAATACTGTGGAACCCCTTATAATTAAAATAATATGACCCCGAATGGGGTGGTGGCACAATGTGGACATGTTTCCCATCTATAGCCCCTCCACAATTGGGAAAGTCCCAACGGCTGGCAAAATGGGATGCCACAGTCTGCCATTCCTGTGGCGTGGAAGGAAACTGGGAAATCAAACAAGAAAACCAAAATCAATTAATTTGGAAGCTAACATTGCAAGAAAATTAGACAATTAAAAACATTATTCCCCAGCATCAGTATAACATTCAATAATTTAATTGTTCTGGAATAACTAATATGGAAAGGCACACTTATCAGATTGCTCACCCCCTCTGATGGAACATTGATTACATTTTAGGGGGTTGTGAAATCCCTAAAAAAAATTACTTTTAGGACACGCAGGAATTTAGGGACTAAAAAGGCTACAAGACTGCAGTTGTCGCACTCTGCAGGTGCAGTTGCTAACCAGCTTACAGTAAATGAGGTAATGTAAAAAGGCATTCATGTTGCAAGGAGTACACAATCACATGCAAGGGCAATTAATGAAAACACTTTGAGGCTTGCATATGATTTGATGATGGAAATCAGCAGAGCTTCTGCTCATTTACTAAAGCACTGGAACAAATGCACTTGTAGAGTGCACATGCATTTTGCAAAGTGCAACATATATTTGCTTTAGACAAATCAACACCACAGAACATTCCAGCAAATTTTAACGAGGGTGGGGGTGGGGGGGTTGTGAAATCTAGATAATTGCTCATTAGCAGCACACTATTTGGAGTGAGTTTAGGTGGGGGGGGGGGGGGGGTTGTGAAATCTAGATAATTGCTCATTAGCAGCACACTATTTGGAGTGAGTTTAGGTGGTGGTGGGGGGGGGGGGTGGGGGGGTTGTGAAATCTAGATAATTGCTCATTAGCAGCACACTATTTGGAGTGATTTTAGGTGGGGGGGTTGTGAAATCTAGATAATTGCTCATTAGCAGCACACTATTTGGAGTGAGTTTAGGTGGTGGGGGGGGGGGTGGGGGGGTTGTGAAATCTAGATAATTGCTCATTAGCAGCACACTAAATACACTCAAACAAAATACATTCCAAATGAGTAGACTAGGTGGATATGTTCCCATCACTTCATGCTGGGAAGGTTATTGAAGGAAAATATACATGCATGACAAAAAATAACAGTAAAAAATTCCAGCATGTGTGAGGATAAAAAGGGGACATTCACACTATATTGCAATGATGGTAAGTAGTGTTTGAAGCAAGAAATACATCACATTATCAAAGATTACATAAAAGAACATGTGATGCTAATAAAAGAAAAATATCTTACCTTAATATAGTCCTTCTGCAGGACCTGTATGATGGCAGAACAGGTCTCTGGGATAATGATCCCCAGAGCCTGGGGGGAGATGCCTGTCGAGAACTTAAGGTCCTGCAGGCTTCTCCCTGTGGCCAAATACCGCAAGGTAGCGACCAGCCTCTGCTCCGGAGTGATGGCTTGCCTCATGCAGGTATCCTGCCTGCTGATATAGGGGGTCAGCAAAGCCAACAAACGGTCAAAAACGGGGTCCGTCATCCGGAGAAAGTTCCTGAAATCCTCAGGATTATTCTCACGGATCTCACGGAGCAAAGGCATGTGACAGAACTGGTCACGCTGAAGCAACCAATTCTTGGTCCATGAACTCCTCCTCGCCCTGTTCATGGACTGGTCTTGGGCTGAAGAATAAACTACAGCACCAAGCACATACAATGCACGAGCTCTACGACGAGTACGTACAGGTAACATGGCTTCAAAACGGTCGGCTGGTCAGAACGCACTAAACAGAACGCACTGAAGAACAGCAAGGCCTGTGAAGAACGACCTGAAAATCAGGAACGAGCGGCCAATAAAACAAAGATTTCTCAATGCCAACTGACCAAACGCACTGAAAAGCAGATACAAACCTCACAAGCACAGACTGAACAACAGTTAAAACGAACTGAAAAATACGAGTCTCACAAGCGCGAATCGTCTCTCACCAAACTTCTACTAACACGAGATAAACACGAGATTAGCAGAAGGAGCCCAAAGGGTGTCGTACGGGCTATTGAACTTCCGTTTTATAGTCTCGTCGGACTTGGTGTACGTCACCGCGTACTAGGCTGTCGTACTTTTGTGTGGTCGTGTGTGTGCAAGTCCGTTCGTAAGAAAGTCTGCCGCAAGTCCGCCGAAAGTACGTCGGAAGTCTGTCGGACAGGCTGTCGGACTTTTGTAGACGAAAAGTCCGACCGTGTGTACGCGGCATAATGGAAGAGCCAACCTTATCAGATTTATTCCAGGTTGGACCTTATTTTGTTTTGAATAGGTAGATCTCTTTTCTAATATCTATACAAACATTATTGGGATAGCAGGAGTTACCCCCTTAGGGGGTCTTATATTTGTTGGGATTAATTAAAATGAAGAACCCGATTAACTACATGAGTCAGCAGCATAATGATCCTATTTAAAGTTAATTTTGCATATAAAAACTTTCCCCAAGTAATTGTTTTCCTAAAAGGATCTGTTATGAAAACTATAGAAGCAAATAAAAATGGTTTCTAAAAATAAAGAAAAATTAAAACTCTGGATTTTCACAAAGATTTTAGCACTAGTACAGTATTAGTGGTCTTTTAGGATCCACTCCTATGAAAATGGAAAAAGTCTCTTAAAGTGGAAGTAAACCCTCCTATCATTTTCAGCCAAGGAAGCTGCCATCTTGGCCTCTGTTTACTGTACAACTGCCACGATGCTGCACATGTGATCAGCTATGACACCAGCCATTGGATGGTTTGAAAGTTTGGTTGAGAGCACCAATGGCATGTGCCGGAAATGTAACTTTTTTGAAACAGTTAAATGGATGGGTTTACTTCTGCTTTAAGTTGGCTGTATAAGCATGGCATCACTTGTAGGCTAAACCTACCTTTCAGGTTAGTAAATTCCCTTTTAGCAGCTATGGTTTCCGCTACGAGTGACCTTGTGCTGACAAGGTCACTTTAAAAAACCAAAAAAAAAACATTCTTTTCCTGTGCAGGATAAAGCTACAGATTTGTTCTAATGTCCCTCTCTGTTGCCCATACTCATGTTTACTTTGCTTTCCCACTGATCCTTTAAGTTTCAGCTAATGGAAGCAAATAAATGACCAAGTCCAGAAAGGTATGGAGGAGCATATAATTTACTCTATGTGACAGCACTGAGCCAGTGACCAAGCCCCAGTGCTAGTAAAGAATGGGAATCATTGGGAGATACCACTCCCTACCCAAGGACAGATAGGACTTTAAAGGGTGTGAGATTGTCACTGAAGTGAGCACAAATAACAAATATATGTTTAAAAGTTATTTTATTGTACAAAACATAAAAATGTATATCATACAAACATATAGCTATTCCATGGCTAGCAAAAGCCAATACTACTTGTTTAAGGCAAAAGCATAATGAGTTCATGTGCATAGAGTAGTCCAACACTTTTCGCGGAGCTGTACCTCCGCTTGTTCAGGGAAACTAAATATGCATCTATATTATCATTAAATTAAAAAAAGAACACCATTATAATCACATCACAATATGAATCAATTAATCGTTTAACAATGACATAGCAACAAGGTTACAATAGAAAAAGTGTGCCCATCCAATTCATCATAATTTGGCTATGTATAATTTCCGTTGTGAAAGGAGATCCAGCCGACATACGACCATATAGTCAATACTGCCATAACTTAGGACAACGTCCGTTAGACACTGGATCACACCCTAGGCGGATACAGGCGGATACAACTCATATGTCTAAAATATTAGAGCATAGGGGATCCGTCTCAACCAGGTGAGATCAACCCATAACTGCCATAATGATCTAAATACATAGAACACACTTGCACAAACGGCCCCAACACATACAGTCAAAACACACTCATGCGTAGTACTCATTAGACATACATATAACATGTATATGTATATATATATATATATATATATATATATATATATATATATATATATATATATATATATATATATATATAATATATATATATATATATATATATATATATATATATATATATATATATATATATATATATATATATATCCATAGCAACATAAACATACAACAACCAATCAAAGCACCATCCACCATTTTGTGAATATTTTCTTCTATCTTTTCATGTGACAACTTTGAAGAAATGACACCTTGCTACAAAGTACTGAGTGTACAGCTTGTATAACAGTGTAAATTTGCTGTCCCCTCAAAATTACTCAACACACAGCCATTAATGTCTAAACTGCTGGCAATAAAAGTGAGTACACCCCTAAAGTGAAGATGTCTAAATATATTTCTCTCAAATATTGTTCACAAAGCTGTCTAAATCTGTGTTAGTGAGCGCTTCTCCTTTGCCGAGATAATCCATTCACCTCACAGGTGTGCATATCAAGATGCTGATTAGACAGCATGATTATTGCACAGGTGTGCCTTAGGCCAGTGGTCATCAACCTTGTCCTCAGGGCCCACTAACAGGCCAGGTTTGCAAGTTAACTGAAATACATCACAGGTGATATAATTTTCTGCTCAGTGATTGCAGTATTCTAGTCTGCATCTACCCAAGGTAATACATAAAACCTGGCCTGTTAGTGGGCCCTGGGGACAGGGTTGATGATCACTGCCTTAGGGTGGCCACACTAAAAGGCCACTCTAAAATGTGCAGTTTTACTGTATTGGGGGGGATCTGAAAACCAGTCAGTTTCTGATGTGACCACCATTTGCCTAACGCAGTGCAGCATATCTCCTTTGCATAGAGTTGACCAGGTTGTTGATTATGGCCTGTGGAATGTTGGTCCATTCCTTTTCAATGGCTGTGTGAAGTTGCTGGATATTGGCAGGAACTGGAACACGCTGTCGTATACGCCGATCCAGAGCATCCCAAACATGCTTAATGGGTGACATGTCCGGTGTGTATGCTGGCCATGCAAGAACTGGGATGTTTTCAGCTTCCAGGAGTTGTGTAAAGATCCTTGCAACATGGGGCTGTGCATTATCATGCTGCAACATGAGTTGATGGTCGTGAATGAATGGCACAACAATGGGCCTCAGGATCTCGTCACAGTATCTCTGTGCATTCAAAATGCCATCAATAAAATGCACCTTTGTTTGTTGTCCATAGCATACGCCTGCCTATACCATAACCCCACCATGGGCCACTCGATCCACAACATTGACATCAGCAAACCGCTCACCCACACTACGCCATACACACTGTCTGCCATCTGCCCTGTACAATGAAAACCGGGATTCATCCATGAAGAGACAAAGAAAGATTTGAGGGGCACACCCTAAAAAATTCATTAAAGATGGTGCAGCCATAAGACCATATAAACAGAACAAAAGATTACAGCGCTCACATACAAAAAATGACATTTAACTCCCACAAGGCTATTTAAAACACCTGAACATATTAAAAAAATAAGGGGATTTAGTTACACCATATGGCCATAGAGTGCTAAGCCCACTACTACATCAAAGTACCCCATTATCAGTGGGACCTACGCTATCCACAGAATGAAAGATCCTGCTTCTCTGAACCATTGGAGAAATACACTTCTCTATATGGGAGAACTAAATGACTCCTCCTATAATACAGGTGGACACTAACAAGAGGTAATGATGGGGGGGTCCTACTGATAATGGGGTACTTTGACATAGTAGTGGGCTTAGCACTGAATGGCCATATGGTGTAACTAAATCCCCATATTTTTTTAATACGTTCAGGTGTTTTAAATAGCCTTGCAGGAGTTATGCTGTGTACACACGAATTTCTGACAGAAAGAGTCCGATGGGAGCTTTTCATCATATATTCCGACCGTGTGTATGCCCCATCGGACTTTTTCTGTCGAAAATTCAGACAGACTTAGATAGTGAACATGTTCTTTATCTTTCTGACGGAACAAACTACTATCGGAAAAAATGTTCGTCTGTATGCTTTTCCGACGCACCAAAAACAACGCATGCTCTGAAGCAAGTACGAGATGGAAGCTATTGGCTACTGGCTATTGAACTTCCATTTTCTAGTCCCGTCGTACGTGTTGTACATCACCGCGTTCTGGATGGTCAGAATTTGGTGTGACCGTGTGTATGCAAGACAGCTTGAGCGGAATTCCATCGGAACTCCGTCGGAAAAACCTTCAGAGTTTATTTGGACGGCAAAACCAGTCGTGTGTACAGGGCATTAGATGTCATTTTTGTATGTGTGCGCTGTAATCTTTTGTTCTGTTTCATCTGTGAAGAGAACAACTCTCCAAAGTGGCAGACACCATCGAATGTGAGGATTTGCTTACTCAAGTCAGTTACGACAACGAACCTGAGTCAGGTCGAGACCCCGATGAGGATGACGAGCATGCAGATGAGCTTCCCTGAGATGGTTTCTGACAATTTGTGCAGAAATTCTTTGGTTATGCAAAACAATTGTTGCAGCAGTTGTCCGGGTGGCTGTAGGTGAAGATGCTGGATGTGGAGGTCCTGGGCTGGTGTGGTTACACGTGGTGTGCGGTTGTGAGGCCGGATGGATGTACTACCAAATTCTCTGAAACACCTTTGGAGATGGCTTATGGTAGAGAAATGAACATTCAATTCAAGGGCAACAGCTCTGGTGGACATCTGTGGCATTGTGCTGTGTGATAAAACTGCACATTTTAGAGTGGCTTTTTATTGTAGCCAGTCTAAGGCACACCTGTGCAATAATCATGCTGTCTTATCAGCATCTTGATATGCCACACCTGTGAGGTGGATGGATTATCTCGGCAAAGGAGAAGTGCTCACTAACACAGATTTAGACAGATTAGTGAACAATATTTGAGAGAAATAGGCCTTTTGTGTACATGGAAAAAGTTGTAGAACTTTAAGCTCATGATAAATAGGGGCTAACACAAAAGTGTTGCATTTTATAATTTTGCTCAGTATATATAGTGTGTGTTTTGACTATATGGGTTGGGACCATTTGTGTTAGTTGTGTGCTATTTATTTAAATCATTATGGTAGATATGATCCCAGATAATCAATTCATAACCTGTCGTGAAATTGTCCAAGAGATTAATCTTTCTGTGGGAAGATTAAGATAAACACACTGAATTCAGTTTGTTCATTGTCTGGTAATGCAGATATTTTCCGCTGCATGGTGAATCGTTATTCTGACCTTCCTGTTGGTCACGTGGGTTGCGCGCCCCTACGAGATCACAGTGAGGCGTGGTTCTAACTGGTTATTTAATGGCGATGACTCAGAGCGTCGCCCGTTCCCCAGACGACATCAGTTACTAGATGAAACATACGTCGGGAAGGTGACACTCTGACGTCATCGCCTCACAATAGGACGGGCGCTCGCCAGCTGGCCGGCGATTGTTGCTCTGTGTTCACTACAAAATTTGGTAATTCGGGGATTGGTATTTTCCTAAATCCGCTTAAATAATAACATACATAAATTAAAAATGATTCACCGTAAATTCGCCCCAAGTGAACTCAATTTAGCAGCGCTAAAAACAATCCCTAACCATAAAGGGTCATAAAGTGAAGAATTAATAAATCAAACAAATATTAAAATCATAGCATCACTCCTCCCCATTAGTGTGCATAAAGTGATAAAGTCAAGAACTCACAAAGAATGGTGAATAAGCCACTAGAGTGAATAACCTAACTGTGCACACAGAATATGATAATAGAAAATAAAAAATATATATATATATAATATATGCTGTGTGGGTTGATGTGATTCAGTCCACAAAAAAAAAAATTATATAAATAAGTATGTGTCCACAAACAATCCAAAAAAATGAATAATCCACAAAAATTCCGTGACGTAATGTAGTGCAGATCTTCCACTTAATAGAATCTTCCACCGCACCTCTGTGACCGTGAATCCACTCCCCTTAGGTAAATAAACTCACCAGCTCCTTTTGCCCACACTCTCGTGTCAGGGCCACCAAGCTTTTATCCCACACAATAAGGGGAAGTATATGATCTCCTATGGTACACCTTTATATATCCAGAGTATGATGCCAAGGAGCTCTCTCCGCATGAAAAAAAGAAAATAATCCAATAGTGCAATAACGTATTGATATTTATTTAAAATAACAAAACCTTCAACCATTGAACTCACATCTTTAAAAATCACTGCAAGCTCAAAAATACCACAGCACAGCAAACTGTCACAGCATCAACTCAAATTAGTAAACCAGTGTGTGGTGGTCGCGGCGGACCCAGGTACAGCGCTCTCCAAATACCCGTCTCACCCGCTCCCTGATGTAGATAGGATCAGCTTCCGCACTCCCTCATATGGCGCTCCCTGTTACAGCGTCCTACGTCACTAGCGTTCGATTGCCGTGTAGCCACGCCCCGACATGTTTCGTCATAAAGACTTAATCATGGGATTGGCTACACGGCACGGCAATCATTCTTTTATACCCTTAACCTCCGATCCGAGCGGAAGTTACATAACTGCGCCTGCGCGCTCCCACTGTCAGATCCGAGCGGAGATCGCACCACTGCGCCTGCGCGTTCCCCGTGCCCCCGCTCGCACCATTTAACACTGTTACAATTCAGCGGAACACAATATATGTTACTGCATATTCCATTATTACAAATCTCAAAGAATTTCATCTTATAATGTTCCTCCTAATATTGTTGCCAACATTAGTGCTATACTGATTAGGTTTTAACCCCCACATTCTAATAAAAAACAGGTTAATTCTCCCGTATACAAGTTAAAATTAAAAATTGACATTGATTGACATTGATCCAGTATGTAATTTCTACCTTGCCCTAAGCAGAATGGATATTTCACCTAAAGGGGTTGTATCTAACCATAACTTTATCTCAAAATATATACATGGACCCAAACTGCAAAAAAAAAAAAAAAAAAAAAAAAATTAATAATCATTAATAAAACAGTTAAGGTCCAGTTCTATATTGAGACCCCTCGGAAAAAGACTTTTGAGCAAGAATATCCATCGGGTCTCACGTTGGGATAAGTCCCTCACCCGATTTGAACCTCTCCAGGTAGGGTAAACTATATCAATCCCACAGAATTGGAGAAGACTGGGGTCTTGATCATGTTTCTCTTTAAAATGGAGGGACACACTGTGGTATTTGAATCCATTTCTAATGTTAGACATGTGTTCAGATATCCGCACCCTAAGAAGTCGTTTGGTGCGTCCAACATAAAACAGACCGCAGGGGCACCACATTAAGTACACCACATACGATGAGTTGCATGTAATGAACTCCCTTATTTCAAAGGTTTCATTTTCGTAATTGGTGATACTCTTCATTCCTCTATTACTAATTCTAGCTGTTTTGCAGCATATACACTTCCTACATGGATAGAATCCACTTAAATCTATCTTTATAGACGGGCGCCCAGGGGGATCAAGGATCTTTCTCACCACCCTATCTCCAAAACTGGGGGCCCTTCTATAGATGAACTTAGGGCGTTCAGGCAGAACTTCCCCCAAATGGCGGTCTCTACAAAGAATATACCAATATTTCTTAAAAATATCTTCAATTTCTTTGTATTGGTGATGAAAATTCGAAACAAATCCCCATTGGTGTTCATTGGAGGTGCGTAATTCTTTTCCTCTGCTTTTTAAGCACTCTTCCCTTGGGATATTGGCCACCTGTTCTATAACACTGTCTAGGGATCCTTCAGAGTATCCCTTCTGCATGAATCTCTCCTTTAATATATTGGCCTGTGTATAGTATTTGTCCTGTTCTGAACAATTCCGACGGATTCTCAGCATTTGGCCGTTTGGAATATTCTTTATCCAAGCCTGGTGGTGACCGCTCCGGATGGACAAAAAACTGTTTCGATCAGTCGGTTTGAAAAATACATAAGTTCCTAGAGAGTCACCTCTTTTCTCAATAGTCACATCGAGAAAATTGACCCTCTTGTCACTTACTTGTGCCTCCAATTTGATGTTATTCCCATTAGTGTTAAGGTAACTCAAAAATTCGTCCAAAGATTCCCTAGACCCCTCCCACAGCAATAGGAGGTCGTCTATGAATCTTCGATACAATCTGAGTTGCGGTAGTCGTTTACTGAAGATGTATCTGTCTTCCCACTCAGCCATAAACAGGTTGGCGAGGCTGGGAGCATATCTGGCTCCCATAGCCACGCCAACCTGTTGAGAGAAGAAATGACCATTCCACCAAAAATAATTATGCGACATGCAGAAGGTCAGGGCATGGCCTAAAAACCGCTTCTGCATGTCAGGGATGTCATCTCTCCTACTTAGTGCCCAATTCAGTGATAGAGAAGCATCCTCATGCTGGATGATCGTGTAGAGGGAAGCTACATCGGCCGTGACCAAATAGGTCTCGGCCGTAGGATTGAGACGAATATCACTCAAGTGTTGGAGGAGGCCCCCAGGAATGATTTGATATCATCTGTGAGGAAGGTGGATAGTGGCTTAAAGAATAAGTCCGTATTCAATCCCCAAAATTCTAGCAATCACTGTATAGAGGTGTTCAAAAATTTGGTGCTGAGTGATATAGAGCAGTTAACTGTAAAAGATAATGTCAATCCAAAATATATAGAAGAGGGCATTCGTTCTTTGGAAAAAAGGAACAACATCATTGTGCGCCCAGCTGATAAGGGTGGGGGGGTCGTCATCATGGATAAAACTTTTTACCAGGAACAACTTACTAATAGGCTAGGAGACCGCTCAACTTATGAAAGATTAACTAGTGACCCTACGGAGAGATATAAGGATCAACTCAGTCTATTGGTGGAGTGGGGTTATGCTATAGGTGCCTTAAATGGGAGAGAAAAGAAATATCTAGTTCCGAGCGCGTGTAGGATTCCAGTAATCTACACGTTGCCTAAAATCCATAAGGATCCCAAATTACCCCCAGCACGTCCTATCGTGAATGGGATAGGATCAGTAACTGCGCGGCTTGGAGAATATTTAGATAAATTTCTCCAACCCAGTGTGAAAATCACTAAGGCATATCTTAAAGACACCTCTGACCTCCTCCAACACTTGAGTGATATTCGTCTCAATCCTACGGCCGAGACCTATTTGGTCACGGCCGATGTAGCTTCCCTCTACATGATCATCCAGCATGAGGATGCTTCTCTATCACTGAATTGGGCACTAAGTAGGAGAGATGACATCCCTGACATGCAGAAGCGGTTTTTAGGCCATTCCCTGACCTTCTGCATGTCGCATAATTATTTTTGGTGGAATGGTCATTTCTTCTCTCAACAGGTTGGCGTGGCTATGGGAGCCAGATATGCTCCCAGCCTCGCCAACCTGTTTATGGCTGAGTGGGAAGACAGATACATCTTCAGTAAACGACTACCGCAACTCAGATTGTATTGAAGATTCATAGACGACCTCCTATTGCTGTGGGAGGGGTCTAGGGAATCTTTGGACGAATTTTTGAGTTACCTTAACACTAATGGGAATAACATCAAATTGGAGGCACAAGTAAGTGACAAGAGGGTCAATTTTCTCGATGTGACTATTGAGAAAAGAGGTGACTCTCTAGGAACTTATGTATTTTTCAAACCGACTGATCGAAACAGTTTTTTGTCCATCCGGAGCGGTCACCACCCGGCTTGGATAAAGAATATTCCAAAGGGCCAAATGCTGAGAATCCGTCGGAATTGTTCAGAACAGGACAAATACTATACACAGGCCAATATATTAAAGGAGAGATTCATGCAGAAGGGATACTCTGAAGGATCCCTAGACAGTGTTATAGAACAGGTGGCCAATATCCCAAGGGAAGAGTGCTTAAAAAGCAGAGGAAAAGAATTACGCACCTCCAATGAACACCAATGGGGATTTGTTTCGAATTTTCATCACCAATACAAAGAAATTGAAGATATTTTTAAGAAATATTGGTATATTCTTTGTAGAGACCGCCATTTGGGGGAAGTTCTGCCTGAACGCCCTAAGTTCATCTATAGAAGGGCCCCCAGTTTTGGAGATAGGGTGGTGAGAAAGATCCTTGATCCCCCTGGGCGCCCGTCTATAAAAATAGATTTAAGTGGATTCTATCCATGTAGGAAGTGTATATGCTGCAAAACAGCTAGAATTAGTAATAGAGGAATGAAGAGTATCACCAATTACGAAAATGAAACCTTTGAAATAAGGGAGTTCATTACATGCAACTCATCGTATGTGGTGTACTTAATGTGGTGCCCCTGCGGTCTGTTTTATGTTGGACACACCAAACGACTTCTTAGGGTGCGGATATCTGAACACATGTCTAACATTAGAAATGGATTCAAATACCACAGTGTGTCCCTCCATTTTAAAGAGAAACATGATCAAGACCCCAGTCTTCTCCAATTCTGTGGGATTGATATAGTTTACCCTACCTGGAGAGGTTCAAATCGGGTGAGGGACTTATCCCAACGTGAGACCCGATGGATATTCTTGCTCAAGAGTCTTTTTCCGAGGGGTCTCAATATAGAACTGGACCTTAACTGTTTTATTAATGATTATTAATTTTTTTTTTTTTTTTTTTTTTTTTGCAGTTTGGGTCCATGTATATATTTTGAGATAAAGTTATGGTTAGATACAACCCCTTTAGGTGAAATATCCATTCTGCTTAGGGCAAGGTAGAAATTACATACTGGATCAATGTCATATATCTGTTCAATGGTAGATTAATAGTAATGGTTTTTTATTATATATTTATTTTTTACTTTTTCCATGATAGAAATTTGTTTAGCTCTAACCATTCGCTCAAGGGAACAGTCACCCTGATTTTGCAATTTTTATTTTTTAATTTTTAATTTTAACTTGTATACGGGAGAATTAACCTGTTTTTTATTAGAATGTGGGGGTTAAAACCTAATCAGTATAGCACTAATGTTGGCAACAATATTAGGAGGAACATTATAAGATGAAATTCTTTGAGATTTGTAATAATGGAATATGCAGTAACATATATTGTGTTCCGCTGAATTGTAACAGTGTTAAATGGTGCGAGCGGGGACACGGGGAACGCGCAGGCGCAGTGGTGCGATCTCCGCTCGGATCTGACAGTGGGAGCGCGCAGGCGCAGTTATGTAACTTCCGCTCGGATCGGAGGTTAAGGGTATAAAAGAATCATTGCCGTGCCGTGTAGCCAATCCCATGATTAAGTCTTTATGACGAAACATGTCGGAGCGTGGCTACACGGCAATCGAACGCTAGTGATGTAGGACGCTGTGACAGGGAGCACCATACGAGGGAGTGCGGAAGCTGATCCTATCTACATCAGGGAGCGGGTGAGACGGGTATTTGGAGAGCGCTGTACCTGGGTCCGCCGCGACCACCACACACTGGTTTACTAATTTGAGTTGATGCTGTGACAGTTTGCTGTGCTGTGGTATTTTTGAGCTTGCAGTGATTTTTAAAGATGTGAGTTCAATGGTTGAGGGTTTTGTTATTTTAAATAAATATCAATACGTTATTGCACTATTGGATTATTTTCTTTTTTTCATGCGGAGAGAGCTCCTTGGCATCATACTCTGGATATATAAAGGTGTACCATAGGAGATCATATACTTCCCCTTATTGTGTGGGATAAAAGCTTGGTGACCCTGACACGAGAGTGTGGGCAAAAGGAGCTGATGAGTTTATTTACCTAAGGGGAGTGGATTCACGGTCACAGAGGTGCGGTGGAAGATTCTATTAAGTGGAAGATCTGCACTACATTACGTCACGGAATTTTTGTGGATTATTCATTTTTTGGATTGTTTGTGGACACATACTTATTTATATAATTTTTTTTTTTTGTGGACTGAATCACATCAACCCACACAGCATATATTATATATATATATTTTTTATTTTCTATTATCATATTCTGTGTGCACAGTTAGGTTATTCACTCTAGTGGCTTATTCACCATTCTTTGTGAGTTCTTGACTTTATCACTTTATGCACACTAATGGGGAGGAGTGATGCTATGATTTTAATATTTGTTTGATTTATTAATTCTTCACTTTATGACCCTTTATGGTTAGGGATTGTTTTTTGCGCTGCTAAATTGAGTTCACTTGGGGCGAATTTACGGTGAATCATTTTTAATTTTCCTAAATCCGCCTGTGGCCACGCCGCTAGAGGGACGTCTTAATGCTAGCTGGGTATCCAGGTCTTCATTCCAGCCAGTCCACCTGCTGTTTGGTACAACACACAGAGTGACGCTGCAGATCCATGTCCATCCAACCTCCGGTTTATTTGATCAAGCTCATTCAGCTTGCTAGTTGGTAAGCGTGCATTTCAGGTGGTGGTGGATCACTATAATGGGTGTTTTCCTACTCTCTCCCTCCACACATCGATCCCTATGAACGGCGATCAGGGTCTTCTTCCCACTGCCTAGTGGACTATCGGTTTATTTGATTTATGGACTTGGTGTTTTTTATTTTTGTCTCACTATATATTTTGTAGTATTGATTACCATATTTATCGGCGTATAACACGCACCGGCGTATAACACGCACCCCAATTTAGGAGGGAATTTTAAGGAAAAAAAAACTTTTGGGAGGGAAGTTGAAGGGAAAAAAACTTACATTTAAATGCCGATCATTGCAGCCTTCTCAGTGCAGCCTTGCCCCAGTGCAGCCATGTCAGTGCAGCCTTGTCAGTGCAGCCTTCCCCAGTGCAGCCTTGTAAGTGCAGCCATGTCAGTGCAGCCTTCCCCAGTGCAGCCTTGTCAGTGCAGCCTTCCCCAGTGCAGCCTTGTCAGTGCAGCCATGTCAGTGCAGCCATGTCAGTGCAGCCTTCCCCAGTGCAGCCTTGTCAGTGCAGCCATGTCAGTGCAGCCATGTCAGTGCAGCCTTCTCAGTGCAGCCTTCTCAGTGCAGCCTTCCCCAGTGCAGCCTTCCCCAGTGCAGCCTTCCCCAGTGCAGCCTTGTCCCCAGTGCAGGCTTCAATCCCCTGTCCCTGCTTTGTGGGCTTCAAAATCGCCGACCGCGATTTGAAAATGGCGCCGCCGGCGCCGAAATACACAGAGCCGGTCCTCGGCTCTTTCCGGCGGCTCTCGTTCACTTTCGGTTCCACTCGTAGTCCCGAGCGGAGCTATCCGAGTAGGTTCGGATAGCTCCGCTCGGGACTACGAGTGGAGCCGAAAGTAAACGAGAGCCGCCGGAAAGAGCCGAGGACCGGCTCTGTGTATTTCGGCGCCGGCGGCGCCATTTTCAAATCGCGGTCGGCGATTTTGACACTTTGACAGCTCGGGATCGCAGGGGATCGGCGTATAACACGCACCTGCGACTTTCCCCTGATTTTAAGGGGAAAAAAGTGCGTGTTATACGCCGATAAATACGGTATATGCATTTAGTTTAATACCAGTGTGTTTTTCCACAATTGCACTCAGGTACAGATTTCATATCATTTGTCACATATATTCACACATATGCTTTTAGGGAATAGCGCAGTTCTTTTTTCCTTTCTTTATATTTATGTGGATATCACACATTTGAACTGCAGCTTAGTAATATTTACACTTTCTTGAGCGCTGTGTTTTTTGCATTTCCATACATTTTTTTTTAACACAAAGTTACATAGTTACATAGTAGGTGAGGTTGAAAAAAGACACAAGTCCATCAAGTCCAACCTATGTGTGTGATTATGTGTCAGTATTACATTACATATCCCTGTATATTGCGGTCATTCAGGTGATTATCTAATAGTTTCTTGAAGCTATCAATGCTCCCCGCTGAGACCACCGCCTGTGGAAGGGAATTCCACATCCTTGCCGCTCTTACAGTAAAGAACCCTCTACGTAGTTTAAGGTTAAACCTCTTTTCTTCTAATTGTAATGAGTGGCCACGAGTCTTATTAAAATCTCTTCTGCGAAAAAGTTTTAACCCTATTGTGGGGTCACCAGTACAGTATTTGTAAATTGAAATCATATCCCCTCTCAAGCGTCTCTTCTCCAGAGAGAATAAGTTCAGTGCTCGCAACCTTTCCTCATAATTAAGATCCTCCAGACCCTTTATTAGCTTTGTTGCCCTTCTTTGTACTCGCTCCATTTCCAGTACGTCCCTCCTGAGGATTGGTGCCCAGAACTGGACAGCATACTCCAGGTGCGGGCGGACCAGAGTCTTGTAGAGCGGGAGAATTATCGTTTTATCTCTGCAGTTGATCCCCCTTTTAATGCATGCCAATATTCTGTTTGCTTTATTAGCAGCAGCTTGGCATTGCATGCCATTGCTGAGCCTATCATCCACTAGGACCCCCAGGTCCTTTTCCATCCTAGATTCCCCCAGAGGTTCTCCCCCAGTGTATAGATTGCATTCATATTTTTGCCACCCAAATGCATTATTTTACATTTTTCTACATTGAACCTCATTTGCCATGTAGTCGCCCACCCCATTAATTTGTTCAGGTCTTTTTGCAAGATTTCCACATCCTGCGGAGAAGTTATTGCCCTGCTTAGCTTAGTATCGTCTGCAAATACAGAGATTGAACTGTTTATCCCATCCTCCAGGTAGTTTATGAACATTTAAATAGGATTGGTCCCAGCACAGAACCCTGGGGAACCCCACTACCCACCCCTGACCATTCTGAGTACTCCCCATTTATCACCACCCTCTGAACACGCCCTTGTAGCCAGTTTTCAATCCATGTACTCACCCTATGGTCCATGCCAACGCACCTTATTTTGTACAGTAAACGTTTATGGGGAACAGTGTCAAATGCTTTTGCAAAATCCAGATACACCACGTCTACGGGCCTTCCTTTATCTAGATGGCAACTCACCTCCTCATAGAAGGTTAATAGATTGGTTTGGCAAGAACGATTCTCCATGAATCCATGCTGATTACTGCTAATGATATCATTCTTATTACTAAAATCTTGTATATAGTCCCTTATCATCCCCTCCAAGAGTTTACATACTATTGATGTTAGGCTAACTGGTCTGTAATTCCCAGGGATGTTTTTTGGGCCCTTTTTAAATATTGGTGCTACATTGGCTTTTCTCCAATCAGCTGGTACCATTCCAGTCAATAGACTGTCTGTAAAAATTAGGAACAACGGTCTGGCAATCACCTGACTGAGTTCCCTAAGTACCCTCGGATGCAAGCCATCTGGTCCCGGTGATTTATTAATGTTAAGTTTCTCAAGTCTAATTTTAATTCCGTCCTCTGTTAACCATGTAGGTGCTTCCTGTGTTGTGTCATGAGGATAAACACTGCAGTTTTGGTTACTGAAGCCCCCCGATTCACTCGTGAAGACTGAGGAGAAGAATAAATTCAATACCTTTGCCATCTCCCCATCCTTTGTAACCAGATGCCCTTCCTCATTCTTTATGGGGCCAATATGGTCTGTCCTCCCTTTTTTACTGTTTACATACTTAAAGAATTTCTTGGGATTTTTTTTGCTCTCCTCCGCTATGTGTCTTTCATGTTCTATCTTAGCCAACCTAACTGCACCCTTACATTTCTTATTGCATTCTTTATAAATTCTGAATGCTGTGGATGATCCCTCAACCTTGTATTTTTTGAAGGCCTTCTCCTTTGCTTTTATATGCATTTTTACATTGGAGTTAAGCCATCCAGGATGTTTGTTCGCTCTTTTAAATTTATTACCCAATGGGATACATTGGCTAATGTCCTTATTTAATATGCTCTTAAAGCAAACCCATCTCTCCTCCGTATTCTTTGTTCCTAATATTTTATCCCAATTTATGCCTTTTAGCAAGGTTTGTAGTTTAGGGTGAAGTTGGCTCTTTTGAAATTCAGTGTCTTTGTGTTCCCTTCATGTCTCCTATTTGTGTGATTTATACTGAAACTAATTGACCTGTGATCGCTGTTACCTAAATTGCCCTGTATTTCCACATCTGTTATCAGGTCTGTATTGTTGGTAATCAGTAGATCTAGTAATGTTTTATTTCTAGTTGGTGCGTCTACCATCTGACCCATAAAATTGTCCTGCAAGACACTAAGGAACTGGCGAGCCTTAAATGAATGCGCGGTTCCCTCCACCCAGTCTATGTCTGGATAATTAAAATCCCCCATTATGATAACACTTCCCATCCTTGCTGCTAATCCAATTTGTGATAGGAGATCCGTCTCCACTTCCTCCCTCAGGTTAGGGGGCCTATAGCATACTCCCGGTATTATTTTCCCCTTAGCTTCATCCCTTTGGAGCTCTACCCATAAAGATTCCACCTCCTCCCTAGCCCCCTCAGTGATGTCATCTCTCACATTCACTTGTACATTATTCTTGATATATAGGCATACCCCTCCCCCTTTTTTACCCTCTCTGTCCTTGCGGTATAGGGTATACCCTTGAATGTTTGCCAGCCAATCATGAGAGCTGTTGAACCAGGTCTCTGAAATTCCCACAAAATCCAAATCCTCCTTGTACAACAGTATCTCTAGTTCACCCATCTTGTCCTCCAGGCTCCTGGCATTGGTGAACATGCCACATAGTTTAGACCGGTCGCATATTGTCCTCGTATTGGGTGTTTCAAGATTGCAACTTGGACTACTACTTGGCTACTATACTCACCTTGTGTTTTTGTGCTTTGGTTAACCTACCACTAATGCCCCCAATACTACCCTCTGGAATATCTTCCGCGCTGGCTATCACTGTCTCTGGACCCTCCCCCCCATCGCCTAGTTTAAAAACCCCTCTAACTTTTTGGCCATCTTCATTCCCAGCAGATCTGCGCCCTCCACATTTAGGTGCAGTCCGTCCCTTCTATAGTACCGGTTACCGACTGAGAAGTCGGCCCAGTCCTCCAGGAACCCAAACCCCTCCTTACTACACCATCTCTTCAGCCACTTGTTTACTTCCCTAATCTCCCTCTGCCTCTCTGGTGTGGCTCGATGTACCGGTAGTATTCCTGAGAACACTACCTTGGAGGTCCTTTTCCTCAATTTAGCTCCTAAGTCCCTAAAATCATTCTTTAGGACACTCCATCTGCCTCTGACTTTGTCATTGGTGCCAACGTGCACCATGACAGCTGGGTCTTCCCCAGCCCCTCCCAGTAATCTGTCCACAAGATCCGTGATGTGCCGAACCCGAGCGCCCGGTAGACAACATACTGTTCGGCGCTTCAGGTCTTGGTTACAGATTGCCCTCTCTGTCCTTCTAAGAATTGAGTCCCCTACCACCAGAATCTGTCTTTCCTTTCCCTTTGCTGCCCCCCCACTTTCACTGGAGGAGTTCTTCCACTGGCAGCTAGGAGAGTCCCTCATCTCCAGCAGTGCTAGTCCCTGACTGGTTACACCAATGTCACTCAATGGAGCGTACTTATTGGGATGCTCCAGTCCTGGATCGGCCTCCCTGGCACTTCCCCCTCTACCCCTCCTGACTGTCACCCATCTACTCTTTGCTAGTGCCTGCACCTCTTTGTCTCCACCCGCCTCTGTGCTGGCCCCTGCCGGCACCTGCCGTGTACGTTCCTGGCTCACCTTTAGTATGGAGGGACTTCTCAGTGCTGACAGTTGCTTCCCCAGATTCAGAACCTGGGCTTCCAGGGAAACAATGTGCTTACATTTTGCACAGCAGTATTCGCCCTCGATCGGATGATCAAGGAACGCATACATGCGGCAAGATGTACAAAGAGTCGCCTCTCCACACCCGCCGGGCGGGTTGTCAATTTATAAGATATTTCTTTTCAAATAATTTATTGAGAATACAACAATACAATTTTACAGTACTGGTTTTAAATTTATGTAAGGTTACAAAATATGAGGAAAAGGAACTTCTCAATAATAACTTAGAATAATAATACTTAAGTTATCTTGTAGAAATCAGTAAGAAAATCTATTATCCAGTGTACATATCTGAATTATATGGTTATAATAATTAATAGAGCTTTTGTAATTGGAAAAATAAATAAATAAGTAAGTAGATAAATATATATAAAAAAAAAAATACAATATGTCACAATAGTGAGACATAAAATGCAACTAAATTAGATAAATTGGGTATTAATGAGATGACCTAGAGAGACACCCAAACAACCAGGGCCAAGGTCCGGCTATTTGGCCCGGCATATCCCGGGTGCATGGGTGTCCCTCCAAAGCATCCCCATCAAAGGTATAGATAGTTTGCATCCGAAAAAGACATAGTTTGCCTAACCAAATAATAATTTAATAGAAATAGATAAAGACACATTTTATTATTATACATCACTAAAAATAAAATTTAATAAGTGGGAATATGTGGTGGGATCTGAAATGGTTATGGAAACAATTTGGGTTCTCCAGAGAGAAGCGAGTGTTAAATATTTATGGGAACATGTAATAATATAGACCGTGAAGGTGGTAGATCTCATCAGGGTAAAAGAAGTGAATAGTTCAAATCCGGTGGTAGTATGTGTGTTATCCATGGAAGCCATCCAGTTTATCAAGTATGATTGCTTCCATTTTAGCATGGATCATAGCTTGAGTTACACGTTGTTTTACAGATATGTCACAAAGCTTATTGGTTTTCCAGGCTTTTGCTATAGATTGTTTTGCAGCTGTTGTGACATATAGTAAAAGTTTAAATTGACGTTGAGTTATGTTTCGTGGCTTATTATTTAGGAGGGCTACCAATGGATCTGGTTGTAATGTGGTTTCAAACATTGTAGAGAGAATTTGAAATATTTTTGACCAATATGTTTGGACTATTGGACAAGTCCACCAAATATGCAGATGTGTACCAATGTCGCTGCATCCGCGAAAACAGTGAGGGGGGGTATTGGGGAAGGTATTTTGATATACGTGCTGGCACTAAATACCACCTGGTAAGAACTTTATAATTTGTTTCTAGGGCAACTATGTTGGGTGTGGCTGATTTTGTAGATTGCCAGATTTGTGACCAATCCAGTTAGTCTGGAGGAAGGTTTAAATCAGCTTCCCATTTGGTAGGGGGAGAGGAATTTGTTTGTGAAAGTAGTTGAGCATATATGTCAGAGATAAGTCCTCGTCTGTGTGGATCTGACATACATGATCAATCAAATGAAGTATATTCTGGAGTTGTCAAGTTTGTGGGGATGTTTTGGGATAAAAAGTTTTTAATTTGTAAGAATCTAAATGTTTCATTACTGGGTATGTTGTGTGTCTTGCTTATTGTAGGAAATGAAATAAGTTTATCAGAGTCGTAGAAGTGATGAACTCGTGTAAGACCCACATTTATCCAAGCTTTAAAGGAGGAAGGTAAAGTCCAAGCTGGGTAGAAGGAGGGGTTGTTTAGAAAGGAGAGGAGAGGGTTTAGTGGAGATTGGAGACCAAAACGGAATTTAAGTCTATCCCATATTGAGAGGCTATGTTTTGTGACTAGATTTGTTATTGAACGTCGTTGGGGTGGTGAAAGCCATAACAGATTTGATATAGAAAGTGGATCACATTCCACCGATTCTATAGTTACCCAAAGAGGGATTTCTTTAGTGGCATGGTATTTAATAATTTGTGCTAATTGAGAAGCATAATAGTATTTTGAGAAATTTGGAACACCCAAACCTCCACAGGTTCGGACCATATGTAGTGTATTTTGTGGTAATCGTGGTTTAAGTTTGCCCCAAATAAATTGGGCTGATTTGCGTTGTAGTATTCTGAAAAAATAAGCCGGAACGTTTATAGGAAGTACACGGAACAGGTATAGGATTTTAGGCAATATGGACATTTTTACTACTGTGATTCTACCCATCCATGCTAACGGTAAAGAAGACCATTTTTTCAGTAAGGTTGATAATTGAGTTAGCATGGGAGGATAATTTGCAGAGTATAGGTCAGCTGGATTAGCCGTTAGTGAGATCCCTAAATATGGTAAATGTGTTGTTGACCATGTAAATGGAAGGGAGTCTTGTAACTGTTTCTGTAAATCAGGTGATAACGATATATTTAGGGCTTTTGATTTTTGCTGATTTATCTTAAGACCAGATATTTTACCGAATTTTGTAAGAATTTCAATGAGGTTTGGAGCTGATAGTAGGGGCGAAGTAAGAAATACTAAGACGTCATCGGCAAATAAACATAACTTATGTTGGTGACCACCTAATTCAAGTCCTTTTATATTTATATTGGATCTAATAAGTTGAGCTAGGGGCTCAATAGCCAAGGAGAATAGAAGAGGGGATAATGGACATCCCTGCCTGGTTCCTCTTTCAATATTAAAGGGGTCTGAGCGGTAACCTGAATAGGTTATATACGCTTTTGGATTATGATAAAGAGAGGAAATCCATCCCTGGAACCGCTCACCAAATCCCCATTTATGAAGAATGGCTTTAAGATAAGACCATGACAGAGTGTCAAACGCCTTTTGTATATCGATAGAGAGGAAACAGGCAGGGATTTTGCGAGACCTGGCTATATGAGCCAGTAGGGTAGCACACCGTATGTTATCACCTGCTTGTCTGAAAGGTATGAAACCCGTTTGGTCTTTATGAATTAATGTGCCAATAATTGGATTAAGTCTATTAGATAGAATCTTTGCTAATATTTTTATGTCTATATTAAGGATTGAGATTGGTCTGTAATTGGACCATGACGTGTCATCTGCATGCGGTTTTGGAATCATGGATATTGAAGCTAGTAGGGATTCCGCGTTAAAGGCACAGCCTTCTAATAGAGAATTAAATGCGTTTGTCATAAGTGGGGCTAGTAGTGTAGTAAAG
Source organism: Aquarana catesbeiana (assembly GCF_042186555.1). Taxonomy (NCBI): domain Eukaryota; kingdom Metazoa; phylum Chordata; class Amphibia; order Anura; family Ranidae; genus Aquarana; species Aquarana catesbeiana. The sequence continues at coordinate 110,674,482 of NC_133327.1, forward strand.
TGTTTATAAAATGTGGCTGAGTATCCATCAGGGCCTGGGCGTTTATGCAATTTTAGGGATTTTATTGCTGATATGACTTCCATATTAGTGATCTGCTTATCTAAAGTTTCTTGTTGGGTAACAGAAAGGGTTGGGAGAAGAATAGAAGATAACAGTGCGTCTAATTTTGTTGAGTCGAATGTTTGTGTATTTTGGTATAAATCTTTGAGTTTCCTACGGAACTCATTGATAATTTTCTGTGGATTACTAGAAAAATTGTTTTTGGTGATTTGTAGCCGAATTGGTTTCGGAATGTGGTCTGCTCTGCGTAGAGTTAATGCCAAGAATGTGGTTGGCTTATTAGCTTTCATATATATTGTATGTTTAGTTTTGCGAAGAATCTGTATAGCTGAGTCTGTTAAAAAAAGATCAAGCTCCAACTTTGCTTTATCATAGTCTAGCTTTGTAGTTTGAGAGGGCAAATTTTGGAAAATTTCAGAGGCTTTATAATAAGCTTCCTCTAATTTGTTTTGCATTTGCTGTTTCAATTTACGTCGGTAAGACGACTGGCTGATACAGACTCCTCTAATGGAAGGTTTAAGAGCTTCCCATAGATTCAGTGGATTAGTATCTGTTGGTAAATTATTAGCGATGTAATCTTGTATGGCTGTTTCTATTTTTAGACGGTATGTTGGGTCAACTAATAAATTATCATTTATAGTCCAGGATCTATGGCTAGGCCTCGGGATCAAGGATGAGAAGGACGTCATGACCGCATTGTGGTCTGACCATGCGCATGGGATGATTAAGGAATTATGTATTTGTGGTAACGTGCCAATGTGGACGAATTGGTGGTCTATACGAGAAAATGTTTTGTGGGGATGGGAATAGTAAGTGTATTGTTTTCTTCTAGGGTTTTGTTCACGCCAAGAGTCAATAAGAGAATGTTGTTCAAGGAGTTGTCTGAAATTAAGGCGTTGAGGTTGTAATGGTGTAGGGGATTTGTCTAAAATTGGGTATAAAACTTGATTTGAGTCTCCACACATCATGAGGGTACCTTTTTTATGAGATTCAACTACTGAGAACAAGTGTGAGAGGAACGAAAGAGGATTTCTGTTGGGAGCATAGTAAGAAACTATAGTTATTTCATTATCTAACAGGAGACCTGTAAGGATTATATAGCGACCCTCAGGATCTTTTATTTCTCTATGTAAAGTGAAGGGGGTTGTGTTATGAAATGCAATCAGCACTCCTCTTTGTTTTGTAGTGGCCGAGGCCATATAGACTTGTGGGTATTGGCGACTTATAAATTTAGGGGAAGACTGTGTAGAGAAGTGTGTTTCCTGCAGACATATTACATGTGCAGAAAGTGAAGAAAAGGAATGAAAGGCTTTTGTTCGTTTTGGTGGGGAGTTGAGACCCTGGACATTAAGTGTTAGTACATTTAAAGACATTTTTGAATAAAAGGTATTAGGGATTATAATAAATTCTTAATGTGATAATATCCAAGAAGGTTATACTCTGGAGGGGCGAGAAAAAACAAAAAAACAAAACACAATAAAAAAAAAAAAAAAAAAAGGGGGGGGGCAGGAAAGGATGGGTAAAAAGAATAAAGGGGGATGAATAGGACAAGTAGAATAAGTAAAATTCCTGTTTTAGAGCAGATGAGAAGTTGTTTTTAAATAAAGAGGAAAATAGCTCCTATATGGAGCTAGTATCCAAGGGGTGGTGAAATATCACCAACCGGTGGGTACAAATGGTCCAAAGAGAGTCCGGTCAGTAAGTCCGGCTACTCGAGGATCTATTGAGAGGCGCAGTGGATTGTCTCCGGGACAAAGGCAGCCTCCTCAAAGGCTATACAAACAATAACAAAATAATACAAGTCACTAATAATATAATAGCTATTATTAGGATAATGTAATAGAGATATGTTTCTATAACTTTGCATTACATCATGCACTTATAAAAAAGGGCATTGCATTTACTAAACTAAACCTAAAAAATGATATTGGAGTAATAAAGTTTGGTAACAATTATTATTTTACAAAGGATTGATTAACTTCTGCTTAAATGAAATTATAAGGATAAAGGTAAAGACAGAGGAAGGATTATTCGATCCCTACTCTGAATCTACCTGAAATTGGTTACCGTTATAATAGTAACACTAGGTAAAAGGTTTCAATGAAATAAAAGAATCGTAGTGGCTTTCAGTCCATTTGATCTTTGGAATTAGGAGGTGGTGATGCAAAACGACTCCTTTTACTGGTACTGGAGTGAGCTAGTTGAGTTTGGTTGTCTTGCTGAGCCTTGGGTGAGTTTGATGATGCTCTGCGTTTGGAGCCTTCAGTCGAATTATCTGGAATTGACAAACGAAGCTCCTGGATCGCAGTCAGTAGGTCGTCCAATTTCTTGCAGGTATATGTTGTACCTTTATAGGTGAATCGCAGGGCAAATGGAAAACTCCAACGATAGGGGATGTGGTGGTATTGGAGTATTTGTAGGTGAGGTTTCATCTCTTTTCTTCTGTAGAGAGTTTGCTGCGAGAGATCATGGAATACTTGGTAGCGATGGCCTTGAAAGGTTAATGTATCTTTATTACGTGCCGCTTCCATCAGTTGTTCCTTTGTTCTAAAATAGTGTAATTTTATTACAATGTCCCTGGGGGGACCATCTTCTTTTTTAGGGGCCAAAGTTCTATGAATTCTGTCCATCTCCAATCGTTCAATGGGGATTGATGGGGCTAACTCCTGAAAAAGCGCTGTAATGGTTGATTGAAGATCTATTATAGTTTCAGGTATACCGCGCAGTCTCAGGTTGGATCTCCTCGCTCTGTTTTCGAAATCTTCCAGACGTGTGTGTAGAGTAAAATTTTCTTCTTTCAAGGCTTCTAGCTCGTCAGTATGAGTATTAGTGATATAATTTATATCCTCCATTTTGTGTTCTAAGATAGATGTGCGGCGCCCTACCTCACGAATTTCCCTTGTCAGTTTTTCTGTTATTGTGTCTGAGGTATTTTGGAGGGCTTTTTGTAAAACACGTTCAAACTGACTAAGAATATCCGAGTTATTAGGAATATTCTGTAGAGATATTGGTGTTAATCCATAATCAAGGTCAGAGTCAGCAAGTTGTGAGGAAAAATATGTAGAGTTCCCCCTTTGTGACTGTCTCTGAGGTAATGCAGAGCGGGAAGATTGTGCTGCTGTCATATTAGGAGCGTTTCTTGTCAGCTTTTCTTTGCCTGCTGGCTGTTTAAGTTTTGTCTTTTTCCCGCTAAACATTATATGTAGTTGTGCCCCGTAGTCTCAGTAATAAGTGGGTTACCGTATTAATGCGGTATTCGACCGTGACTTGTCGATAGAAGGCCTTTTCGTCCCGGTGACAGCGGAGCTCTAAGCATTCATGACTGCTCAGCAGCTTCGCACCTGTGCTCCCAATTTATAAGATATTTCTAACACATAGCATGTATATAGCAAAAATTACACCCCAAAATACATTCTGCTACTCCTCCTGAGTATGGTGATACCACATGTGTGAGACTTTTACACAGCCTGGCCACATACAAAGGCCCAACATTGAAGTAGTACCTTCAGGTGTTCTAGGAGCATAAATTACACATCTCATTTCATTCCTACCTATCACACTTTTGAAGGACCTGGAGCACCAGGACAGTGGAATTACCCACAAAATGACCCCCTTTTGGAAATCAAACACCCCAACATATATATTCTATGAGGCATGGGCTGCAGATAGGTACTCGGGTACTCTGATGGGCTGGAGACAGGTACTAGGGTAACTTTATTAGCTGCAGACAGGTACTCGGGTACTCTGATGGGCTGGTGACAGGTACTCGGGTACTCTGATGGGCTGGTGACAGGTACTCGGGTACTTTGATGGCCTGGTGACAGGTACTTGGGCACTCTGATGGGCTACAGATAGGTACTTGGGTACTCTAATGGGCTACAGATAGGTACTCGGGTACTCTGATGGGCTGGTGATTGGTATTCAGGTACTCTGAAGGGCGGTGACAGGTACTCAGGTACTCGGTACTCATATGAACGGTGACAGGTACTCAGATGAACTGTGACAGGTACTTGGATATTCAGATGGACTGTGACAGGTACTCAGGTACTCTGGTACTCATTTGGACTGTGACAGGTACTCAGGTACTCAGATGAACTGTGACAGGTACTCGGGTACTCAGATGAACTGTGACAGGTACTCAGATGGACTGTGACAGGTACTGGGGTACTCAGATTAACTGTGACAGGTACTCGGGTACTCAGATGGACTGTGACAGGTACTCAGATGAACGGTGACAGGTACTTTGATGGGTGATGATGGGTCCTCTTTATTGGGGGGCAATCAGTGTGTGTTGGTGTACACTGTAAGCATTAATGAAATGTTACCGCAATCTCCTTCTCACACACGACCGATGTGTGAGGAGGAAAACCTGGTAACATCTCGTTACCGCTCTATGTTTACATTTAGTAATCGGCTGTGAAAGGATCACAGCCGATCACGTGGTAAACAGCTGCCAGCCAATGGCTGTTTACCAGCGTTGGTGACAAGCAGTGTTCCTGGGAAACCACCGCCACTGACGTGCACACGCAGCGTGCTCGCGATCGCATGCATGTGCCGTGCAAAGTGGGGTGGTACCATCTGTGATCGGCCTTGACTTCATCACGGCCGTACAAAACATATTACAGTGCACACATTCAAGAATGACATTTCCTGCAAGGCTAGTTAAAAACACCTGAACATATTCAAAAAAATACGGGGGTTTGGTCACACTATATGGTCATATAGTGCTAAGCCCACTTACTGCGACAAAGTACCCCAAATTAGTGGGTCCTACCCTAGTAAAAGAATGGAAGATCCTGTGTCTCAACCATGGGAGCTGAACTCCTCTATGTGGGAGAACTGAAGGGGATTCCTCCTATGTACTGGTGGCCACTAAATAAGAGGTAATGAAGAGGGGGAGGGGTGCTCCAGCCCAAAAAACCTGGTCAGGGTCTATTTCAAAATACAAAAACATATTTCGGGGCAAACCCTAAAATTACAGCCAATCACATGGTAAACAGCCATGCCCAATGGCTGTTCACCCCCCTCAGTGGCGAGCGGTGTCTCCGTGACACGCCGCCACCAAAGGTACAGGGCTGCGTGCACACAATCGTGCGTATGCACTGTTTAAATGGATGGACGTCATATGATGCCCGCCCAGAACAAGAGCCGCGCCACCTGGCTGTCATATGACGGCCGGCGGGTGGTATGCGATTACAGAAGGTCACTGGTGGTTTTATATGTTTTTCTAGATGTATGCCACTCATTTTAAACCTGAGTAAGTGAAACAGGTTTTTTTCTCTTGCGTTATTCTAAAGTGTGGCAATAAAGAAATGATTAGCAAGTTATACATTATAATTATAATTTTAGCAATGTTATCATTTTAGTACAGTTTAATTTTAGGTTCTTCTAAAAATAATGTACCTACCATCCACAAGGTATCTGTAATGTAAGGTATATTGTCTTACTGCTTTCCAAAAAATATAAGGTAAGCACTTTGTAAAAGATGTACTGTAACTGTGTGTGAAAGCTTCTAGTGCCAAAGACTACAGGTACTCTTTAAAGTGAACCTGTATTTTATTGTGCAGTACTGAGCAACAAGTTCACTTTAAAGGTTAACTTAATTTTCAGAAAAACAAAACAAAAACAAAAGCCGTGTTGTAATCGCATGTTATTAAAAATGACCTTTCCTTTTCAATCTGCAGTGCTGTAATTTTCTGTAAAATTCAATGCAATAAGGCAACCTGGAGGTGTTCTGTATACAGCTAGTGTGCAGCACACCTTCACAAATGTAATTTCCTGCTTATTTGATTGGCTGAATGATTTGCTCAGAAGTCTGCATGAAGGTAAAAGTCAGATTTTACCAATAGAAATATACGTTTTGGTGTGATACTCCCCATGGGGTAGTCATAATTTCAATGGCAGCTATACACTGCAGCTTAACTCATTAGAACACAGAAAGTGCACCAGCTGATTATAAAAAAACTGGTAACTCCCATACAAAATGAGTATGCAGTCAATCAAGTGAAACAAACAGCTATTTCTACACAGCAACAAATGGTAGGAATCTACTACACAGTTTGTTAACCCCCTGACTTCTGCTTTTAATAATAGGACACTTACCTGTCGGCACCGCAGCTGATGCTTCCATCACCTGTCGGGTAGCTGCCGCAGCCATTGCCTGTAAAAAAACCCAGCAGTGCAGCATTACTGCTGCACGCCAGGTCCCTATTGCGCATGCGCGAGGCTGAGCTCTCCTACTGGCCCGGGGGCGGGGGAAGGAGAAGGGAGGAGGAAGGAGGAGGAGGGAGCCGAGCCGCTGACGTCATTCGCTGCAGCTCGGACTCCCAGAAGTGAGGACAGGATACCTGTCAAAGGCAGGTATCCGCTCCCCCCTCCCCCGAAAGTAGCCACATATGGTACCGGAGGGGGGAGGAGACAAATGAGCGGAAGTTCCACTTTTGAATGGAAGTCCGCTTTAAGCATATATTGATTTGTTTTAGCAAAAGTTATAGTGTCTACAAACTATGAGATATTTTTATTTATTTATTTATTTTTAATGGCGGCAATCAGCAGGACTGCAGTATTGTGGTGGAAATTCGGACACTAACTGACACTTTTGACACTTTTGGGGAATCAATGACACCAATACAGTGATTAATGCTAACAATATGCACTGTTACTATACTAATGACACTGGCTGGGAAGGGGTTAAACATCTGGGTCAATCAAAGGGTTAAATGTGTGCCTAGCCAGTGTTTTGATGTACTATGTTAGGTGCTTTCACTAGGGGAAGGAATGGATTTTATTCCCTGCTTTGTGGGAAAGAAAATCTATTACTTTCCCGCTGATAGGACAGGGCTCTGCCTTGTTTACATAGGCATGGCTCTGTCCTGTGTAAATTCATGACGGTTGCTAGGTGTCGATGGTAATCCATTGGCCAGCACCTGGTGATCGACATCTGCTATGTTTAACCACAGCATGGCTGGGTCGCTGGTGGCGCACACATGTGCCCCCTACCTGGAGGCGTCAGATAACGTACTACGTATGTGATCTGGTGCACCTTGCCACTGTATATGTATGTTATACGGTCGACAAGCAATTAAAATCCCTGCAATGTTAATTGAGCAGCCGGAGGGGTTTGTTTTTTTCTCAACAAATGTGGAAGTATTCTTCAGCAGATGCCTCCAGAACCCTACATATTTACTATCTTTTTCTTCCTGTGTCATTCTGTTGAGGTACCAAGAACAAAAAGAAAGTCCTGTGCTGTGCTGTGCTCTGCCCAACAGTTCCTATGTCTTTTATTCTGCACAGGAGAGACCTTGCAAGTTGAATGAAAGTTTTCTGGCAAGCCTTCCTTGTCCTACAACAATATAACATTCTAACTATTATTATTTTCATTATATGTCATATTATTTTTTATATTGTTGAATATTATTTAAAGCGGGGGTTCACCCACACCGCCAAAAAAAAAAAATATTAAAAGCCAGCAGCTACAAATACTGCAGCTGCTGACTTTTAATACATTGCCACTTACCTGTCCCGGGGTCCAGCGATGTCGGCAGGGGACGCCGAGAACCCGCTCAGTTCTCGGCAGCTGCCGCCGCCATCCTACGTGAGGGAATCAGGAAGTGAAGTCGCGCTGCGCGTCCCTAGTGGTCCCCGCTCTCTGCTGGGAGCTGTGTGTTCCCAGCAGACAGCGCGGTCGGGACGGGAAGAGGCATAGACTCCCATGGGAGTCTATGCCGGAAGTGGGTGCAAATACCTGTCTTTGACAGGTATCTGCACCCCCCTCCCCCCTGAAAGGTGCCAAATGTGCCACTGGAGGGGGGGAGGGTTCCGAAAAACGGAAGTTCCATTTTTGTGTGGAACTCCGCTTTAAATATTAAATATTACAATTATAAATATTATAATATTATGAAATACTGGGGCCCATATATTACATAGTTAATTCTAATACAAATGTAAATTTACCCTTTACGTTTTCACATGTTGCATTTTTCTAATAGTTTACAATCTCCAGACAGATGCATTGATATTGATGGTGCAACTAAAAAATATTCACTTTCAATTGGGAAATTAATAGATATATTTGAGATGGATGGAGTGTCACCAGTGATTTTCATTACATTCATTCTTATCCTATCTAAAATAAAAATGCAATATAAATTTTTCCTTTAAATCATTTTTTTCCATTTATTTCTGTGTAAGCATTCAGACTCCTCAGGATATACCATATAAAACCACATTTATTACACTGTACTGTGATCATTAGGTGGTTATATGGTTACTGAAACATCAATGTTTACCAATACATCTTCTATAGAAAAACAATATTTTATACCAGTTCTTCATGCTGATCTCAGAATACTTGATCTCAGAATACTGCTGTAAAACTTGAACTATTCCCTGCTGAATTCTCAGAACCATGAGCACAATGTTCATTTTGTTGTGTCTCCTCCAGCTTCTCAGATGGTGATCTATAAAGGAACACTGATTTATCTATAATATCTATAGGCTTCAGCCAATCATAAACACTTTGTGGCACTCAATAATGTTTTACAAAACAAACCTCCTTATGAGAAAATTACAGGGGCTGCCACCTCTCTCTGAAAATGCTAGTTTTCTGGCTATTATGCTAACCCTTTGGCATAATAGTTTTCTAAGTCACTAGCCTATAACAAGTGTGCAAAATTAGAAGTCAGAACAGTTCTTGTTTGCATACCTGTTCCAGGTCAATGGTGAGTCAAAGTACTGAGCCAAAAGGGTCAGCTTGACAGTCAGGCAACTAACATTATCAGAATGTAAAGACAGCAGTGGTTTCCTACATGTTTTTCAAATGACAAGTTTCAATAAAGTCTATGCTTGGGAAAAGTAATCCTCCCAATTCTATATCCCACCCCTCCCACATATGTAAATTTTTTTTTTTTAATGAAAACCTTTTTTTTACTTACCTAAACCCACCTTCACATGTGTCTAGGCAGCACCTCCTCCAGGATAGGAAAGCAGTGATCCAGTTCTGTAGTCTGTGCCCACCACCAACTAGTCACCTCAATACGAAGCTCTTACACTATTGCAGTCTTCTGGAGCCTGTGAGGACCCCACAGATGGACAGCCGATGGGAAGTGTCTAGATCACCTAGTGAGTGGCAGTGAAATTGGCATTTCAAAGAGGACCCTCCAAATCTACTTTCCATAAGAAACAGAACTCAGAATGCAGAGCACCCCATAACCACAAATTATAATTTAAAGAGGCATTAAGATTAGGGTTTTTAAAAACTAACATGGCAACTAGTTGATTAGTTGAAGTTATGAGTTAAGTTGGTGCCTAGAGACCATCAAATATCAACATTTTTGGATTTCATTTAACATTGAGCTAAAATTATGTTTTATATTAGTTTTTTTTTTACCCATTTATGACACATGATTCACAGGTTCACTATGGCTTTTCTAAAGACAAAGCACAGTGGAATTTTTATGCCTTTAGACCCCAAGACTCTAAATAAACCTCGCTACAGAGATATTTGGGTTAAGCCCATCATGCATGGATCAAAATTTGGCTGGTTCAGCAGGGACCATCCATATACTGACTTCGATCTACCGACTTCTGTACAACCAACCTGTTCAGATTTTTCCCACTCGAACAGTGCTGCAGGCTATAGCCTGCAACACTGATCAGCATATTCAGATGGTGAGGAAGTCTTCCTGCTGTCAGAATACAATAGCTCAATAGGAGGAGAAAAAAACACAAAACAAATTAAAATAAAACAAAAAAGTATATATAGCTAATAAGCAGCAATAGACCATGCTAAGAGCGCTGTATACTATAAAACCGAATCTTGAAAGTTATTTTAGTACAAGATTGCCATAGCTAATCATATCCAGATAAGTGTAATAGAGCTGTTTCAAATACTCTGCAAAAATACATGATGTCTAAAAGCTCTGTATAAAATCTTTCCAGGTTAAAAAAAATGTGTATAGGCAAATATAGAGTATATACAATATATATATATATATATATATATATATATATATATAATTTTTATCAATTAGTGACAAGTACAGTACAAACATTAACAGAAATGTAAATATATACATTTAAAAATATTGCTGGTCTATTGAAACGCACTGTAGTCAGAGCTGTTTTTAATACAATGAAGACAAAAAGTATTCAAATCACATATCTATTTTGCTTCATTCACATGGGTGTACTTAAGCATATCCCTGTGCGAAGGGCCTTGTTTGCCCATGTGGGATGTACAGGTGTTCTGTATATGACAATTTGACATCCATGAAGTGCGGGTCCCCGAACACACCCTGTTTCAGTTTGGAAACATGCACCCACACTCACACAGATGTTAAACTGGGAGTGGCTGTCCATGCAGCCACTGCCTCCCAATTGACATGAATGAGATTACCTGCATGCAGATACATGGAACACCTGTTCATCGCCTCACAACATCGTCAATGTATCTAAGCCACACCTGAATACAGATACATTAATATTTGAGAATAACTTAATAAATTGCGTTCCCACTCTTCCAGGTGCAGATTGGCATAGGCAGGAGCACAATACGTGCCCATAGCAGTGCTCTTCACTTGGAGGCAGTGGACCCATCACAAACTCACTATGCTTCAACATAAACATGAATAGTTCCAAGATAAACTTATTGTGGTAAAATTTGGCACATTATCTTTCCTGGAGAAAGCATCCCATCACATCTACACCCAGCTTATGAAATATACATGAATATAAAGACTTAGTATCTGATTTCAGCTTAAGCTATTTTTTATATTATTTTATTTTTTTGACAAAACAATAAGGATTACTTGCCAAAAACATGAAAAGGAGCTCAAAGCAGAAAATTCACATGCAGTGTTTCATATTTATCCAACGATTATTTTTTTTAATTCTTAACCTTATTAAGTGATAAGAAGAAAGAGCATATTTATAAAACAATTATACATTACTTATAAAGGGTATGTCTGCAACTGAGACTTCAAAGATCAGTCAGTGGTTTCCCTGCTACTTAAAATTTATGAAGATCTCAGCGGGAAGATTTACACTATACAGTTAGGTCCAATATATATTTGGACACAGGCACCATTTTCATACTATTGGCTCTGTATGTCACCAGAATAAAATTAAAACAAAACAATCCAAATTAATTTGAAGTGCAGACTTTCAGCTTTAATTTAAGGGGTTGAACATAATTATCAAGTACAAATTTTAGGAACTACAACCATTTTTATACACAGCCCCCCCCCCCCCCATTTTCAGGAGCTCAAATGTAATTGGACAAATGAATATAATCAAAAATAAAATGTTCATTTTCAATATTTTGTTGAGAATCCTTTTCTGGCAATGACTGCCTGAAGTCTGGAACTCATGGACATTACCAAAGACTGGGTTTCCTCCTTTCTGATGCTTTGCCAGGCTCTAACTGCAGCTCTCTTCAGTTTTTCTTTGTTTGTGGTCTTTCTGTCTTTAGTTTTGCCTTCAGGAAGTGAAATGCATGCTCAATTGGGTTGAGATCAGGTGATTGACTCGGCCATTGCAGAATATTCCACTTCTTTTCCTTCAAAAGCTCCTGGGTTGCCTTTGCAGTGTGTTTTGGATCATTGTCCATCTGTACTGTGAAGCGCCATCCAAACAACTTTGCAACATTTGGCTGAATCTGGGCTGACAGTATATCTCTAAACACTGCATAATTCATCCAGCTGCTTCTGTATTCTGTCACATCATCAATAAACACCAATGACCCAGTGCCACTGGAAACCATGCATGCCCATGCCATCACATTGCCTCCTCCATGTGTTACAGAAGACATTGTGTGCTTTGGATCATGAGCTGTTCCAAGCCTTCTCCACACTTTTTTCTTCCTGTTATTCTGGTACACATTCCTCTTAATTTAATTTGTCCAAAGAATGCTTTTCCAGAACTTATCTGGCTTTTTTAGATTTTTGGCAAAGTCTAATCTGGCTTTTCTTATCTTCATGCTTATGAACGGTTTGCACCTTGTGGCGAACCCTCTGTATTTGCTCTTGTGAAGTCTTCTCTTGATTGTAGACTTTGACAATGATATGCTCACCTCCTGGAGAGAGTCATTCACTTGTATGGATGTTGTGAATGGGTTTTTCTTTACCATACAGAGGATCCTGTGATCATCCACCACTGTTGTCTTCCGTGGACGTCCAGGCCTTTTTACGTTGCTGAGCTCACCAGCGCATTCTTCTTTCCTCAAAATGTACCAAACTGTTGATTTGGTCACTCCTAATGTTGCTGCTATCTCTCTGATGGACCTGTTTAATTTTTGAAGCCTTACAATGGCCTGTTTCACTTCCATGGACAGGTCCTTTGAACGCATGATGTAGGTTCACATCAATAGATTCCAAATGCAAATATCACACTTAGAATCAACTCCAGACCTTTTACCTGCTTATTTGACACAGAAATAACAAAGGAGTAGCCCACACCTGACCATGAAACTGTTTTTGATTCAATTGTCCAATTAATTTTGACCCCTTGAAAAAGGGGGGTGGCTAATCTTAAGAGCTGTAATTCCTAAACCCTTCCTCCGATTTGGATGTACATACCCTCAAATTAAACCTGAGAGTGTGCACTTTCAGACCATATCAATTATATAACTATAGCTTAAATATGTTTTGATAAATGCATGAAAAAATCTATATATGGACCTAACTGTAGGTACTTGCTTTGATCCCATGATGGAGCCATAACTCAGCTTGATGCAGACTAGTGTAGTCTATAGGAATACAGTGGATATAAAAAAGAATCACCCCCTTTAAAATAATCACATTTTGTTGCTTTGCAGCCTGAAATGAAGACAGCCACAGTTTTTGTTTAATCCATCTGTATTTACTCAGTGCAACTTGTAACATACAAATGAAAGATATAACAACAATATGTTATAAAAAAAGAAAAAATCAAACACAGAATCACTGAGTTGGAAAAGGGATCACCCCCTTGTGTCAGTATTTTTTTTGAACCACCTTTTGTTTTAATTACATCCTTTAGTCTGTTTGAATATGTCTCTACTAACTCTGCACATCCAGACTTTGCCCAATCTTCTTTGCAGAACTGCTCATGTTCAGGTAATTTTCATAGTGAATGTTTGTGGACTGCAGTCTTCAAGTCATTCCACAGATTTTAATGGGGTTTAAGTCTGGGCTCTGACTAGGCCATGCAAGGACATTCGCCTTTTTCTCCTTCAACCACTGCGTGGTCATTTTTGCCTTCTACTTTGGGTCATTGTAATGTTAGAAGGTAAACCTTCTTCACATTGACTACTTTCTGGCAGAGGGCAGCAGATTTTCCTCAAGAATTTGACAGTATTTTCCCCCTTATATTTTGACTTCTATGTTGACAAGTGCTCCAGTCCCTGCTTCAGAGAAACACCACCATAACAGGATATTACTACCTCCATGCTTTACTGTAGGAATGGTGTTATTTGGATAGATTTCCGCCAGACATTTGGTGTTGAGGCCAAATAACTGTGACCTCAGAACCTTCAAGGTGCGTTTTGGCAAAGCTCAGTTGTGACTGCATATGGATGTGCATGCTTTTTTCTTGCAACCCCCCCATACAAGCCACATTTGTGATATTGTTGTCACATGGACACAATGACCACTCTTTGTCATAAATTCCTACAACTGCTTCAGAGTTGCTGTAAGTCTCTTGGTAGCCTCTCTGACTAGTTGCCTCCTGGCTCTTTCATCTAGTATGGAGCACGGTCCTGATCCAGGGAGGGTCTTTGTTGTACCAAATACCTTTCACTTCTTAATAAAAGACTTCACTGTACTTCTAGGCATTGATAAAGCCTTTGACATTTTTTGCATTCCTCTCCTTACTTGTGCCTGTCCACAACTTTATCCTGGAGATTCCGGTGACAGTGCCTTGCCACCCATAGTTGATTGCTTCAGTCGCACTATCAGGGAATGAAATACTCCAGGAACTAATCAAAATGACCACATCTGATCATATTTGAAAGCCTTGCCACCCATAGTTGATTGTTTGCTTCAGTCGCACTACCAGGGAATGAAATACTCCAGGAACTAATCAAAATGATCACATCTGATCATATTTGAAAGTCAAATGCTTTGTGTGCCATTAAGAAGGTGATTAGCTACACCTGATTGAATTTACAAGTCACTTTTAGAAGGGGTTGACCTGTTTTCCAACTCAGTGATTCTGTTTTTTATTTTTTTTATTTTTGTTCTTACATGTTAGTGTTACATCTTTCACGTAGATGTTATACGATGCACTAAAATAAATAGAAATGGATAAAACAAAAAAACTATGTCCATCTTAATTTCAGACTGCAAAGCAAGAACGTGATTATTTTAAAGGTGGGCGATTCTTTTCTAGACCTACTGTATAGAAACAGCAGTATAGGCTAAGTAACCACAGTGCCTTATTTCAAGTGCGATGTGTAACGACCATGGAACGGGGAGCTTTTACACGTGTGTTCTATTAGTGTTTAAGTAAATAATTGTTTTATGCATTTTGATTAATGAATGTGGATCTCCCTCCAGTGTTACAATGCATTTTTCATTGAAATGTTACCAGTCTTGTTAAAGGTAAAGGTTAAAGGTAAACATATTTTTTCCAATTAGCTTGTTTATGAAAATTAACATTTTTGCTGTTCTTTTCATAAAGGTTGCAGCTTTATTTAGAATACTAACAAATCAGAGCTTCAATAATCTGTGGAATAAATTCATGAGAATACGATACAAAACAAAAAATCACATGGAAGTGTAATTGATGTGTGTTTCCTTTTTTCTTGGAAGCTTTGGACATAGTAGAAAATGCATAGCAAATTTCATAACCTGCATAACTAAAGAAATCCTGACCACATTTTACTTAGCCCCTTCACGTCGACTGTACATAAATATGTGGCCCCACTGGACTGGGCTTTTTTCCTTGGCGCTGCATATTTGTGTATCTCCCTTTGTGCTGGGAGCACGCCACACATAGTGCTTCCAGCACAGAGACTGGGGTCTCCCTGAGAGCTCTAGGCCCTGTTCTAACAATCTGGACCAAGATCACCTGATCACTATGATAGCCTCTGATTGGCTATCACAGTGACCGGTCAATGTGAAGCCCACCAATGTGTGTTCTGTCTCTGTGAATGGACGAGAGAGATACATTGTATCATTCTCTGTCCTTGCAGAGGTAGAAAAAAGTGTGTGAAAAAATAAATAAATAAATACCTAGATCAAGGTTTGATCATGGTCGTTGCCAGGGTTAGTGTTTGGGTGAAGGTCAGAGTGAAAGGTCAAGGTCAGTATTTTTGGACATGCTTTTTTTTGGATTAGTATCAGTGTTAGTTAGTGTCAGTGTTTTTTAGGTAGGTAGAAAAAAAAAAAAAAGCAAAATGCGCACTTGTTTTTGGGCTGTACTACGGGTACAAACAACAACTAACATACACATAGGTATATAGGTATTGCTGTGATTGTCAGGAGCAGGAGAATTTATTTTGGAGTGTTCTTTGTTGGTAGGTAGCAAGAAATATAAAGTTCAACCAAAAAAATTTTTTTTTTTTATATTTTGTGACAGTTTTCCATTGATAAAAAAAATCAGGAGATATCCATTACCATTTACCACCAAATGAAAGCCCCATTGGTCCTGAAAAAAACAAAGTGTAATCCACCTTTATGCACAAAGTAGTTGTGATGATATGTTCGGTTTTATTAACACATGTCAAAATTGCAAAATTGGGTATAGGCACTTCGATATGTTTTACCCTTAGGTGCCAAGGTGTTAATAGCATTTTCAAACTCTAATGGGATTTTGCAGGCAACCATAAACAATACAAAACCTATAGTCCTCATATAAAAAGTATACTTTATTATAATTAAAGGCACCTAATTTTGAATTAATTTTGAATTATTTTGAATTAAATTAATTGAATTTTGAATTAATTTTGAATTAAACGAAAAAGTTTGTTATTACATTTTGCAAACAGGTCCTTTTTCTCCTTCATTGATTTACACTGATGAGGTTGCATTGACGGGCACTGATAGGCTGCACTGATGGGCACTGATGAGGTGGCACTGATGGGTACTGATAGGTGGCACTTATGGGCACTGATGAGGCGGCACTGGTGGGCATTGATGAGGCAGCACTGATGAGGCTGCACGGATAGGCAGCACTGATAAGCACTGATTGGCAGCACTGATGAGCACTGATTGGCACTGTTGGGACTGCCCTGATAATCAGGACACTGATAGTCAGTGCCCTGATTATCAGTGTAGATGTCCCTTTAACACAAACCAAGTATCGGCTATCTACTCCCTTCCTCATACTGTCGGCTCTGTGTTTTTTTATTCATGATCAGCTGTCATTGGACACAGCTAATCATGCTGGTAAAGAGCTGCTGTGATTGGCCCTTTACCTCAACCTGTGATCAGCTGAGTCCGAAGGTCTCAGCGATTACAGAGTGCACCACCCATGTGTTGCAGGGGGCGCTTGGGCAGCGCGAACAGGTGAGGAGGTCCATGGATGCCCTTCCGGCAAAGTAAGACTGCACTGTAGCATCTTCCAGCTAAAGTGCGGGTGGGCAGGTGTTAAAGTGCAAAAAAATGATCACCCTTCATAAACCTAAGTAGAAAAAGGATAAGGCACTAACAAAACCAGATCACCACAAAATAGCAAAAAAAAATAAATGTCCATTAACATGAGAAGTAGACCACACCGTGTGGTAAAATATTCTGTGTCCTGATTGGTAATCTTCCAATAGTGCAACACCATAGACCATCACTACAGTGAGAAGTGCACACTCACTGTCTATCCAGTGACCTCTAAATCAATAAAGGTCAACACACACTTTGGGATAGGCAATAATATCATCCATATCGGTCACACCGCCCGTCAATAGATCTTCCAAAATACCCGTATTTCTTCCATCATCACTCCAAGAAAACCAACATCAAACCAGAGAAATACTATAGTGTAGTATTTTATTATACCAGGCAAACAAGAGTTATAAAGTAATCCAATCACTTGTATTTGTGCCCAGACTTGGCACTAATGTAGACACCTTTAACAAGTGCTAACACCACCGTACCTCTGACAGAGGATCACCTGGGTGGCTTCTGGAAGACATGATCAGTGAAAATAGTCGAGGCTCCACAGGTGTCATCACTTCCAGGTCCGTTCTGATTTCACGTCTGGCCTGCACTTCCAGTTGTTGGAACGCACGCTGATCAGAGGTACTAAACATCCCAGAGTGCCATCCTTCTATGTGCTCCCAAAAATTCACAAAGACCACCAAATCCCACCAGGGAGATACACAATTTCAGGGGGGTGATATATATATATAGATATATATCTATATACACACACACAAGCACTTAATAATATATATTGTTTTAAATCATTGTGCTTACTTAAGTAAGTCATATCTGTAGGCCATTTGGGTCCCCCCCAAAGCCTGTCCAAAAAAATCCTATGGGTAGCAGTGACTTGCCCTGCATGGTGTATTGTTTTGAAATGTGAACTAACCCTTTAAAGGGGGAACTTCACTTAAAATACAAGGTTCCACATTCATCCTCATCCTCCTAGCCGATTCCACTTCCACTTTTCTTGCCCACTCCCACCCGCAATCTTCTGGGGCATGTCACATGTCCTAGGCAGCTGAGGGACCAGTCTGCAAGCCAGACTCAACATAGCCAGGGTCAGCAGCTTCAGTATTTGCAGCAGCTGACTTTTATTTTTTTTAATGAAGTTCCTCTTTAATACATGTGAGAAGCTGAATTCAGTGCACAAACACTCTTGTGTTCCACAATTGGGAGTGAGAAAGAGCAATGAACATAACCTGTTGTTTTGCAAGTTTGCTGCTATTTTTCTTGCAGAGAGGAATATTCATTGTGGGAAGATGAGAAGAGAGATATTCAGATAGAAAGCAGGTGGAGGGTGAGTGGAGAGCAGAAATGCAGCAAAGCACACAGGCACGCTCCGTAACATTTTTCGGCTGCAGTAACGGCTTGCTGCTTTATGGAGATAGGAACACTAGTGCTGTGTTTGAAATGCTTTGATTTCTTTTTATTGAAATAATATATTTCATGCATAGTGCCCCAAATTATGGAAAGAGCTCTCGTCCACTGAACCTCAGGCCAAAAGTATTACTCTGTTAGTAAGCTAGGTCATGCAAATTAAAATCCATTTGCATCCAGAAATATAGGACATCAATGTTTCATTTCGAGATGTTCGTGCAGCTGTTCTTATGCAAATATTAATCTCTGTAATGACAGTCCTGGAATTTCAAATCTATAAGTAGAATAGACAGTATTGATCTATTTAGTTAGGAATAATGGAAATATTATTTCATCTCTTCCTTACACTCAAATATTATGCAGGACTCTAAATAAAGAATTATTATTATTATTTAATATTAATAAAACCCTCATGGTTCTTTGCACTTTACAGTTTTGAAAGCTATAGGAATATTTTAATTATGAATTGAGATATAAAGACACAATGGTACAATCTAAGTACACATTTAAAGTAAGTTTACAATATTTGGCAGCTAACCTTTTATTCATTGCATCCTTAATTACAAAAAAATATAAGTACACACACTGGATGATGAAGAAAATGTTAAAACTCCAGATAGGCATTTTGATATGTAACTAAAATATATAGTATGAAGAACACACCCCAGGCTACTACTTGACGTCAGCAATGTCATTGAGCTTGGTTGTATGCGCCTAGCTCCCATAAAGATCAGAAAAAGGAGGAGATCTTCCACATTGGCTAGTGCTAGCAATAATGCTTACAATTGTAAGTGAGTTTAATTGTTTTTATTCTATACGCTTTTATTTATAAAATAAAAATCTCATAGCAGTTTGCAAAGTGAAACTGCATGTACAGTACATTGGCTCTGTGAAAATGGAGGCAAAAAACAAATGCGTTAAAACTATTTTATGTGTGGGATGGATGATCTTCATTGCGTTATGCCGCGTACACGCGGTTGGATTTTCTGACAGGAAATGTTCGATAGGAGCTTGTTGTCGGAAATTCCGACTGTGTGTAGGCTCCATCAGACATTTTCCGTTGGAACTTCCGACAAACAAAATTTGAGATCTGGATCTCAAATTTTCCAACAACAAAATCCATTGTCGTAAATTTTGATTGTGTGTACACAATTCCGACGCACAAAGTTCCATGCATGCTCGGAATCAAGCAGAAGAGCTGCACTGGCTATTGAACTTTTTCTCGGCTCGTCATATGTGTTGTACGTCACCGCGCTCTTGACGTTGACGTTTGGAATTTCCGACAAGATTTGTGTGACCGTGTGTATGCAAGACAAGTTTGAGCCAACATCCGTCGGAAAAAAAACATGGATTTTGTTGTCGGAATGTGCGATCATGTGTACGCGGCATTAAAGTGGGAAGTACCACACTTGCCCACTAAAAGGTGCCAGGAAATTCCTATGATACTAGGTGCCATCCAGTGGCAAAAATATGTATTTTTTGTTTTAAATCAATGAGAAACATATGACCAGCAAAGTAAATAGCCTTCTTTTTGCCCTATTCACACAGAATGAATGTACATGCACTTTCATTTGGCAAATTGCTATTTTTATAAATACACACCATGTATTTTCTTCATTCTTTAAATATAATAATTTGAGAATATAAGAGAGATATAAAGATCTATTGACAGAGGAAAGGATTGTTTGTTTTATCATGAGTTGGGAAAAGCGCTTCCACTTTTACCAGTGAGTTTACCCATTGAAGTTGTTGCACATCTTGACACCTGGGAGAAGATTGGAGTTTTGCACCATGATCCTTGGTTACTATTCATTACCACAGATTGTTCATTGTGCCTGCTTTGCTTTGGTTGCCTTTGTCTTCCATTTCCACCCCTTGCCGCCCTTGCTATTGACGGGTGTCATGGGGACGGCTAGCCTCGTGCGTATCGATGCCAAGCATGCCGCACCAGTGACGTCCTTAGTTGGCGCCGTCTGGTTTCGTGGTTTCTCCATCTGGCTGATACATTGGCAGGATTAGGTCTGGTGCCATTGGCGGGCAGACGCTTCCTGCCCGTCATCACGCTTGCGTGACATTGGTATTGTCCGCCCTATTTGACCGGCCCACCTGGGAGTCCCCATTTACAACTGACCAGATGACCGGCTTGCACTGCTTGATTTACTGCACACTTATAACCTATACCTGGTACTACAGGGTAATTCTATATGTCACGGCTTGTTTATATTCCATTTTTTCACCTTTTTTCACTCTACACTTGTATCGTTGTCTCATGAACATCACCTAATAGGTTTCTTTTCTGTAAGCATGTTCCCAGTGTTTGCTTACTTACTCTTTCAGAATTCTCACTGGTCCCTTTTACATCTCACCTTTATCTCTGCTTTGCACACTATCCAGTAGGTATATTACTACCTACACCCCATCCTGCACTTTTGTCACCCTCTTTTCACCTTTTTTCCTCAATGTACCCCTATTTTCTCTGTGCTTGACAGTGCTGCCGGGTGTATCATATACAATCCTTTTAATTATTTTACAGATTTACTTGCCACTATTGGCACAATACCCAATGTACTACATTTGTTCCCTGGTTGGGGCCATTTTTCAGTGTGGGCCTGTTGCTTATGGGCGGACTTCTATACCTCAGCTCCCGGGGAGGCTTGATATGGTGACCCCTGCACACCGGGATTGTTCGGAGTTCAGTGTTCCAATGGGATGTAAGTTTGTGGATTTGACCATCTCTTCACTCTATATATATCTTTTTACATATATTACTTTCCATATCATGGGCCCCATTTTTTGATTTAGAACATCTCCATTATTTACAGATATTCAATATCTGCTCCTGATGAGTCAGCTTACCGACGAAACGCGTTGAGATTTTGAGGATGTAACCCCTTACATTTCCACCGAGATTTTTATGAATTTTACTGTATATTACAGGTTATACTCATGAAATATGTATTATTGTCCCCCTGTTATGGCAATCATGTTTTACACTCTGTTTATATGTATGCAATTTACTTCCCAAGATGTCTGCATATGCACTGAGCAATTTTTTGTTATATATAACGTTACACATACTTGATACTCATGTGCAATAAAAATATTTATTTTTACTCTCAAATTGTGTTTGAACCTGCCTCATTTAAAGTCCCGTACTCTTTTATTATTTTTTGAATTTATAATTAGGGATGAAGGCGCACTACCCCCCTTTCCTTGTGCGCTTCATTTAAAGTCCCAGTATATGGAGATATACATTCCCCCCCTCCGTTGTATGTTGAAACCGGGATGGAGGCAGAGTTCCTACACAATGGGTAGCATGTAGCTACCCCTTTTATACTTATATATCTACCCAAGGGTTTGATGGGACCTTATAATCCTCAAACTCTGGATGTTATGTACTATTTTTATGCACTTGCGATACGTGGGGTTTTAGATATGCCCCCCTTTTTTGTACCGACTCATGCTTCACAGTCTTTCCATCCCTAGTGGATATTGTTCATCGTGCCTGCTTTGCTTTGGTTGCCTTTGTCTTCCATTTCCCTGGGGCTGCGATTCACATCAGGCACCGCCCCTTGCTGCCCTTGCTATTGACGGGTGTCATGGGGACAGCTAGCCTCGTGTGTATCAACGCCATGCATGCCGCACCAGTGACGTCCTTAGTTGGCACTGTCTGGTTTTGCGGTTTCTCCATCTGGCTGATACATTGGTGGGATTAGGTCTGGCGCCATTGGCGGGCAGATGCTTCCTGCCTGTCATCGCGCTTGCGTAACGTTGGTATTGTCCGCCCTATTTGACCGGCCCACCTAGGAGTCCCCATGTACAACTGACCAGATGACTGGCTTGCACTGCTTGATTTACTGCACACGTATAACCTATACCTGGTACTACAGGGTAATTCTATATGTCACTGCTTGTTTATATTCCACTTTTTCACCTTTTTTTCACTCTACACTTGTATCGTTGTCTCATGAACATCATCTAATAGGTTTCTTTTCTGTAAGCATGCTCCCAGTGTTTGCTCACTTACTTTTTCAGAATTCTCACTGGTCCCTTTTACATCCCACCTTTATCTCTGCTTTGCACACTATCCAGTAGATATATTACTACCTACACCCCATCCTGCACTTTTGTCACCCTCTTTTCACCTTTTTTTCCTCCATGTATCCCTATTTTCTCTGTGCTTGACAGTGCTGCCAAGTGTATCATATACAATATTTTAAATTATTTTACAGATTTACTTGCCACTATTGGCACAATACCCAATATACTACATTTGTTCCCTGGTTGGGGACGTTTTTCGGTGTGGACCTGTTGCTTATGGACGGACTTCTATACCTCAGCTCCCAGGGAGGCTTGATATGGTGACCCCTGCACAGCGGAATTATTCGGAGTTCAGTGTTCCAATGGGATGTAAGTTTGTGTATTTGACCATCTCTTCGCTCTATGTATATCTTTTTACATATAATACTTTCCATATCATGGGCCCCATTTTTTGATTTAGAACATCTCCATTATTTACAGATATTCAATATCCGCTCCTGATGAGTCGGCTTACCGACGAAACGCGCCGACCTTTTGAGGATGTAACCCCTCACATTTCCACCAAGATTTTTATGAATTTTACTGTATATTACAATTTATACTCATGAAATATGTATTATTGTCCCCCTGTTATGGCAATCATGTTTTATCACCCAGGACGTGTCTGGCTGAGCTGTTCAGGTATCCAAAAAGAAAAACCTGTTTTAGCTGCTTATAAGGTGCAGTGGCAGCTGGTGCTCCATCGGCAGACAGACCTGACCACGGATTCCAAGTTATTTAGTAAGAGAGCCCTGAAGTTGGCCACATGATTTTATATCTCTTGCTCAACACTAACGCTGTTTGTAGTGTGTTATCACAATTTTATTGTTTTATATATACTGCTTTTTTACATTTTGATGATGTTTTAAACGGCCGCTTTTTAACAATCATTTAAGTTGTCAGTCACTTTGTGTTTACAAATTGGGTGATACCTATATATATTTTATCAATCAGCTCTGCTCTCATTTTTGAACAGCAGTTTCTCCTTTGGTGCTGAGAGGTGTGCTGCAGGCCCGAGTGAACACCTTTTTTGTCATTTACTTCATGTTTTACACTCTGTTTATATGTATGCAATTTACTTCCCAAGATGTCTGCATATGCACTGAGCAATTTTTAGTTATATATATCATTAGGAATACTTGATACTCATGTACATTAAAAACATTTATCTTTACTCTCAAATTTGTGTTTGAACCTGCCTCATTTAAAGTCCCATACTCTTTTATTATTTTTTGAATTCATTACCACAGTTGGACACTTGCACAATATTATGAAATGTATTTCAGTATCTCAGACAGATACTTGCACAACTTTATGAACTGTGTTGGTTGCTATTGATTAGCACTGATAGACATTTGCACAATTTTTGAGTGATATCGAGGGGGAATATTTGCACAATGTTATGAATTGCACTAAATAAACTTTGATAGATTTGATTCTGCGCCTTGATAATATATTTATTAAAATTGCACTTGTTTACATTTACATATCTTTGTTTTGGTTTGTTTAACCATCTCAATACAGGGCACTTATACCCCCTTCCCGCCCAAGCCAATTTTCAGCTTTCAGCGCTGTCGCTGTTTAAATGACAATTGTGCGGTCATGCTACACTGTACCCAAACCAAATTTTTTTTTTCCAAATAATTTCTTTTATTGAAATATAAAATGCAATGACAAGAATCTTGAACAGCAGGTAGGTATACATTTGGGGATTACAAGGTCAAGGACTACCATAGTATAAAACATTGTATACTACAACGTTGTAACGTGTGTGGAAAGGGTTTTGGGGTCGTGTCCCTTCCTATTAGTTCTGGCATGTTGAAGGAAGCAGGAAACAGAGGTTACGGGAAAGGACTGAAGACAGTGTTATAGGGGCTTGGTTATTAGGGTCTGTGTCATGGGGAAGAGGTCAGACAGACTTGAAGTATTTATGTAGCATACTTTCATGTGGTTGGGAAGGTGATCAGGGATAAGGTGGAGAGAGCTATTTCTTGGTCCACGACCTTGTAAATGGAGAGGGTGGTTTAGCTATGTGTACGTTAGATAAATGGTATAAGTGTGGGAATATGTAGGTGGGGTATTTGGGAAGGATAGGGTAGGGTGATAATGGGGGGGTGGGAAGGTGGGGAAGGAGGGGTGGATAGGGGTTATTGGAGTTAAACCAAATTTTTATCATTTTGTTCCCACAAATAGAGCTTTCTTTTGGTGGTATCTGATCAACTCTGCATTTTTTATTTTTTGCTAAACAAATAAAAAAAAGACCTAAAATTTTGAAAAAAAGGTTTTTCTTTTGTTTCTGTCATAAAATTTTGTAAATAAATAAGTTTTCTCCTTCACTGATGGGCACTGATAAGGCAGCACCAATGAGGTGGCACCAATGATATGGCACTG
Source organism: Aquarana catesbeiana (assembly GCF_042186555.1). Lineage (NCBI taxonomy): Eukaryota > Metazoa > Chordata > Amphibia > Anura > Ranidae > Aquarana > Aquarana catesbeiana. Next base: position 110,699,009 of record NC_133327.1, read on the forward strand.
ATGGGCACTGACAGGCACTGATGATGGGCACTGATAGGCAGCACTGACGATGGGCACTGGTAGGCGGCACTGCTGGGCACTGGTAGGCGGCACTGATGGGTGGCACTGATATGCAGCACTGATGGGCATTGATAGGCAGCACTGATGGGCACTCATGGGACTTATGGGTGGCACTGATAGGCAGCACTGCTGGGCACTGCTAGGCACTGATACGTGGCACTGATGGGCACTGATATGCAGCTCTGATAGATGGCATCAATAGGCATCACTGATGGCACTGGCACTGGCAAGCATTAGGGATGGGCAATGATTGGCAGCTGCCTGGGCACTGATTGGCATTTCCCTGGTGGTCTAGGGTGGCATACCTGGTGGTCCAGTGTGGTGGCATCCCTGGTGGTCCTGGCGGCATCCTGGTGGGCATCTGAGGGGGGCTGCACTGATAAACAATCAGCAAACACCCCCCCTGTCAGGAGAGCAGCCTGTCAGATGTGAGTGAGGAAAAGCCAATCAATGGCTCTTCCTGTTTACATCATGATCATCCGTGATTGGACATGGCTAGTCATGTGGTAAAGCTTTTTACCGAGATTGGTGTAGCGGTGTGTGTCAGACTGACACACTGCACCACTGATCACTGCGAAGTGTGCCCCCACGGACGCGCGAGAATAGTTATTCTGGAGGACCGTCATATGATGTCCACCCAGAACGAGAGCCGACGGCCGGCGGGTGGGAAGTAATTAAATATACTGTATATTTTTATAGATTTATTGATATTGTACACCCAGAATGATTTTCTTTTATCTAGACATTATTTAAGACATTGTTCCCGCTGGGCTTTTAACCCTGATGCATGAGAGCTTGGCGTTTAAGTGCAGGCAAAAGGCACAGACACACCGTTCAGCCCTGTTGCCAGCAGCCTGTTAAACACTATGAGAGGCTGAAAGTTGCAAAGAGTGGTACTAATATTCAGAGCAGTATGCGCCCAGGGACAAAGCATTGCATTCTGGCCATTCGCCCTGGGCACATAATGCCCTAAACGTTAGGAACACTCACACACTTGTGTGTGAATAGGCCCAGCCAGCTGGAAACATGCATGTGTCCATTCCTAGGAGAGGAATCTATTTACTCACAAAGCTGCTTTAGAAAGCAGTCACAGCCTGAGTGGAAAAGTCTGTCCCCTGCCTGCATCCTGCAGAGAAGTATCCTTTTTCTCTGTGTGGAAGCAATACTCTCTCGTTAAAAGATTTGACATGCTCCCAACTGAGTCATAGCTCTCCAATCAACATGAAATTTGCTGATTGAAGAGCTACAGGCCTGATTCAGCAGGGGTGTACTGAGAGAAATCAGAGACACCACTTCCACATAAAAAAAAACCTCTGAGACTTTGAACTTCTCTTGTCTTAGTGTACCTGTTATATAATAGGCTAATTTAAACTAAAAGATCTGTTGGGATTTAAAGCTGAACTCCAGAGAGTCCCCAAATATAGTGCAAACTAAAAAAAAAAAAAGATCCTACATAATACTTATGTTTTGCTACAGTGCACTAATGTAGTCCCTCCTGCACTAAGCAAGAGTGTCTATGTAAATTTAGTTGTGTTAAGCTGCAGTCAGCTTGGCCAAATTAATAGTTCACCTTTTTAGGTTTCTCATGGGCCCTGGTTACTGTGTGTGTCCTTATGCTGCCAGCAGGTGGCACTGCTGTTGATAACGAGAGCTACACTAATCAGTGTTATGAATATTTATCCCTCCCTGCCAACCAGTAGGAATTTCCTTGTCACTGGTGTATGCTGGGAGAAGGTATACATATTCAGGGACCTTGGGAACTCAGTCTGTTATCCCCTGGGCCGCCTAAGGGAGGGTTATTTTTGGCTGCTGAGAACTCCTAGATCTGCTGCTGAGAAGGTGACTATGTGGCTGGACAGAGGCCTGGATTTGGGGCCTAGTTGGTGAAGCTTGGGGATTGATGAGCCATGGAGGAGCTCCAGACATCTCGAAGGGCCAGAAAAGCTTGGATTTTGAGCTTGGACCTCACTCAGGTGGGTGTTACACTAATGTGGCTACAACCACCTTATGCATATATGAAACATTTCATAAAATTATATCAGGACGAAAAGGAAAAAAAAAAAACCTCCTACTACTACAAAAAATTCTTACAAAATAAAAGTCACAGTAAATGACTGGGTATTTCTATTCGATGTGATTCTGCACAATGGGCACTTGATTCAGCACAAATGTATTATTAAATGAAAATAAGTTAAATCATATTTCCAGCTTTTCTGTGCAGTTTGTAACACCAGCTCCCCAATCTTTTCTATTCATTTTGAGTTTTAAATGTCAGAAATTTAGAGTCCTGAAATCTGTATGTGAATGTAACGGAAAAGGTTAATCATATTGGATTTCCATAAATGTCATTATGTGGATTTATGGGTTGCTAAATAAGATATTTATTTGGTATTTGACAGATGAAGTATGAACTGTTGGGAACTATAACTCCTAATGACTTTTGAGTTGTCTTATTAATAAATGAATGCTTAAGAGGAACATTGGGAATTTAAATTAAAGCACTCTAAGCAGCTTATCGTGTTTGGCATCTTCCTATCTCAAAACCAGCGGTAAAATAAGACATTTTGTACACTGGATTGTATTAATGTGAAGGTCAGGCATTTTGTTATAAGAACTATTTAAAACAGGAATAAGTAAACAAAGCACATTTGGAAATTATAAAAACTCTCATATTCAGAAGTCCATTAGAAAAGTTTTGCACTCAGCTTCCACTCTTATTGAAGGCTTCTGAGTTTAGTTTTCCATACACAGTGAGGCTGATTTACTAAATGTTATGAATTGTGTAAATATTCACCGTAATTATCTCATCATATGAAAAGCAAATGATGAGTTCACTTCTGAATGCCCAGATACATCTAAAGGAATTAACTAACACATTTTGTTTTTTCACATGATTGGAAAATTTAAGTGAATATTCGCACAATTTATTTTGTGAAGTTTCTTAACTCCTTTAGTTAATCAGACTCACTGTGATTCAGTGTTTTACATAGATACTTCTTAGAGGGTACATATGGGGGACAGTTCAGATCAATGAGGTTTTCTTTTACTAAAGTCATAAAGACTGTTCAATGAATGTTAGTAAAAAAGGTGATGCATTTTTTGTTTGAAATACCTAATCATATGCTAGTAAAATATCAGGTTTTTTTTTTCTTATTCCCTCCCACATGAGTGTTTATTAGAGTGAACACAGGTTCATCTTATTTTCTGACATTGATTGAAGGAAACATACACCTTTGAAAATGAACATTCCATTTTCTATGTGAACCTTATTGTGTCTAATGTCCTTTTTATTTAAATGCCAGGGGAAAAAAACATATGCAGTACATATTTGCAATACATGCACACATCCCCATGTTTTCTCTCTTAAAAAAAGGGCAAGTACAGAGCCAAAAAATCCAGTGCATCTAACTTTCTTTATACGCTGCCTGTGCTTGACTGAAATTCCAAAAATATTGTCAGTCCACCCTGCCCGGTTCTCTTCTGTGAACTACACAATTTCCCTCATGTTATGGTTATTTTAGGGTGGTGTTCAGTAGTCCAAATCAGGAGTGAACAGCCTGGGGTGGCCCTATACAATTCAGCGGCTCCTTTGGGGGGTAAGCGCTACAAGTGGGGCCTCATCCGGGATTTGAACTTAGGCCTGCTCGCAGTGTGATTTTCGCCTCAATGAGTCAAGGGAAACCCCGAACCAAAATTAAAAAAAAAAAAATGATGTGGGAGTCCCCCTAAATTCCATACCAGGCCCTTCAGGTCTGATATGGATATTAAGGGGAACCCCGGCCAAAATTAAAAAAAAAAAATGACGTGGGGTTCCCCCTAAATTCCATACCAGACCCTTCAGGTCTGGTATGGATTTTAAGGGGAGCCCCGCGCCAAAAAAAAAAAAAAAAACGGCGTGGGGTCCCCCCAAAATTCCATACCAGACCCTTATCCGAGCACGCAACCTGGCAGGCCGCAGGAAAAGAGGGGGGGACGAGAGTGCGGCCCCCCCCCCTGAACCGTACCAGGCCACATGCCCTCAACATTGGGAGGGTGCTTTGGGGTAGCCCCCCAAAACACCTTGTCCCCATGTTGATGAGGACAAGGGCCTCATCCCCACAACCCTGGCTGGTGGTTGTGGGGGTCTGCGGGCGGGGGGCTTATCAGAATCTGGAAGCCCCCTTTAACAAGGGGACCCCCAGATCCCGGCCCCCCCCCCTGTGTGAAATGGTAAGGGGGTACTTACCCCTACCATTTCACTAAAAAACTGTCAAAAATGTTAAAAATGACAAGAGACAGTTTTTGACAATTCCTTTATTTAAATGCTTCTTCTTTCTTCCTTCATCTTCTGGTTCTTCTGGTTCTTCTGGCTCTTCTGGTTTCTTCCTCTGGCGTTCTCGTCCAGCATCTCCTCCGCGGCGTCTTCTATCTTCTTCTCCTCGGGCCGCTCCGCACCCATGGCATGGGGGGGAGGCTCCCGCTCTTCTCTTCTTCTTTTCTTCTCTTCTTCTCTTCTTCATCTTCTTCATTTTCTTCTCCGGGCCGCTCCGCAACCCATGCTGGCATGGAGGGAGGCTCCCGCTGTGTGACGGCGCTCCTCGTCTGACAGTTCTTAAATAACGGGGGGCGGGGCCACCCGGTGACCCACGGGACATGACGGGACTTCCCTGTGGCATTCCCCGTGACGTCACAGGGAAAACCCATCAAGCCACATGCGTCAGAGGGGGGCGGGGTCACCGGGAAGATAGAAGAAAGAAGAAGCATTTAAATAAAGGAATTGTCAAAAACTGTCTCTTGTCATTTTTAACATTTTTGACAGTTTTTTAGTGAAATGGTAGGGGTAAGTACCCCCTTACCATTTCACACAGGGGGGGGCCGGGATCTGGGGGTCCCCTTGTTAAAGGGGGCTTCCAGATTCCGATAAGCCCCCCGCCCGCAGACCCCCACAACCACCGGCCAGGGTTGTGGGGATGAGGCCCTTGTCCTTATCAACATGGGGACAAGGTGTTTTGGGGGGCTACCCCAAAGCACCCTCCCAATGTTGAGGGCATGTGGCCTGGTACGGTTCAGGAGGGGGGGCCGCACTCTCATCCCCCCTCTTTTCCTGCGGCCTGCCAGGTTGCGTGCTCGGATAAGGGTCTGGTATGGATTTTTGGGGGGACCCCACGCCGTTTTTTTTTTTTTTTGGCGCGGGGTTCCCCTTAAAATCCATACCAGACCTGAAGGGTCTGGTATGGAATTTAGGGGGAACCCCACGTCATTTTTTTTTTTTAATTTTGGCCAGGGTTCCCCTTAATATCCATATCAGACCTGAAGGGCCTGGTATGGAATTTAGGGGGACTCCCACATCATTTTTTTTTTTTAATTTTGGTTCGGGGTTCCCCTTTGGGGAATTCCTATGCCGTTTTTATCAATTAACTTCTATGTGTATTGTCGGCAATGCAATAGCCGCGGGTAGTTTTAAATGAGTTTTTTCCTTCAAAATGTCATTTTGCTGTCAGACTGTTCTAAACACAGGAAACATGCGCCCCTTTACAGGAATACTATAGACACCCCCCAGGTACGAAATTTAAAGGGATATTACACTTTTATTGTTTGACTCTAAGCATTATTAAAATCACTGCTCCTGAAAAAACGGCCGTTTTTAAAACTTTTTTTGCATTGATCCATGTCCCCTGGGGCAGGACCCGGGTCCCCAAACACTTTTTATGACAATAACTTGCATATTATCCTTTAAAATTAGCACTTTTGATTATTCATGTTCGTGTCCCATAGACTTTAACAGTGTTCGCGTGTTCGAACGAACTTTTTTCCTGTTCGCATGTTCTGATGCGAACCGAACAGGGGGGTGTTCGGCTCATCCCTACCGTCCAGTTCTGGGCACCAGTCCTCAGGAAGGATGTGCTGGAACTGGAGGGAGTCCAGAGAAAGGCAACAAAACTAAGAAGGGGACTGGAGGATCTTAGTTATGAGGAATGATTACAAGCACTGAACTTGTTCTCTCTGGAGAAGAGATGCTTAAGAGGGTATATGATTTCAATGTACAAATACTGTACTGGTGACCCCACAATAGGGATAACACTTTTCCACGAAAGGGAACTTAATAAGACACGCGGCCTTTCACTAAAATGAGAAGAAAAGTGGTTTAACCTTAAACTGCATAAAGGGTTCTTTACTGTAAGAGCGGTAAGTATGTGGAATTCTCTTCCACAGGCAGTGGTTTCAGCGGGGAGATAATTAAAAAAAACTATTAGATAAGCACCTGAAAGACCACAACATACAGGGATATACAATGTAATATTTACATAAAATCACACACATAGGTTGGGCTTGATGGACTTGTGTCTTTTTTTCAACCTTGCCTACTATGTAACTTTGAACACTGTAGAAGAAGAAAGATGCAAGTACAGCCATCCAAAACTGTTACTTCAAATGCTTCTTTCAAACTTCCTGTAAAGTTAGTAGGTCCCTTGCCTGTAGTGCCTGTTCTAGTTGAAGGAATTTACATGAGAGTCCTCCTTGAGTCAGGTGCTCATTACTTTGCTGATTAGAGACCTTTATGAAAAAAATGAAAGTTGGAAGACCTAGAGATCCAGGCTATTAGAATAAAGAAGTAACCCTGTGATGGGTACCTACAGACCAAGTTATCATTTGATCCATTAATGGTTGGACAGCCTGGGAACTTTGACACGCCATTGTGTGTTCTCAGCCACCAGGGTCCATGGGAGGATTTTTTTTGATCGTGGGAACAAACACAGATCTGGTAAAAAGACGACTGTTAGTGCCTGTTGCTTCCAGATGTGCTTTTCGCCAGAGAGATTGCTCCCACTGTTGTGGCCAGTGTACCACTGTCTGCTTCAAGAAAAAAAAGGCCCCAACACAGAAAGTGTCTCAGCCAGAAAAGGTATCCTGTGGACTTGAGGAAAAGATGGAGATTCGGGGTCCTGAAGACACATCTTCTTCATAGCTTTATGAAGTCACAGTAGAACCCTCTTTTAGAAAAATGTCAGAGCCCAAAGAGCAAGCGGTTAAGCAACAGATCTGGTCTATTGCAGAATCAATGAATGAAGCAAGAGAGAACAGTTCAGCTGAAGTCATCACCATTAAAGTGCCCAAAGCCTTTGAATCAGTGAGTGAAACCCCCTGGCCTCTATGCAACACACCTCTGTATGACCAGAACAGTTGTTTAACTCCAGGTAAATGTTGGAACGTTGCCTATCTCCTATATGAACAAAGGTTATTTGGTTCCTGGTCAGTGTTAATGTTATGTTTACTCGTTGTTAAAATTAAAACATTTGCTCCTTAGAGGACCAAAGATTCATTGGTGGAAGAGAATGTAGCCCTGGGCTGGACACTTTCAATTCTGCCCAACAGTGTTGACAAATTAAACAGTAGAAAAAACTTTTTTTTCTAGCCTTCTCTGATGGACAGCTGCAGGGAGAGAGGAGGCTGGACTGTCCTTTGATAGCCTATCAAAGGACAATCCAGCCTCCTCTCTCCCTGCAGCTGTAGCTACAGCTTAAGAGGACCTGCCCCTACCAACCCCGGGGAAGGAGGACTACTGATTGGCTGCCTGGGCCAGGCCTGCTCCTGATTGACTGCTTGACATTTTAGCCCCTCCCACCACCAGGGAGAGGGTAGAGATCCACATGAGACTCAAGTAGAGAGCTCTAGGACCGGATTGGTGAGTCCGGGAACTGCTTAGTGAACAGGAGTGCCTGGACAGTACAGTATATGTCTAGGAGGTGTCCTATGAATAGGAAAACAGTATTGAGAACTTTCTGTGACTGCTGTCACAGAGCCTGGGAGCTGAAATGTGCTGTGTGTGCCCAGATAGTGTTAGCCTGTAAGCCTGTGTTACAGGGCTTGGGGCTGCAAGAAGGCACAGGACTGTTGTTGTGAGCTACTGACCACTAGCTGTTGCCAGATAATCTGTTCTGCCAAGAGATGTGTTGCACCTGAATCACACACTGAAATGTGTACAGGAACCAAGCTTTGGGCTGCTGCTGTGCTGAGAAATACTGTCTACAGTAAGGGAGGAGAGACTGTCTTTTCATTTCAGTGTGTTCCAGTTGGTCCCAGTGACCACATGTTACCATTGCCACCACCTGCAGAGAGCTGGCTCAAGAGGAAACACCCTTTTGCTGGCCACTGAGGGACCACTCCGGACCAGAATCAGAGTCATCAGTGGAGAGAGGCCCCTGAGCACCATCTTGTTTACTTTATTGAGCTCTCCAACTCAAGGGCCCCATTGCTCTGCATTGTCCCACTGGCCAGTGGTTAGATAGGGCATCTCTGCTGTAGGCTGTATTGCTATTGCAAAAGTAATTTTTTTACTACTGTGCTGCTGTACTATGTTTATTGGCATTACATGCCAATATCGCGCTCTCATTCCCACCTTGGGCATGTTTTTGCATTGGTTCCTTCCCAGGTGGTCATGGGGAATGATCAGTGACAAATGTTGTTATATAACAAGGTGTATACATTGATGTATTGTAAACCGATTCCCTTCTAGGGCTTTGCCTTTAAATAAAGCCTAATTAAATCTTTGAGATGTGTCAGTGTTCTTGGGTCCAGGTACGTTTGGTTCATTACAGGTACAGAAGGGACAGACGGGACCCTATACAATTCAGAAGCTCCTTTCGGGGTAGGCACTAGAATTTGTGTATGTATATGTGCATAAACAGGAAGATAAATACATAAAAACAACTAAAAATTATTAGAGTTAATTTTAGCACAATGTGAATCAACAGGGCATTCTAAAAAACAGTGAGCTCAGTGTTCTCTGTTTTACAGATGAGGTCACAGAATTGCTAAAAATTATTAGAGTTAATTTTATCACAATGTGGATCAACAGAGGATTCTAAAAAACAGTGAGCTCGGTGTTCTCTGTTTTGCCGATGAGGTCACAAAATTGCTAAATATTCGTCCCTATTTTATAAAGTTTCTGGAACTACTTTACAAGCAAGGACTGCCTGTGCTAAATGTATAAAATTGTTTTAATCTTGTTGATAATATACAGTGAACAATAGATATGTTTGTCCAAACTGAGATTTGCACTGGATTAGGAAGATCTTTAACAAGTAAATGTTTGATGCATATCATGGTGAACCAATTTGCTCCTTTGTCAGCTGTCAATGGGTTTCTCAGCGCCCCTTACCAGATGATCTGTCTCCGAGCATTTGCAGGCTACACACCATCATAAAGCAAGTAAACAAGTACAAGGGTTTCCTAGGTTCTGGGCTATCCTGCTCAATATTACCATGCATACCTTACCAGTAAAAAAATCTAAAGCTGCACACTGCTAACTTGAAGAGGAAGAATATCCATGCAGCTGAGTAGATCTGCAGAGATTTTAGGGATAAAAGTATTTATCATAGGACATACAGGAGGTAGACTTCCAAAGTATAAAGAACAGCAAAATCTAGCTTGCCTCTATTGATTGCCAATATAACTTGATCTCCAAAAGACAGTTGTTTGAGACAACATTTAGAGCAGTGGTTCTAAACCCTGTCCTCAAGTACCCCCGACAGGCCATGTTTTGGGAATTTCTCTTAGATAAAATAGCTGCCCAAAATACCAAGCCATTGACTCTGGTTTAAAGCACCTTTGCCTGCAAACATGGACTGTTGGGCGTACTTGAGGACAGGGTTGAGAGCCACTGATTTAGAATACTTAAAGTGGTTGTAAACCCTCTCATTCCCAGTGAAGTGACTAGCCTCAGATAATACACAGAGATTAAACAAATCCTCCTTTATGAGTTGTACCTGTTTATCTGTAGCCCTCCTACAGCACATATTTTACGCAATATTTCTGAGCTTTATAAGGCAGGAGCAAGGATCTGGTATTACACACTGCACAGCATAGAGCAGGGAGCTGAGTGTAAACTGAGATCTGAGTGGAGGGAATGGACACACACACTTCTATACAGTTACATAGGGAAACCTGCACAGCAGAGACTGTAAGGCGTATAGTCTAAGTGACTCATGTATATAGCAGAGGAATGGCAGAGCAAACAGAAATCACACTAAGTGCTTTGCATCAAGGCAAACACACACTAGAGAAGGATATGCTTTGTTTATTCTTCATTTCAGAGGTTTACAACCACTTTAACCAACCATATTTCCTCAAACCATTTAGAGCTATGATATAACCAGTTTACATTATAAACCTGAATTGAGATACTTAGTCCACAGTACTTACAAAGTCAGTACATGCTGTTTCTTCTACTTTCAGTTATCTAGTGTAATAGAAGCAATATATGAAGAGAAAGATCACTACTGTAGTCAGACATTAAAAAGAGAGTAAAAATAATGTGTGGATATATAGTTTTCGTGTAATTTAATGTTATGTAAAAATTCCTTGAGAGGAGTATCGTGGATCCAAGCAGAAAGTTAAATTAAGCTTGTATGCATGTGAGATACCTGTAAAAAAGAAGTGTTATAAAGCCTATAATTATGTTCCATCATAGCAAAAGAAAAAACACATTGTCTCTAACATTATCAGTCAGCTATTAAATTTCTTTGGAGGTTTATCAAATAGCATCAGAGGAGTTTGACAGCTCAGATAAATTTGAGTGAAATGACAGAGCTGTCTCAGGAAACACTGTCTCAGTCTGCGTGGTAAATAGTTTGGATTTACATCATACTATGAGATTCTTTAAAATGTCATATCCCACCGTATACAGCTGCCAAAATTGTTCCAAGGTTCTCATATGAATGAAACCACCAGTTCATTTAAAGACATGATTGCAGTGCAAAATTGAGACGCTGTTTACACTATCCCCTGCTTATGTAACCACCCAGCTTGTAAAGTTAAATACTACCATAACTCACCAGATGTGTTAATCTCAGAATATAAAAGAGGTCAAATAAGTATATTTAAGTGTTTTACTCACCATCATAACCAGGCAATTTAAATGCACACTCACCAAACTGTAATAGGGCGTACACACGGTCGGACTTTGTTCGGACATTCCGACAACAAAATCCTAGGATTTTTTCCGACGGATGTTGGCTCAAACTTGTCTTGCATACACACGGTCACACAAAGTTGTCGGAAAATCTGATCGTTCTGAACGCGGTGACGTAAAACACGTACGTCGAGACTATAAACGGGGCAGTGGCCAATAGCTTTCATCTCTTTATTTATTCTGAGCATGCATGGCACTTTGTCCGTCGGATTTGTGTACACACGATCGGAATTTCCGACAACGGATTTTGTTGTCGGAAAATTTTATCTCCTGCTCTCCAACTTTGTGTGTTGGAAAATCCGATGGAAAATGTCCAATGGAGCCCACACACGGTCGGAATTTCCGACAACACGCTCCGATCGGACATTTTCCATCGGAAAATCCGACCGTGTGTACGGGGCATAAGGCCTTACAGCATTTATAGAGTTCAGTATGTGCTTAAGAATCCCAGTTGGTGCTATGTTACAAAAGATTTCTCTGTTTAGGATAGCTTCTGATAACTCAATCATACAAAGAGAAAGGATGCTTCCATAATGCAACAATTTAATTAATTAAAAGCATAAAATTACATTAATAAAACCCAGGAATGAAACTTACATGAAACGTCTTGATCAAACATGAACAGACAGTGTATGATGTTGGTACACAAAGCTAATTCAAATGCACACTCACCAAACTGTAAGACCTTTATTTCCAATATTTTACTTTATTTACAAAAAATAAAAAAGTACATGGGTACAGAAGGATGAAGTCATGCAATTTTCAGTTGCGAAACATTAGTGAAGTGAATTTTTTGTACACAATGGTGTCCGTTTATGAAGCAGTGAAATCTATTCACTGCTTCATTCTCCGGCATTCACAGAGGAGATCTTTCTACTCTGTGTGCCTGTTTATGAAGCAGAGTAGATCGCTTCACCTTTGGAGGAGTGAAGCGATCTACAAACGCTTCCAACAGTGGAGAATGGCCCCTGATACTGGAATCTCGTGAGACTTTACGAGATTACAGCACTAGAAATTCACAGAGATGTCAGTTTATTAAGCAGTGATAAATTATCAGTGCTCAGTACACTGACAGACGGCGTGGTTAATGTTAATAAAATAACAAGTCCCCCTACATAATATATATATGTATACACACACACACATTATATATACATGTATATACACACACATTATATGTACCGTATTTATCGGCGTATAACATGCACTTTTTTCCCCTTAAAATCAGGGGAAAATCACGGGTGCGTGTTATACGCCGATCCCCTGCGATCCGGAGCTGCCAGATCTTCAAAATCGCCGACCGCGATTTGAAAATGGCGCTGCCGGCGCCAAAATACACAGTGGCGGTCCTCGGCTCTTCTCGGCCACTTTCGGCTTCACTCGAGCGCCGCCCGAACCTAGCCAAGTGTACTCGGCTAGGTTCGGATAGCTCCGCTCACAGTCACGCCCATCCCGGGTGGGACTATGAGTGGAGCCGAAAGTGAACGAGAGCCGCTGAGAAGAGCCGAGGACCGGCTCTGTGTATTTCGGCGCTGGCGGCGCCATTTTCAAATCGCGGTCGGCGATTTTGAAGGCTGCACTGGGGCAAGGCTGCACTGGGGAAGGCTGCACTGGGGAAGGCTGCACTGACAAGGCTGCACTGGGGAAGGCTGCACTGACAAGGCTGCACTGGGGAAGGCTGCACTGACAAGGCTGCACTGACAAGGCTGCACTGGGGAAGGCTGCACTGACAAGGCTGCACTGACAAGGCTGCACTGACATGGCTGCACTGGGGCAAGGCTGCACTGAGAAGGCTGCAATGATGGGCATTTAAATGTAAGTTTTTTTCCCTTCAACTTCCCTCCTAAAATTTTTTTTTTCTTAAAATTCCCTCCTAAATTGGGGTGCGTGTTATACGCCGATAAATACGGTATATATATGTATACACATAAATATGACAGGGGGACATGGTTACAGTGTTGGGGGGTTTGAACGAGGTAGAAGGAAGTTAAAAATCTTCCTCCTTTCCCCTCAGATCTCCCAGGATTCTCCCTTCACTCCCCAATTCTCCATCTCTGAGCTGGTGAATCAGAAAGTGTGAATTCTGACAGAGATCGCCAGTGAAGCACTGAGATTGCAGCTTCATAAACTGGCCGTTTCTGTGTCATTCAATGAGGATTCTCAGTGTGCAGAGATCATCGGCGGGAGAACATGTTCAAACACTTCTCCCCCGATTATCTCTGTTTAATAAACTGTTTATGGGCTGTGATCAGCGGCGATCCTCAGGATCACCGCTGTTCACTGCTTCATAAACGGACACCCAAATGTTTTGATGCTAATATTTTTTTTGCATTTCACATTGGTAGTTTAAGTCTCTAAGAGTGTCAACTATACTGGGTTGTGAAATGGAATTCCACAGTGTAACATTGTAATGTTGAGATTAGCTTCTAAATCTAAGTGGAGAACCAAAGATCTAGCATTAGATGGTATTTGTTCAATACCTAACTGCAATAATAAGAGGGCAGGGCCATGTAAGATCTGGGTGCCCATTAAATTATAGGCTAGGGAAAAGATGCAGTTCCAGTGAGAGTGGATAGAGTGGCACTGCTGTAAAATATACAGTGCCTTGAAAAAATATTCATACCCCTTGAAATGTTCCACATTTTGTCCTGTTACAACCAAAAACATGAATGTATTTTATTGGGATTTTATGTGATAAACCAACACAAAGTGGCACATAATTGTGAAGTGGAAGGAAATGATAAATGGTTTTAATTTTTTTTTTACAAAAAAAATCTGAAAAGTGTGGCTTGCATTTGTATTCAGCTCCCTTTACTTTGATAACCCTAACTAAAATCTATGGAACCAATTGCCATCAGAAGTCACTTAATTAGTATATAGAGTACACCTGTGTGTAATTTAATCTCAGTATAAATACAGCTGTTCTGTGAAGCTCTCAGAGGTTTGCTAGAGAACCTTAGTGAACAAACAGCATCATGAAGGCCAAAGAACACACCAGACAAGTCAGGGATAACGTAGTAGAGAAGTTCAAAGCAGGATTAGGTTATAAAAAAGTATACCAAGCACTGAACATCTCACGGAGCACTGTTCAACCCATCATCCGAAAATGGAAAGAGTAAAGCACAACTGCAAACCTACCAAGGCATGGCTGTACACTTAAACTGACAGGCCAGGCAAGGAGAGCATTAATCATAGAAGCAGCCAAGAGGCCCATGGTAACTCTGGAGGAGCTGCAGAGATCCACAGCTCAGGTGGGAGAATCTGTCCACAGGGCAACTATTAGTCATGCACTCAACAAATCTGGGCTTTATAGAAGAATGGCAAGAAGAAAGCCATTGTTGAAAGAAAGCCATAATAAGTCCTGTTTGCAGTTTGTAAGAAGTCATGTGGTGTGGAGAATACAGCAAACATGTGGAAGAAGGTGCTCTGGTCAGATGAGACCAAAATTGAACATTTTGGCCTAAAAGTAAAACGTTATGTGTGGTGGAAAACTAACACTGCACATCGCCCTGAATACACCATCCCCACCGTGAAACATGGTGATGGCAGAATCATGTTGTGGGGATGCTTTTCTTCAGCAGGGACATCAAAGCTGGTCAGAGTTGATGGAAAGATGGATGGAGCCGAATACAGGGCAATCTTAGAAGAAAACCTGTTAGAGTCTGCATAAGACTTGAGACTGGGGTGGAGGTTCACCTTTCAGCAGGACAACGACCCTAAACATACAGCCAGAGCTATAATGGATTGGGTTAAAGCAAAGCATATTCATGTGTTAGAATTGCCCAGTCCAAGTCCAGACCTGAATCCAATTGAGAATCTGTGGCAAGATTTGAAAATTGCTGTTCACCGATGCTCTCCATCCAATCTGACAGAGATTGAGTTATTTTGCAAGGAAGAATGGGCATAAATTTCACTCTTTACCAAAACAAAGAAGTTCCCCTAATGGTGGATTTTAAAGGCACATATGAAGGAGCGTAAAAGGAGTATATATAGTAAAGACAGTAATTTATTGATTTGAAAACATAGTAAAAACATTAAGCAAAAATATAACAATAGTTGTAAGGAATGCGACTCATGTATTTATACACAGATATAATGAAGATACCAATATTCTTGCACCCAACGCATTTCAGAGTTACTTAGCCTCCTTCCTCGGGAGTGGACATAGGTTTACAGAGAATTATTGACACTGTGTAGGCTGATTTGACAAAATCATTCCACAGCAGAACAAAGGATAGCTACCCTGGAAGCTAAGTTAATCGCACAATCGCATTCTCTTCATACCATCCGACTTCAACAGGACAATTTAGAAAATTGGAGTAGGAGAAATAATTTATAATTACGGGGCATGCCTGAAGCCACGACAATGAAAGAGCTACATCCTACTGTAATAGCTATATTAAACAAGATTCTGGGAAGGGATCCAACAGTAGACATTGATTTGGATAGAGTCCATCGGATACAGGGTATGACACCCCTGATTTATGGTAGACCCAGGGATACCTTGTGCAGGGTGCATTTCTACACCATTAAAGAGGAGATTATCCGTAAAGCCTGGGCAATGGGTATTATTGAGTTTAATGGAGCAAAAATACAGATTTTACCAGGTTTGTCAAGATATACCCTACAGATGCGCCGCACCATGAAACCCCTCTTACACAAGCTATGTGAAGAAGGTGCTACGTACAGATGGGGTTTCCCATTTTCCTTATATAACGAAAGGTCAACAGTCGTTTGTATTAAGTGGGCCAGCACAAGTGCCTGAAATGTTCTCTAAATTGGCTATTGAACCTATCCTGCTCCAGGACTGGACCGTTATGCTGTGTACACACGATCCGAAATTCTGCCAGCAAAAATCCGATGTGAGCTTTTGGTCAGAAATTCGGTCAGAGACCGTGTGTATGCTCCATTGGACTTTTGCTGGCAGAATTTCCGCCAGCAAAACATTGAGAGCAGGTTCTCTATTTTTCCGGCGGAAAAATTTCCTATCAGAAATTCCGTTCTTCTGTATGCAATTCCGACGCGCAAAAAACCACGCATGCTCAGAATCATTTCTTCGTATGGAACTTCCCTTTTCTAGTGCTGTTGTATGTGTTGTACGTCACCGTGTTCTTGACGGTCGAAAGTTCAGAGAACTTTTGTGTGACCATGTGAATACAAGCCAAGCTTTAGCGGAATTCTGTCAGAAAAACCATCCAAGGTAAGTGATACACATGCAACTAAAGTGTGTTTGTTTATATGTATAAAAATTGCTAGAAAAAAATAAAATAAAATATAGAATTTAAAAAAAAAAGTGAAAATCTAATTTCTTCATCAATTTAGGCCAATATGTATTCTGCTATATATTTTTGGTAAAAAAAATCCCAATAAACGTATATTAATTGGTTTGCACAAAAGTTATAGCATCTACAAACTCTGGGATAGATTTATTGACTTTTAATTTTTGTAAATAGTATTGCAGGGATCAGCTATTTTTAGCTACATTGTGGCTGACAAATCTGACACTAAGTGACACTTTTTGGGGACCAGTGACACCAATACAGTGATCAGTGCTAAAAAAAAATGCACTGTCTCTGTACTGTGCAGGGAAGGGGTTAACATCAGGGGCGATCAAAGGATTACATGTGTTCCCTGGGAGTGCTTTCTGACTGTGGGGGGTACTTTGACTGGGTGAAGACAGAGATCTCCATCTCCCTCTAACATATGGCGATCTGCCTTTTTTTTTTTTTTTTTTTTTTTTACAAATATAGTTTTTATTGAAACCCAAAACGGGCAAAAACAAGACATTACATCCACATTATGCAGACATTGAAAACATCTAACATATAAATTATGCATCTATCAAATAATCAGTTTGGAAAGTAGATAGATTACCAACGAATATCAAGAGAGAGTGTTAATGAAAATGTATAACTATCAGATGTCTACTGTCAATTGTTTGTCATAAGTGATAAAGGACGAACTATGGAGTTAGACCTGAGGTTGCCCAAAACCATTTTCCCATTTTCAATGGCCAAGAGAAGTTGAGAGAAGAAGAAAAGGAAGAAGAGGAAGAAAAGGAAGAAAAAAGAAAAGAGGAGGGGGGAGGGGGAAAAGGGAAAACTAAGGTGTTCGAACAATGGAATATGGTTGAGGTATTATGTTCTGAGAAGGGCAATACCCTCTGCAGAAAGGACAAACTGATTCCGAAGCCCCCAAGTCTTAGAATATTTTTCCTTTTGATGTTGCTCAGTAAGTACCAGATCCTCCATTTTTTTAATATTCTCCACCTTAAGCCAACCAGCAATAGTCAGTGGCAGTCGTTTCTTCCAGTTGGCTGATATGGTGGAAAAATGTAGCAGGAAAAAGGCCGGATCATCAGGGATCTTGTATTTCGTGAATTTTTGAGTAACCTCTCTGACTGTTGCCCAGAAGTGGGTTAACTTAGGGCAAGACCAAAATATGTGGAGCAATGTTCCTCTTTCCACCTGGCATCTCCAGCAATGATCAGTTGTGGCGGGGTAAAATTTGTGTAATAGGTAAGGAGTGAGATACCACCTTGTCAAAAGTATATAGTTGGTCTCTTTTCGTACAGACCGATGATTTCAGAGAAAATCTGAGGATGTGTTGTATTTGGGCAGTCGTAAATGTACGCTGCAATTCCTTTTCCCATTTGTTCAGGAATGGTAAGTGTGGTTGTTCAGCCGGGCAGTTCAAGAGATATTATATGTTTTAGACAGAACTGTGTAAGGGTGCCACTGTCGGAACAGTATTCTTCAAAGGTCATCAGAGGACGGCCAAAATGCTGATGGTTTGGTAGAGAATTGAGAAAGTGTCAGAAAGTGCAGTCCAAAAGGGAAGTTTAAAGGGGCCCCTCTTGCTCATTGACACTTCTATGGAGGGCCACAGCCCTGTTGTTAAGAAATGGGATGCCTGAACCCGACCCACTTGGTGTAGAGTCTTGAATGCATGGGAGTCAAGACCGGGGGAGAAGCGTGGGTTTCCTATAATGGGGAACAAGGGGGAGTCTGAGGTAGAAAGAGAATTCTGTATAGAGACCCGTGAGCATACAGTATACGCAGTGTCGTACCCAGTAAATGGTGTGATTTCAGCAGTGGTGGTAAGTGATCGTAGCACCAAAAAGCACCCTTTAACGGGATGTCAGTTTGGGCCTGCTCCAGTTGTGTCCTAAGAGCAGTGGTGACAACACCAATCGACAATTCGACCGAGGTGAGTTGCCTGATAATACTTCTGAATATCAGGAAGTGCTAGACCACTGTATTGTTTGGGTGGTGATAATAAGTGGCGAGGGAGGCATGGCTTTTTGTGTGCCCATATGAACCTAACAGAAAGAGAATGTACCTGTCTAAAGTAATGAAGAGGTATCTTGATTGTCAGGGCTTGGAATAAATAAAGAAAGTTTGGCAGGATACACATTTTCAGTAGGTTACATCTGTCAAACCAGGAGTTTAGTCCCTTATGCCAGGTCTCTAACAGGATACGGGTTCTAGTCAACAGGGGCCGGAAATTGAGTTCAAAAGTATGGTACAGATTTGCAGGGATATAGGTGCCTAAATATTTTAAAGCAGAGTCTGTCCATTTAAAGTTGAAGCTAGACTTTAACGCTTGTAAGAGGGTAGGTGGTATCTCCACCCCCATGGAATCCAATTTTCGAAAGTTTATTTTTAATTTGGAAAGTGATCTATAAAGTTCAAATTCTCAGAGGAGGTTTGGGAATGATATGGTAGGGTTTGTTAGAGAGAAGAATAAATCGTCCACATACCACAATATTTTGTATTGGGTATCTCTAATTGAAAAGCCTCAAATATCCAGGTTCAGTCGCATTTTGCAAAGAAATGGCTCTAGCGACAGAGCAAATAGTAGGGGAGACAATGGGCACCCCTGCCTTGTCCCATTCGTAATAGGGAAAGGGTCAGAAAGAACTCCATTGGCTTTAACATGAGCTGTAGGAATGGAATAGATTTTGGCGATCCAATGAATTCTAGTTTCCCCCAGACAGAGATGACGAAGGACCGAATACATAAATTTCCAGTTCACACAGTCAAACACCTTCTCTGCGTCCATTCTAATAAAGACACAGGGCCTATGAGTCGAGTTGGTGACATGAAGCAGATTGAGAACTTTAGTTGTGTTATCTCTTGCTTCCCTAGTGGGGACAAAACCCACCTGGTCCAAATGGACCAGGTCCACTAAGTGGCGGGCTAGACGGGTCGCGAGAATCTTAGTGAACAATTTCCGGTCAATGTTCAGGAGAGAGATGGGCCTATAACTACTACACAAGGTAGGGTCTTTTCCTTCTTTAGGGATGACGTAGATATGTGCCCAAAAAGTATCTCTAGGGAAAACCATATCCACTCCAATGTCATTGAACAGGTCCACCATGTAAGGGTGGATCGGGAGTAGGGTCTGATAATATTGTAGAGTAAAACCATCAGGCCCTGGGGCCTTACCCAGTTGAGTTGAGCTAATGGCCTGTTCTAGCTCTTTTAACTTTATTGGAGCATCTAGTTCTTCCCGGACCTCAGGCGAAAGTGATCTGGGTTGATGCAATGTACTCGTCTAGTAGGGTTTGGAAGCATGATGGAGTAGGTAAGTTATAGAGGGAAAAGTAAAAATCCCTAAATACTTGATAAATCTGTGTGGGAAGTACAGTTTTTTGAGCACTCTATGTCATGATTTGAAGTATGTAAGTTTGCAGTTTATGTTCCCTAATCGACCTAGTCAGAATTTTCCCACATTTATCTCCAGATTCAGAGCTTAGTTTGTGACAGATTTGCAATGCTGCCTAGGCTTTATAGTGTAGTAAATCGTTGATCTGGCCATGGAGGGAAGTAAGTTCAATGTCTTGAGCCGGAGAGGGTGCGTGTTTATGCTGGGATTCAACAGTATGAAGTTTGGTGAGCAGCAGGTCTAACATTCTTTTTTCATTCGGGAGCCTCCCATACCATCCCTGGGTCACAGTCTGAGTTAGCATTTGTCTGAAAATAGAAGTTTAATTCTCTAGTAACCTCCTCAAGTATTTCTGGTATCTGTAAGAGGCTGTCATTCAACCTCCAAAAACGAGTAATGGAAGAAGTGATGTCTGAAAGTGTGCAGGTCAGTCAAATGGGAGCATGGTCGGACCATGTCCTTGAACCAATGGAGGATTCATGTACAGCATGTTGTTAACAATTGGGGAGATCTGCCTTGTTTACCAATCACAGCGGGAGCGGGTCTCCAGCAGCGCGCGCATGCCCGAGACCCAAAGAAAGAAATCACATACAAGTATGTTATTTTACACTTAAGGGCTGCCCTTCCGCAGTATAGGTATGTGGGGCAGTTAACCGCAAAGGGTGGGCTAACTCAATTTTGAACCCTATGGACTAAGACTAGGATGCCATTAAAGTTCATGTGCATGTAAAGGCAGGCGTCCCAATGCTTTTGACAGTATAGTGTGTGTGTGTGTATGTATATATATATATATATATATATATATATATATATATATATACATATACACAGTATATTACAGTATATAATTATATATAAATGTTCAAATAAAAGCATGGGAAAAAATATATAATATTATAAAAATTGTTAATAATCTCATCCACGCATATCATGTTAGTTACAAGGAACATAAATTAGTTGCTGGTAACACATAGGGTCTCATATAATTACACAGCGTGATAAAATAATAGTGTTTAATCACTGCAAATTGATCGGCAATAGTACATCAAGTCACGTGTGGGTAATTTCAGATTCTTCAAATGAAAGCAAATTAATGAACTATAGCAACCACATCAATAATTCAGGCTTATCAAATAGCATCAAGAGAGTTTGACAGCTCAGAAAAATCACAGAAATGTCTAAGGAAAACTCTTTCAGTCAGATGGTTTGGATTTAGATCATCCTATGAGATTCTTTGAGGTGTTGTATTAAACCTCTATAACAGTCAAAATTATTTTAAGGTTCTTATTTGAAGTAACCACCTGTTGACTTAAAAGTGTGTCAGGGCTGGGCCCAGCCCTTCCTTCTCTGAGCTGGCCGCTCAGCTGTCGACTAATTACCACCTCCTATCTCCCCACAGTGACTCACCTGTTGATGATATCCTGCTCATCAGTCCTGCCTACTTAAGCCATCCAGATGTTCTCTGCCTTCACCTTGGTCACATCTCTAGAGATGCTCTCCTGTGTTCCTGTTAAAGACTTGCTTGGCTGCCATTTTTTCTGGCTCCCTAACATTTGGGCTTGTCTGACTATCCATTCCGGTTCCTGAACTCTAGCTATGTTTTGACTACGTTTACTCTGTTTATCTTTTTTTATTATTATTAAACAAGTGTGATTTAACTGTACTTCTGTCTCAGTCTGATTTGTTTGTGAAGCCAAACATTTTTTTTGTTTAAGATAGAATGTGAATGGGTCAGTTTTTATTGCTGTGTCCCCTGACATCTGTCACTCCATAGCGAAGACTGGAAAATCCAATCAGGTCTGCCTGAAAAACTGACAGGCTGACCTGATCGGACAGCCCGTGTGAAAGGACCCTTTCGTTATTTGTTCTGCTGACCAATGTCTCTAGTGCAGAAGGTAATGGGAAATTTGAAATGTCAGAGTTGTCACAGAAACAGAAAGTGAGGGGAAATTTTCAGTGAGGAAACCTAAAAGGGGATATTCCCTTTGCATTAAAGATATCTTCTCTTACTTTATGCTGTGTCTCTGGAAGTGAAGGACAATAAAACATACAGGATACAGACAGGCATCTCTAGGTTTGAATACAGAGAACAGAAGTGTAGGACCCTAATCTTCACTTTACTATGTGTCCTAATGACCATAATCATGATAACAGAACGTAAGTGGAAATCTAAAATGTTATAGTTATTTTAATTCTGACACAATATGAGCAGAGGAGAAATCTCCCATGGGGAATATCTGCTTAGTTGACTGTCAAATAAAGAATTCCTCACAACTTTCACAGCAACACAGAGGGGAACTCAAACATAACAAATGTTCTTGCCTGACCAAACTCTATCAAAAACTAAAAATGTGTTCTTTCAAAATGTACTTTCAATTTTAAGAATGTTAGGTTGTAGCAGATGAATAGTAATGCTGCTCCACCTAGCTGTCTGGTAGCTTGTAAAAGGTCCCAAATATTATAGGGATTTAAACTTGCCAAATAAAGAGCATAATGTAGGAATAAAGTTTACAAAAAATAGCTACATAATGAAGATGGGTGCTAATCTAAAGAAGTAAGCGGTTACGGGCAGGTATTTTTTAAAATGAATGTGCACAATTATAATAAGCACTAGCTTTCTCCAGACCTGCAGTCATTTATTCATGATGTGGAAGGAATGGAATCCACTTCAGCTCTTAATATAAATTTACTAAGAATATTAGGCACCAGAATACATAAATATTTAAACTGTGGACTTCAAAGAACAATTCTTGTTGGAGAGAGGCTTGCATTGCTTATGTCTTAGTGATTCCAAAACTTAAATATTAGTTTGGCTGAGTGTGGTCATTGAACTGTAACTCTAGCCAAAAGTCAAAATCAGACATCAGTTTCATAGTTATTTAAAAAAAGAAACATGTCCATCTAGTTCAACCAACAGAAAAAAAAAAGAAAAAAAATTGAGAACCTCCAAATACAAAACCCAATACCCACGACTAATTCAGAGGAAGGAAAAAAAACAGGATCTACAAACTCAGGTGTTATAAATGTTAATAATCACTTATATTCTGCACATTTAAGAATGAATCCAGCATTTTTTTAAACAATCAAATGAGCTGGGTAAAATGAGTTCCTGTAGCAGTCTATTTCAAATTTTCACAGCTCTTACTGTGAAGAAGCCTTTCCATATGCAGAGGTTCAACCTCTTTTTGTCCATTTGCAAAGAGTGCCCCCTTGTCCTCTGTAATGACATTAAACAGAATAAGTCAACACCAAGTTCATTGTATGGATGACTTATGCATTTATATATGATGATCATATCCTCTCTTGGTCGCCTTTTCTCAAGGGAGAATACATTCCGTTCAGCTAACCTTTCCTCATAGCTGAGCTCCTCCATGGCTTTTTTTTTGGTTGCCCTTCTCTGTACTTTCTCCAGTTCTCCGATATCCTTTGTGAACTAGTGCCCAAAGCTGAACTGCCAACCTCACGCAACTTTTTTACTGACAAAACTTACTTACAAGTATCTGGCCTGATTTACATTTAAAAAGTCAACACAGCATGACAAATTATCAGTCACCTAGCTGGGATACAGTTAAAAAACAAGTTTTGCTGTGCATGCTGAGGACAGCAATAGGACTAATTTTATGGGCATAAAATTCCCCTAACTTACATTTAAAGACAGCTGTAAAATCAACTATTTTTACAAACTGTCAGTAAATTTACTGATACAAGGGCAAAATGATGTCTCTCTCTCTGGAGTCTACACTCCAAAATTTTTTTTGCTAGCTTTGCAAACTGCTCCTTAGCATTGCACTCTACTATTAAGTATGATCGGCCAGAACTCCCAGATTCTTCTCTACCACTGACTCGCCCTGCTGTTTTCCTAGAATGTATGATGTACGCCTTTTTTTTTTGCCCCTGTGTGCATAATTTTACAATTATCAACATCAAAGGTCACTTTTTGAATATGTTACATATGTTACATGTTCCACAGCCCCCCACTCCTCTACCCTTTGACAGCAGTCGGGGGGTTTTCTCCCCTGCAACTGCTGTTACATTTAAAATCAGCATAGTTGGGTGGGGCTCCGCCCGCACAACCATGCAACTCATTTCCAGGGAAACTACAAGTCCCGTCTACCAATGCAGCAGAAGGCTTGTAGTTTTCAATGGACTAGCAGTGCACTGATCAGTGCATTCATATTCCAATCACACTCCCTCCAGCTTTCTATCAGAGGTACAGGCAGAAAGCTGGAGGGAGAGTGTGCAGTAATCCACTGATCATGGGTGCAATACATTGACTCCTGTGTTATAAGAATAACAAATGTACATGTTTTTACCTGCAAAAAAAAAATGTCACTGTCGAAGTGACTCATGCAGAGGATAGCAGAGGAAGATGAGAGAAGGCATAAATCACACAATGTGCTTTGGATTGAGGCAAGTACACACTGTTGAAGGATATAGTTTGTACATTTTTCATTTCAGAGGTTTACAACCATTTTAACAAAGTCAAAATGCTAAATGTTCATGCTTAAATGCCTTTATACTCTAATTACTGGCAGTCTTCTTACACTATTCACCACTGAAATTACTTTATGAAAAAAACATAGCTATGTCATTTCCAAAAACATAAATAAACTCGAATACACAGGTATACATCCCCTGAGATTGATTCCTTTTGTAAATATACATGTACAAGATGCAATGGGGTTGATTTACTAAAGGCAAATCCACTTTGCACTACAAGTGCACTGCAAGTGCACTTGAAAAGTGCAGTCGCTGTAGATCTGAGGGGACGATATGAAATGAGAGGAAGCTCTGCTGATTTTATCATCCAATCATGTCAAAGCTAAAATGCTGTTTTTTATTTTCCTTGCATGTCCCCCTCAGATCTACAGCGATTGCACTTTCAAGTGCACTTGTAGTGCAAAGTGGATTAGTCTTTAGCAAATCAACCCCACTGACTCCTAAAATAAATGACAGCCAGTGATTTCTATCTCCAGTCTCCTCTTATGTGAATGATTGGGGTTTTTTAAGGCAAGATGCATCAAAACACATCGCACAGGATGCTAATAATATAGGGGGAGGGTTTTTTTTCTATTGATGCCTTTTAGCTATCTTATTGCCAGACACATTTGATCAATTATAAAGAAAAAAGTGCATGAATAAAAAATGATGCACTGACACTTAAAATGAAAATAAATCCGAATATGAATATGTGTGCATTATTCTATAAAAAGCAAGGACGAGAAGCCCCTGAGCTAGAAAAATAACTATACTGTAACACATATACAGAATATGACATGCATTTACACTTATATGCTTTGGAAAGATGGACAAGTTGTCAGTGCTTTGAACAAATAAATAATAAATAAATAAGGAACATTTTTAGTCACTGCAATTTATAACTAAAAATGACTGTGCTACATATTTCCTGAAGGCTGGTCTCTGTATTAGAAAAGGTAACTTACTTATTACTCTAGCCCCATTTCAGAGCTGCAGCTTAAGGTTCTTCAGCATTCAACACTTCTGAAAGTGTCAGATGCCTATGTCCTCTGCTGTATGCCTTGGTGCCATCATCTGACCCTTATGTCACTACAGGGCAGAAGATTTACATAAGGGTCAAAGGATAGAGCTGCAGCCTGTGACGGGGGACAAAGGCAGCCAACACTCCCAGAAGTGTTGAATGTTTTATGGAGGCTGCAAGGCTAAAACAGAGACACGCAGGCCACTGGGGGGGGTCGGTATAATACCACTGCCACTGGAAATCTTTAAAAGAGATGACATAGTTCCTTTAAGCCTCATTTACACTTTCAATGCCCTCTAAAGTGCAATCCCTGTCCAGAAAATATTGGCGCATTGAACTGGTCACGTTCAGCAGGCAGTACTGCAGAACGCTACATTGGGAATCATTTTTATTGTGCCACATGGCATATGTACACCCGCTTCCGCTGCCTTTGCAACTTGGGAGGGGGAGTGGTTGGGGGGGTGGTAAAAACCATGCGTTCTTACCGCCTCCCAAACCACAAGTGTAAATGAGGCATTAGAATGTAACACCACTTTCTTTAGGGAAAAAAAAAATTCTGTCCAGGTCATGGAGACAGCAAAATGTGATATTTTGTCTGGTATAGAAAATCAGATTGCAGATTGAAACAGAAAGGCAAAAAACACTTTTCAGGTAATTTTTTAATTTTTCCTCAATTAAAGTGTATGCAGAGGTCAAACTGTTTTCATTTTTGGATAAAATATGGAAAGTTTAAAACCCCTGCCTTTTTATTTTTTTGCTTTTTGTGTACCATTGGGGAGATTTCCCTATACCTCCTGTCCCAGAGCTGCAACAGGCAGTTAGATGAAACCTCTCAAAGTAACGGAAATTCCCTTTTAAGGCAGTGGTCCCCAAAACAGGTGTCCTCATTGAAAGATTTCCCCTCACCTCCAGTTCTCAGGACACATTTGAAAATTTTAGATTTAGATCACTGCAGGAAGTTTTCTGTGTTTAACTAGGGCCACCCGGGGGGACAGAGCAGAAACACCACTGAAACAGCTGGAGCTGAGCCACAAATGGCTAAAAGAGTCACATGGGGTGGCTTCAAAAGGAGAAATGCGGAAGACAATGCGTACGGGGGTCATGTGTCACTCATGATGTCACCCGCAGCCATCTTGATTGGTTGATACTATCACACGCTTATGTGCCGTCACTCGGATCTGACCCCACCCCCCTCTGACAACACAGGGAAAGCCACAGGGAAGTCATGTGAATTCCCCGTGTGTCAGAGGATGGCGGGGTCGCCGGGTGGCCCCGCCCTCCGTTATATAAGAAATGTCAGAAGAAGCCAAGCGTCACGCGGCTGAAGACTCCTACTGAGGCGGATCCGCGGACGGAGCGGAGAAGAAGCCTGGAGGAAGATGTGGAACGAGAAGAGCGGAAGAAGAAGATGTAGAAGAAGATGAAGAAGAAGATGGAGGAAGAAGAAGAACACCGAAAGAACACCAGAAGAAAGAAGATGAAAGCAGAAGCCGAAAGAAAAAGAAATTAATAAAGAACTTGTCAAAAACCATCTCTTGTGTTTTTTAAACTTTTTGACACTTTTTTGTGAAATGATAGGGGTACAGTTGTACCCCATTACCAATTCACATGGGGGGTGGGATCTGGGGGTTCCCTTGTGAAAGGGAGCTTCCAGATTCCGATAAGCCCCCCGCCCGCAGACCCCCACAACAACCGGCCAAGGGTTGTGGGGATGAGGCCCTTCTCCCCATCAACATGGGGACAAGGTGCTTTGGGGGGCTACCTCAAAGCAGCCTCCCAATGTTGAGGGCATGTGGCCTGGTACGGTTCAGGAGGGGGGGCGCTCTCTCATCCCCCCTCTTTTCCTGCTGCCTGCCAGGTTGTGTGCTCGGATAAGGGTCTGGTATGGATTTTGAGGGGGACCCACGCCAATTTTTTTTAATTTTGGCGCGGGGTTCCCCTTAAAATTCAGGATTTTGAGGGGGACCCCACGCCATTTTTTTTTTAATTTTGGTGCGGGGTTCCCCTTAAAATCCATACCAGACCTGTAGGGTCTGGTATGGATTTTGAGGGGGACCCCACACCATTTTTTTAAAAATTTTGGCGTAGGGTTCCCCTTAAAATCCAGGATTTTGAGGGGGACCCCACGCCATTTTTTTTAAATTTTGGCGCGGGGTTCCCCTTAATACCCATACCAGACCTGAAGGTCCTGGTATGGAATTTAGGGGGACCCCCGCGCATTTTTAAAAATTATTTTGGGTCGGGGATCCCCTATGGGGAAATCCAATGCAGTTTTTATCAATGAACTTTTATGTGTATTGTTGGACCGACAATTCATTAATAGCCGCGAGTAGTTTTAAATGACTTTCTTTTCCTTTGAAATGTAATTTTGCTGTCAGACTGTTCTAAGCATGGGAAACATGCACCCCTTTACAGGCATACTATAGACACCCCCCAGGTACAAAATTTAAAGGAATATTACACTTTTACAGTTTCACTGTAAGCATTATTAAAATCACTGCTCCCGAAAAAATGGCGGTCTTTAAAAACTCTTTTTGCATTGATACATGTCCCCTGGGGCAGGACCCAGATCCCCAAACCCTTTTTATGACAACAACTTGCATATAAACCTTTAAAATTAGCACTTTTGATTATTCATGTTCGTGTCCCATAGACTTTAACGGTGTTCACATGATCGAACAAATTTTTTGCCTGTTCACAAGTTCTGCTGCGAACCGAACCAGGAGGTGTTCGGCTCATCCCTAATGGAGGGCTGCAGTGATGGTTGACTTTCTACAACTTTTTCCCATCTCCCGACTGCATCTCTGGAGCTCAGCCACAGTGATCTTTGGGTTCTTCTTTACCTCTCTCACCAAGGCTGCTCTCCCCCAACAGCTCAGTTTGGCCGGATGACCAGCTCTAGCAAGGCTTCTGGTCCTCCCAAACATCTTCCATTTAAGGATTATGGAGGTCACTGTGCTCTTAGGAACCTTAAGTGCAGCAGAAATTTTTTGTAACCTTGGCCAGATCTGTGCCTTGCCACAATTCTGTCTCTGAGGTCTTCAGGCAGTTCCTTTGACCTCATGATTCTCATTTGCTCTGACATGCACTGTGAGCTGTAAGGTCTTATATAGACAGGTGTGTGGCTTTCCTAATCAAGTCAAATCAGTATAATCAAACACAGGTCCACTCAAATGAAGGTGTAGAACCATCTCAAGGATGATCAGAAGAAATGGACAGCACCTGAGTTAAATATATGAGTGTTATAGCAAAGGGTCTGAATACTTAGCTTAGGACCATGTGATATTTCAGTTTTTCTTTTTTAATAAATCTGCAAAAATGTCAACAATTCTGTGTTTTTCTGTCAATATGGATGCTGTGTGTACATTAATGAGGAAAAAAATGAACTTAAATGATTTTATCAAATGGCTGCAATATAACAAAGAGTGAAAAATTTAAGGGGGTCTGAATACTTTCCGTCCCCACTGTATATATATATATATATATATATATACACTCTATATATACACTATATATTCTACATCTATATATGCATATTACATTTCTGTACATTTCTGTACATTTCTATATGCATATTACATTTCTACAGATTTATCAACCCTTGCAGTTGGAACACTCTCAGTAAATGGAAACATGTTTATTAAGCAATGGGTAGAATGCTGTGTGGGGACAATGATAGCAGTTTGTCAATTTAGGTCTATAGCTTTCCAGTAAAAAGCTGCAGATATCTTGAAGGCGGGAGTATAGAGCACTAATGTATAGTGGCTAATGCTCAGCATATTGTTGAATGGATATTATTCAGAACCAGTCACAGCATTTATCTCCAAATGCTGAAGAGAAGTAAAGGTTGTAGTGCTGAGTGAGGGCAATGTTGGCTCTTTATTAGTCCAGATCATGAACTTCACGGACCTAAGCATTTGAGATTGCATTGATTTCTTGGTAATCTATCATTTTTGGCAGCAGAAGTGGCACCCAAAAAGCCCTTCTGCTGAGCGTTAGTTTTTTACTAAGCTCCCTGTACTGTTAATGCATATTAATATGGCTCTAGAAAATCACACATCAATCCACTTTTAGGATGGGGCATTTGTTTTTTTAATCAAAGTGGACCAGTTATGTTGTCAAAAAATTAATAGTGCAAAGGAAAGGGGTGATAAAGAGGGATAAATGTAGTAGAAATTTGCACAGAGTCAAGTCGCACTATTCCTGTCCTGTGTTCTTTATTTAGGGAATATGGGAAATGTGCACATTTCTGTTTGATATGGGCATAGTTCTCAAAAGCAGCTGCATATAATGAGGCAAAATATGTTTACTCTGAAAGGGCAGTGCAGCCCATTATTATGGTCCCCCTATGATTCCTTATTTCTGTTTACAGCTCAAGCTGAATGTAAGAGGGGAAAAGTCGTAAGCAATAAGTGATTGATATCTCCTGTTCTGATGTTTTACAATAAGCAATCATTACTTAGTGCTTGCAGGCAACTTAACATTATAGCTTATGTATCAGACTTTTATTACATGTGCTATTACATGTTCTGGGTGATGTATGAACTGTGCTCCTGCATAACAACAGTTCATACATGCTTTCTATATATTTGAAGTAGCCATGTTGCTATCTGCCTCAGCCCAGACACTACAAAGGGGGCCAAGATTAGTAGTGTCTTTTTTTATTTTATTAATTGTATTTTTATTAGTTTTTGCAAAAAGGAAAAGGAACACATGAAACATATATGTAACAAGAGGTGTGATACACAGATAAGATGTCCAAATAAACATAGAACTGAAGATAACTGTAGGGTATACATTGATGAAATCAACATGTAAACAGGTCAAATTATCATAAGGAGGTCATACATACAATCGTCAGTGCAATGAACGTGTAGAGTCAGGAAACTCGTATGGAACACCATGTAGGTTGGGTCACATAGGGGAGACACATATGAAGGCATATTAATAGTTCAGGACATACATTAAGACATAGAGCCCTGGAGGGGTGCCCCAAATTCTGATTGATCCCATGGTTCCCATATCTTATTAAATTGCGGGATGTTATCATGTACAGTAGTAGTTAAATATTCCATTCTTCGAAGATCAGCTATGAGTTGAAGGAACCTAGACCACGGTGGAGGTACATTGGATAGCCAGCAAAGTGTGATAATTCTCTTGGGAGTTAAAAGGATGTAGGAAATCAATTGTTTGATGTGTTTAGCAACACTAATAAAGGGAAAACCCATTAAGTAGTGCATTGGGACAAGCGGGAGGAGCAGATCCACCACTTTCTGAATTAATAGCATCACCTCATGCCAAAAGGGTTGTGTTGTAATATGTTGGTAGATTTATGTGGGATTTTATATTATTATTATATATATGTACACATACAGTACAAGATTGACCAGGCCAGATTTCAGTTGACAATGGTTAATATGCAAAAATACAAATTAGGGATGTAGGCATTCCAGGACATGTCAAAAGGGTGTTAAGGTGGTGCAGGCCACGTTGGTATCTGTTGATCTAATTACAAAAATCAAAGGGGACTTGTTTGTCAAAGGGGAAGTGGCCAAACAAAATGTACTCCACATATCAAAGGGGACAGATAGTGACTTGACAAGAATGCAAATTAGGGCAGTTTATGACTGCAGCAGTTTACAGCTAGGGGTCATTGTCTGTCACTCTGAAAGACAGAAGCAGATCAAAGGCCTAATGGAAATGGCCAATCAAATTGCTCAGCCATTCAGTGCATAGGGAATATAACCTGGCGTTCAGTCTATTCACTCTGTGATTATAAAGGCACAAGTCTAGGAAACATGGTACTCTGAAGGCTAGTATATTTACTAGCGTTGCCATATTTACTCTGTTGGATTTTATCATCTGTTGCAAGACTTTGTTCTGTGTTGGAAGTCAATAAAGTTCATCTCTCTGGAAGAATTGGGTTGCTGTGGAAGATTACTTAATTAATTATCTACCCACTATACTATATCACTACAGGTTGTATCAGAGAACATTGCCAAAAAATATGGAGCAATGAGCATACTTCAAGCCCACAGCGCCAGCACATTGCTGAGCTAGAGGGATCATATTTATGAATGACCTCAGAGGTCTTGTACCAGAGCATCAGAATTTTAATGGATCTTTCCCTCTGCACCACACACTTAGAGGATTTAAAAGTAGAGGACCAGATCTTATCCCACATCTGGGAGGTGATAGGCCTACATAGCAGTCGTGCCCATCTACGCATGTATAAATGGGTATCTTCAGTAAGAGGGGAAGATTCATGGAGAATGAAGTATGTAGATGACACCAGGTGTAACTGGTGTGGACCTTGAGCACATAGGTATTCAAAAGGGGTAGGTTTATCCAGGGTCAGGGGCGAGGACAGTGAGTGGAAGTAATGTCTGATTTGCAAATAAAAATAAAACGTATGTGTAGGGATGTCAAACTTTTCCCGAAGTGTATCAAAAGTGTGTAGTCTATGGGTGACTGGGTGTACCAGATTTCGGAGTTGTAACAGGGTAGCCTGAACCCATGGCATTATAAGTCCTAAGGATAAACTATCTGGTATAGACGGGTTGAATAATATGCTCATAAGGGGGGACAAGGCGAGGAGAGAGAGAGAAAGAGAATCTCTGAGACATTTTCGCCAAATTATTAGAGTAAAGATCATTGGGGCAGTGCACTTACATTTTAGAATGGGATTTGCGCATGAAGATTGAAACCACAGTAGGGAGTTTGGGTGGACCGGATATATAGCCCCCTTCTCAATTTCCGACCAAAGATTAGGGCCTTGCAGGTTGGACCAAGAGATGGCAGCTCGTAAATGTGAAGCATAATGATATTTAACAATATCCGGTGGTCCCTACCCCTCCCCCTCAATCTCAATGAGAAAACCACCAAGCTCGCTACATGGTGGGCTTTTCCATTCCAGATAAATTTAAGGAAACCCCTTTGAATGGCTTTGAGTTAAGGCAGCGGTATAGCGACTGGTAAAGTTTTCAAAAAATAAAGCAACCTGGGTAGAATGGACATTTTTAAAATGTTAATCCTACTCAAAAGAGAAAAGGGATATTTAGCCCATTGTTGGAGGGATCTGGGGATATCTTGGATCGGGGGGGGTAATTTGCGGAGTATAGAGAGGAATAAGTAGGAGTCAGATGTATTCCTAAGTATTTAAGGGAGGTAGAGCACCATTGGTTTGCTCAAGCTGGGTCAGAAGAGCTATGTCATGGATAGTACTTACCGAGGCCGAGATGCTGAGAGCGGCTCGTCCCTTGCGACCATGAGCACCCTGTCCCCCGAAGGTGATACAGGGAACAGGTGGCCACCAGCAGGGATGAGTCTCTTGGAAGGACTGAAGCATAGTATTGAAGATTGGCTGGCTGAGGGCCTGGTGCAGGACAGAGGAATAGGGTGCCAGAGGAAGTAGACAAGTCCATGAAACAGGCCAGAGGTCAAATCCGGGTAAAGCAGGTAAGCAAGTCCGTTAGGCAGGCTGAGGATCAAACACAGGTAGGCAGATCAGGCAAAGTCCGTTAGGCAGGCTGAGGGTCAAACACAGGCAGGCAGATCAGGCAAAGTCCATTAGGCAGGCTGAGGGTTAAACCGGGGACAAACCAGCAGGCACAAACCAGCAACCCGTCTGGGAGACAGAGCTGTCTGAAATAGCACCACCATAGCGCGCCTTAGTGTGCGCCATTACGCACAATGCGTGCACTACCATGTGCACTTGCGAGCCAATGCGCACACACGTGCGCTGTTGTGAACACGCGCCGCACCATTGGGCCGCGCACATGTGCGCGCCAGAGCGCCAATCCGCCGTGCATATGCGCAGGAGCATAACAAGCACAGGCAGAAGAAATTCTTCCCTGACAGTGCCCCCCCTAGGGGCAGACACTGGATGCCCAAACTGGACATCAGTTCTGGGTGTTCCCAGTGGAAGGCTTGGATTAACCGTGGGGCATGCAGATTCCTAACGGGCTCTCAGGAATTGTCCTCAGGAGGGTATCCTTTCCATTGAATTAGATACTGAAGTTGCCTGCCCCTCTTTCTGCAATTCAAAATGGACTCCACTTCGAACTCGTTCTCCCCGTCTACTTCGACTGGTGGGGGAGGGAGTTCCCTCTCCCGGGAAAAGAGCCAGACACAACAGGTTTTAGCAAGGAGGCGTGAAAAACTTGGTGTATTCTATAAGAGTTCGGTAATGCCAGCTCAAATGCCACAGAATTGATCATCCTCTTAATTTGAAAGGGCCCAATGAACCTTGGTCCAAGTTTTCGTTAAGGTAGGGATAACTTAAGATTTGCAATTGACAACCAGACCTCCTCGCCAACATTGAAGACTGGATTCTCCTTCCTCCCTCGGTCATACTGTCTCTTATAGCTGTCCTGAGCTTTCTGCAGAGTATCTTGAATCCTTTGAAAGTTGGACTGTATGGAAGTTATCCGGTCTTGAACAGCAGGAACGGACATTTCGGGGATGTTGTTAGGGAGGAAGGTGGGATGGAACCCAAAGTTTGTCCAGAAGGGTGTTTGATTAGTGGCGGAATGGATGAAGTTATTGTAAGCGAACTCGGCATACGGGAGGAGAGTTGCCCAATAATCTTGAGAGCCAGAACAGAAGCAACGGAGGTACTGCTCCAAAGTTGGATTTGTCTTCTCCTTCTGGCCATTGCTTTGGCAATAATATGCTGAGGAGAGACAAATCTTAATGTCCAAAGTTTTGCAGAGCTCCTTCCAAAACTTGGAGGTAAATTGAACGCCCCTATCTGACACGATGCTTTTAGGCACACCATGGAGTCTGATTATTTCCTTAAGGAAAATTTTAGCCGTATCAGAGGCAGAAGGGGTGCCCATCATGGGCAAAAAGTGAGCCATTTTGGAAAGGCGATCGACAATGCCCAGGATGGTGGTAAACCCTTCTGAGGCAGGTAAATCCACAATGAAATCCATGGACACTTCTGCCCATGGTCGCTCCGGGATGGGCAAGGGTTTGAGTAGACCCCAGGCTTTGGTGTTTTGACCCTTGTTATGCTGGCAAAGGGGGCAGGAAGAGATGTATTCCTTACAATCTCGTCTCCAGCCTGGCCACCAGAAAGAACGGGAGATCAGCTCAGCCGTTTTTCTTGTTCCGAAGTGACCTGCCAATTTATGGTCATGAAAAGTCTTGAGAGCCGAAGCCGTGGTACAAAAACTTTTCCCCGGGCCCAGAGCAGATTGTCATGTTTCTCCAAGGTGTGTATTTCTGAGTCAGGACAGTGACTGGACGAGGACTTGATGGAAGTTATTAAATCCACTTGAGTGAGTCCAAGGAAGTTTTGTGAAGAGAGAATAGTACCGGGTTCAGCCATTTGGGGATCTGCAGAGAACATCCGAGAAAGTGCGTCTGCCTTTCCATTTTTTGAACCTGGTTTATAGGACAGGGATCTACAATTAGCGGACCTCCAGCTGTTGCAAACTACAAGTCCCATCATGCCTCTGCCTCTGGGTGTCATGCTTGTGGCTGTTAGTCTTGCTATGCCTCATGGGATTTGTAGTTCTGCAACAGCTGGATGTCCGCTAATTGCATATCCTTGCTATAGGATATGTGGAAATTAAATCTTGAGAAAAAGAGAGCCCAGCGGACTTGTCTGGGCTTCAAGCATTTTGCTGTCCTGAGGTACTCTAAATTTTTATGATCTGTAAAGATCATTACCGGATGAAGTGCACCTTCCAATAAATACCTCCATTCTTCTAAGACAGGGATATGCAATTAGCGGACCTCCAGCTGTTGCAAAACTACAAGTCCCATCATGCCTCTGCCTCTTGGTGTCATGCTTGTGGCTCTCAGAGTCTTGCTATGGCTCATGGGACTTGTAGTTCTGTAACAGCTGGAGGTCCGCTAGTTGCATATCCCTGTTCTAAGGCGAACTTGATGGCCAGCAGCTCCCTATCACCTATATCATAGTTTAATTCTGGCGGGCTGAGATTCCGGGATGCAAAGGCTACAGGATGTAGAATGGCCTTGGGTCGATGTCTCTGGGAGAGAATGCCCCCCGTAGCGGTTTCTGATGCGTCCACTTCCAGTACAAATGGTAGGGTTGGATTAGGGTGTCGTAAAATTGGTGCAGAAATGAATATGGTTTTTAGCTTGGTAAAGGCTTCCTGCGCTTCTTGAGACCATTGAAAATGGCTGTGCTGACGTGTTATGTGAGTAATGGGTGCCACGATGGAAGATAATCCAACAATAAATCTCCTATAGAAGTTGGCAAACCCTATAAATCGTTGCGCCCCTTTCTTATCCAATGGGTCTGACCATTCCTGAATTGCTTTGACCTTTTGTGGGTCCATTGCGACCCTGTTGGTGGAAATAATGAATCCCAGGAATTTCTCAACAGACTTCTCAAACTCACATTTCTTGGCTTTGAGGTATAACTTGTGTTTGAGTATAGTGAGAACCTTTTTAACATGCCCTCGGTGTAGTTCAATGGTGGCGGAGAAAATGAGCATATCATCAAGGTAGACAAGTAAGAAGTCGTCAAGATATGCCTGAAAAATTTTGTTCACCAGATGTTGAAAGGTGGCCGGGGCGTTACAGAGCCCAAACAGCATCACCAGGTATTGAAAATGTCCGAACCTGGACCTAAAGACAGTTTTCCACTCATCCCCAGCCCAAATCCTGATGAGATTATATGCGCCCCTGAGATCCAACTTGGAGAAGATTCGGGCTGATCGGAATCGTTGGAATAACTCTGGAATGAATGGCAACGGGTATCTGTTCTTGATAGTTATGTTATTAAGTTGTCTGTAGTCCACACACAGCCTTAGGGACCCATCTTTTCTCCCCACAAAAAAGATACCAGCTCTCTGGCTGGTGAAGAAGAGGGGAGGATGAAGCCTTTCTCAAGGTTTTCATCAATGTACTGCTTGAGGGCTTTTAGCTCCGTTTCTGATAGTGGGAAGATGCGGCTGAACGGAACTTCCGAGCCAGGCAAGAGGTCAATAGGGCAATCATACGGCCGGTGTGGTGGCAAACAGTCAGAGCCAGGGCAGACCTAGTATAATAGGAAAGATTGGAGAACGGATGAGATTGAATCGTAGGAACTCCTGATGGCCAGAGTCCCTAGTAGCAAAAATGGGTTGGGTCTCCCGGGTGATGGGTCCAGAGCAGGGAAGAGACCTGTCAGCCAGATGTATTTGGAGGCTCCGTGCCTTTGTTTGAAGAGGGATATGTAAACTGTGAGCCAGGGTAACGTCTAGGAAACAGCTGCAGGCTCCAGAGTCCATTATGGCGGGCAGGCGAGTTTCCCCTTAGCTGTAGGGAGACAAACAAAAGAATGTAAATCTTAGGCACATCACTGGCTTGATAGTTCACAGATTTTTGTGGGTAGGACTTACTAGGCCTTACTGGACAGCTGCGTACAAAATGTCTGGTATCCCCGCAGTATAAGCACAGGTTGGATTGGCATCTGCGTTGGCTTTCTTCAGGGGTCAGAGGAGCACAGACCAAACCAAGCTGCATAGGCTCGACCTCAGGAGTTGAAGAGGTGACTGCAGCCGGAGATGGCACATGGGTCGGGATTGGCCTGGATAATGTTCACGCTGGACACAGCCCCTAGAAACGCTCTTAAATGTATTTTTAAGCTTTTTGGAAAACATAGGGAAGGGTTGTCACCCCTGTAACATTTGTTTTGCTGTCTGTGCACCTCTTCAGAAGATTTCACCTCACTTTCTGTCCCAATGACAAATGTTTTTTTGAAAATATGGGGTTTTTAGTGAAACAAGGATTGGTGATAAAGCATCAGTGGAGAGGAGACACGTTTTTCCCATATTAACTCTAATGCCCCGTACACACGGTCGGACTTTGTTCGGACATTCCGACAACAAAATCCTAGGATTTTTTCGGACAGATGTTGGCTCAAACTTGTCTTGCATACACACGGTCACACAAAGTTGTCGGAAAATACGATCGTTCTAAACGCGGTGACGTAAAACACGTACGTCGGGACTTTAAACGGGGCAGTGGCCAATAGCTTTCATCTCTTTATTTATTCTGAGCATGCGTGGCACTTTGTCCGTCGGATTTATGTACACATGATCGGAATTTCTGACAACGGATTTTGTTGTCAGAAAATTTAATATCCTGCTCTCAAACTTTGTGTGTTGGAAAATCCGATGAAAAATGTGTGATGGAGCCTACACACGGTCGGAATTTCCAACAACAAGGTCCTATCACACATTTTCCGTCGGAAAATCCGACCGTGTGTACGGGGCATTACAGGAGAGAATTTCCCTTCCTAGGGGTAGATTTCATCTCAATTCCTGTTGTCTCCTTCCGTTTGCAAGTAGGAGTCATTTGTAAGTTGGATGTTTGAAAGTAGGGGCCTGCCCTATATACTCTGCAGAAAATTGGGCCTTAGGTGTTGGTGTTGCCACAACACTGTAAGCCCTCACAGTTACTCTTGGTGGGCGCTGGGACGCCCAGCTGTGAACTATTATATCAAGAATTGTAATTATATGCACCTGTTGAACAGGGGCAGAAAAATTGGGCCTTTGGTGGTGGTGGTGGTGTTGCCACAACACTGTAAGCCCTCACAGTTACTCTTGGTGCACCCAGGAATGGGCCCTGCTGTGAAATATTTGATCAAGAATTGTAATTACATGTCCCTGTTGAACAGGGGCAGAAAAATTGGGCCTTAGGCACTGGTGCCACAACACTGCAACCCCTCACAGATACTCTAGTTGGAGCGCAGGAATGAGCCCTGCTGTAAATTATTGCATCAAAAATTGTAATTACACACCCCTGCTAAACAGGGGCAGAAAAATTGGGCCTTAGGCACTGGTGCTGGCGCTACAACACTGCAACCCCTCACAGATACTGTAGTCAGTGCACCAACGAACCCTCCTGCAAAATATTGCATCAAAAATTGTAATTATACGCCCCTGTTATACAGGGGCTGAAAAATTGGGCCTTAGGCACTGGTGCTGGTCCCACAACACTGCAACCCCTCAGAGATACTCTAGTTGGAGTGCAGGAATGAGCGCTGCTGCAAAGTATTGCATCAAAAATTGTAATTACACGCCCCTGTTAGGGGCTGAAAAATTGGGCCTTAGGCACTGGTGCTGGTCCCACAACACTGCAACCCCTCACAGATACTCTAGTTGGAGTGCAGGAATGAGCCCTTCTGCAAAGTATTGCATCAAAAATTTTAATTACACGCCCCTGTTAAACAGAGGCTGAAAAATTGGGCCTTAGCCACTGGTGGCGGCGCCCAGAACCAAAAATGTTCTTACAAGCTATCAGCATGATCATTGAGGAGGAAAAGGATAGTCACTCAGCATAGCAGGATAGTCACTCAGCATCAGCATAGGCAGTCTTGAAGGGATCTGAGATTTCAAAAAAAATTATTCGGTTACATCAGCTTCAGGTGCTTGGTAGCTGGTGGTGATCCAAGACTGATTCATTTTTATGAAGGTCAGTCAATCGACCGAGTCGGTGGACAGGCGCACCCTGTGATCGGTTACAAAGCCTCCAGCAGCACTGAATGTGCATTCCGAAAGAATGCTGGATGCAGGACAGGCCAGTAGCTTAATTGCATATTGTGCAAGCTCTGGCCAGTGATCCATCCTCAAGACCCAGTAACCCAGAGGATTTTTGGTGGGAAAAGTGTCCAAGTCTGATCTTGCCCCTAGGTATTCCTGCACCATGTAAAACAGACGCTGGCGATGGTTGCCAAAACCGATCATACCTTGGGGCTGCGGACTAAAAAATTGTCTGAACGCATCGGTCAGACGGCCACCTTCTCCCCTGCACCCCCTTTTACTAACTGAAGCCTCAGCAACACGTTGTCCAGAAACAGGAGTTTGTAACCTCCCAGCCTCTGGGAACGCGTTGCACAAACCTTTCTGCAAGGCCTCCCGAAGATGTTTCATCCTCTGCTCCCTCTGCGACAGCAAGATAAGGTCCGCAACCTTACCCTTGTAACGTGAATCAAGGAGGGTTGCCAGCCAGTAATGATCCCTCTCCTTGATACCACGAATACGAGGATCCTTCTACAGGCTTTGCAGGATCAGCGTAGGTTTGCTGAGGCATTCGATCCGGAGTCCTCTGGGTCACTAAGGATGACACGATCCGCAGCCACCTCCTCCCACGTACAAGTCCATGGGTTTCTTGGGACTGTAAATGATCCCTTGAAGACTGCTGCTGATGCTGAGTGCCAGGCTCCACCTCCATGCTGACACCATCCTCCTTCTTCTCATCCTCTTCCTATGTGATCGGCGGGCACTCAGGAACACTGTCTGGATAAAGAGGGCCTTGAGAGGTAAGGAAGTCCTCCTCTTCCTGCCTCTGTTCTGCCTCAAGTGTCCTGTCAATTATTCCACGCAGCGTTTGCTCCAACAGGTGGACAAGAGGGACAGTGTCACTGATGCATGCACTGTCACTGCTCACCATCCTTGTGGCCTCCTCAAATGGTGACGGGACAGTGCATGCATCCCTGATCATAGCCCACTAGCGTGGGGAAAAAAAAACAAGCTCCCCTGACACTGTTCTGGTGCCATAGTCGCATAGGCACTCATTGATGGCCCTCTGCTGTGTGTGCATGGCCAACGTTGAGTTCCACCTGGTGGGCATGTCACAGATTAGGCGGTTCTTGGGCAGGTTAAATTTCTTCTGGAGGTCAGCCAGCCGAGCACTGGCATTATATGACCGGCGGAAATGCACACAGACTTTCCTGGCCTGCCTCAGGACATCGTGTAAACCCAGGTACCTGCCCAAGAACTGCTGCACCACCAAGTTAAGGACATGAACCAAACAGAGCACATGGGTCAGTTGTCCCTGTCGGAGGGTGGAGAGGAGGTTGGTGCCATTGTCACAAACCACCATTCCTGGCTTAAGCTGGCGTGGCGTCAACCACCTCTGAACCTGCCCCTGCAGAGCTGACAGAATCTCTGTCCCAGTGTGGCTCCTGTCCCCCAAGCACACCAGCTCAAGCACCGCATGGCATATTTTTGTCTGCATGTTTGCGTAGCCCCTTGAATGCCTATGGAGCACCGCTGGTTCCGAGGACAAATCAGCACAGAAAGAGGCCATGGAGGAAGAAGAAGAGGAGGGGTGGAGGAGAGAGGTGTGGCAGAATCACCACTAGTAGAATTTTGGAGGTTTGGTGGCAGAACAACCTCCAACACTACTGCACCCTGTCCTGCATCCTTCCCAGCTGCCAGAAGAGTCACCCAGTGTGCGGTGAAAGATAGGTAACGTCCCTGTCCATGCCTGATGGACCATGAGTCAGCAGTAATATGCACCTTACCGCTGACCACCCTGTCCAGCGAGGCCAAGACATTGCCTTCCACATGCCGGTAGAGAGCCGGAATTGCCTTCAGTGAGAAAAGTGGCGTTTGGGAACCTGTCACTGAGGAACCGCACATTCCACAAACTCACGGAAGGGAGCAGAGTCTACAACTGAAAAGGCAGCAGTTGAAGTGCTAGCAATTTAGCCAAGCTAGCATTTAACTGCTGGGCATGTGGATGGCTGGGAGCGACCTTCTTTCGGCGGTGCAGCAGCTGGGGCAGGGAAATTTGCCTGGTACAATCTGATGTTGGTGTACCGATAGCAGATTGCCCACAAGTACTTGTCTGTGACAGACCTAATTCTACACCTTCATTCCTCTCAGTGCAGGTTTCAGAGAGGACTGAAGGTATAGTGGGGTTGGAGATCCCAGCTGATAAGGAGCAAGGAGAGGTCTGCTTTGTTCTTTGGTGAGGGTCTTTTAGGTACGCTTGCCAACGAACTGCATGGCAGGTCGACATATGGTGCCCAAGCGGGTTATGTTTTGACCACGCGAGATACGCTTGAGACATATGTTGCAAATAGCAGCGGTGCGATCTGATGCACTCGTCTCAAAAAAGCCCACACCAAAGAACTTCTGGAACAACGCACAGAGACAGCAGCGCCCTGCACATGCGGAGTTCTGCGGTGTGATGCAGTCGGTGTGCTGCCCTTAAGCTGGCCCCTGGAGGGCATCCTGCCTCGTTGGAGATGTGCCTCCTCCTCCTCCTCTTCTCTCCTATCAGGCACCCACAGAGAGTCAGTGACTTCCTCAACATCCCCTCCCTCCTCATCACTGGAGCAAAGCTGGCAGTATGCTGCAGCAGGGGAACATGACTGCCAGATTGCTGTCCTTCTTGGGGACCCCCTCTCTCTGGCCTCACTTTACTGCCTTCCTCTAGCTGGGTACCATCATCAGAGCCTTCAAAATGCTGGGCATCCTCCTGGAGCATGTATCCAACACTGTGGTCAAACAGTTCGGGTAACTCCTCAGGAGGACATGGTGGGGCTAGGGAAGGAGTGACTAATGCCATTGAGTCGAGGGAAGAGGCCGCATTGGCAGCTGCTTTGCCAGACAAAGTATCCTGAGCCTGGGTGAGAGAGGATGAGGAGGATGAGGACGGCTTGGTCATCCACTCTACCAAGTCTTCAGCATGTTGAGGCTCAACACAGCCAGATGACGGAAAAAAGGACATGCGTGCCCGACGGCCACGTGTTGATGAGGATGCACTGTGTCCATGACCAGCACTGTTGCCTCTAGACTGCAGCTGCCTGCCTGTGGTATTAATAGGATCAGAACACCAGCAATTGTCTTCGGTTAGCTTTAGGTGCACACTGTGCAGAGGACACAGTACACTAACTGTAAATACTGCAGCTGCCTGCCTGTGGTGTTAATAGAATCAGAAGAGCACCAGCAATTGTCTTCATGTAGCTTTAGGTGCAAAATGTGCAGAGGACACAGTACACTAACTGTAAATACTGCAGCTGCCTGCCTGTGGTATTAATAGGATCAGAAGAACACCAGCAATTGTCTTCAGGTAGCTTTAGGTGCACACTGTGCAAAGGACACAGTACACTAACCGTAAATACTGTAAAAACACCTACTTGCCTGTCAGTATATTAGGAAGAGAAGAGAATAACAGGAATCGATCTAGCTAAACTGAATACAGTGTATATATATATATATATATATATATATATATATATATATATATATATATATACACATACACAAAACACCTAGGAAGCATATATATATATATATATACACAATACACTGTAAGTGCAGCTAACTAACTCGCCTGCCTACTCTATCTAACTTAAATCAAATGACACTGTCTCTCTGTCTATCTCTCTCCGCCACAGCAACACAGTACACAAGGCCGCCATGCAGGCGGCCTTATATAGTGTGGGACATGTACTAAACCCCCTGAGCCATAATTAGCCAAAGCCACCCTGGCGTTGGCCAATTACGGCTCTCTGTACAGACGGCGCTGTGATTGGCCAAGAATGCGGGTCATAGTGCATGCTTGGCCAATCATCAGCCAGCAATGCACTGCAATGCCGCAGTGAATTATGGGCCGTGATGCGCCACTCGAATTTGGCGTGAATGACCCATAACGTTCGCATTTCGACGAACAACCGAACAGGTGATGTTCGAGTCGAACATGAGTTCGACTCAAACTCGAAGCTCATCCCTACTCTGCACTTATCATTAACTGATTATCTGATTATTTGACTGTCTCATCTGAGAATCTCTTCTCTCATCCTACAGGTGTGTGCTAACTGAACCATCTCCACCCAAAAACTGAAACACTGCTATCTGCTTTTCTTATGTGTCTTTAATAATGCTGGTATGTAATTTTTACTTAACCGTCTGTAGACCTGTCCACATTACAATGCTTTATTATCTCCCTTGTTTTACCCAAAATTATGGCCCGTTTAACTTTAGTGCCCTCTTGCTAGTCTGTTTCTGAATTAAGAATTTTGCCTTGTTAACCAGCCAAGATTTATTACCTCCTGAGTGATAATTGAAATCCACTCATACCCCACCCCTATCAGTATAAATATAAGCTTCTGGGGAAGCATTTGCAGGGGGCACACATTTGCAATTGGGGCTCTTTCTCAAAGTGGGCGATTTCTATAAGTGGGAGCACTTCTGACTCTGCACTACAGCGAATGCACAAAGCCAAGGGACACAAGAAAATACTTTGAAAAACACCACACAGCCATCAGGTGAACTTGTTTACCCCTTTAGCTCTTTCTTCTTGTAACATGCATTCTCTAACACTCATTTTGACAGCTCTGTCCTCTATCCTAAAACTATCTCTCCTTCTCCCCTCTTCTCCCCCCCACAGCATATATATATCACCTTCATTTCTGTTCTCTCCTTATTACTGCACCCACCAATTCCTGCTAATTCTTAATCCACACACACTAAAAATCTCCAAGACCCTGGGGCATGTCCCTTCATATAAATCCCACTCCCATATTACCTCCCTCACCCTCCTGCTTTTCCTAACCTCTGGAGATATATCCCCAAACCCTGGGCCTCCATAATTTAACTGTACCCCATGCACCCATTACCCTGCACCCTCTGGCAGCAGCCATAATCAACACAATTTAGTTCCCATTTCTATTTTTCCCAAGACCAGACTCCCTTTCTCTTGTGCCCTTTGGAACTTCCGCTCTGTCTGCAACAAACTCACCTCTCTCCATGACCTCTTTATCGCCAACTCATATAACCTACTCGCCATTACCGAAACTTGGATCCACGAATCCGACACTGTGTCTTCTGCTGCCCTATCCCATGTTGGTCTTCTCTGGACTCACTCCCCCAGATCCAGTGGACATAAGGGAGGAGGCGTCGGAATCCTTCTAGCCCCACATAGCACTTTTCAGGTACTTCAGCCACCTCCCTTTCTGTCACTCTCCTCTTTTGAAGCACACTGCATTCATCTTTTCACTCCAATTTCTCTAAGGATAGCAGTGATCTAAAGGCCCCCTGAACCAGTATCAACCTTTCTTGATGACTTCTCTGCCTGGCTACCCTACTTTCTTTCCTCTGAAATCCCCACAATCATTCTCTGGGACTTCAACATCCCTATTAATACTAACACTCCTGCCCCTTCCAAACTTCTCAGCCTAACCTCCTCCTTTGACCTGATGCAGTGGATACATGCTCCTACTTACTCCAAAGGCAATATCCTTGACCTCGTTTTCTCTCACCTTTGCACTCCGTGCAACCTCTCTAACTATCCATTCCCTCTCTCTGATCACCACCTTATTAGTTTCACTCTCTCCCTCTCCTTCACTTCCTCTCCCTCCAACCGCCTTAAAGTTACCGCAGAAACCTACGTCATCTCAACCCTTCTCTTCTCTACTCTGCTATCGACAACCTCTACGACAAAATCTCACCACTATCCTGCACCAACCTAGCCACTTCTGTCTACAATGCTTCACTTCTAGCCTCACTGGAGTCACTACACTCCCTCACTACACACAGAATCAAGCCCGACCTCTTCAACCTTGGCAAACAGATCATACTAGGAGTCTGAAAAAACGTAGTCATGCTCATGAGTGCCTGTGGCGTAATACCAAGTCTCACAGAGATTTTAACCAATATAAACCTGCCCTCCAAAAATACAATTCCAGCCTCCTCTCTGCCAAGCAGACCTATTTTATCACTCTCATTAGCAACTTATCATCCCGTCCCCGTCAA
The DNA here is from genome assembly GCF_042186555.1 of Aquarana catesbeiana. Taxonomy (NCBI): domain Eukaryota; kingdom Metazoa; phylum Chordata; class Amphibia; order Anura; family Ranidae; genus Aquarana; species Aquarana catesbeiana. Next base: position 110,743,701 of record NC_133327.1, read on the forward strand.
CTCTTCTCTACCTTCAACGCTCTACTTCGTCCTCCACCGCCTCCACTCGCCAACTCACTCACTGCCCAGGAGATCGCCAATAATTTCAAACAGAAGATTGATACAATTTGTGCGGAGATCTCTACTGTTCCAATACCCTCCACGCTTTACACTTCATGCCCACAGGCACAATCATTACTTCCCTCTTTCAACCCCACCACTATAGACGAAGTTGCTAAACTACTTGGTAATGTCCACCTTACCACTTGCCCTCTGGATCCTGTTCCCTCACAAATGCTACGTTCACCCTCTGGCTCTATGCTACACTCTCTAACCCACATCTTCCATTTATCCCTCTCTTCTGGCATCTTCCTCACCTCTCTAAAACATGCACTTGTAAGACCCATACTTAAAAAGCCCACACTGGACCCATCCAATCTTAACAACCTACGTCCCATCTCCTTGCTCCCCTTCTTATCCAAACTCCTCGAACGTCTGGTCTACAACCGACTGAGCATCCACCTCGCTGATAATAGCCTTCTTGATCGCCTTCAGTCTGGATTTCATCCTCAACACTCCACAGAAACTGCTCTCCTAAAACTAACAAACGATCTACTAACGGCCAAAACCAATAGACACTATTCTGTACTCCTACTCCTGGACCTCTCTGCTGCCTTTGATAAGGTTGACCACCCCCTCCTCCTCAAAAAAACTCCACGCCTTTGGTCTCCATGACTGTACTCTTTGCTGGTTCTCTTCCTACTTATCCAACTGCACCTTTAGCGTTTCTTACAACTCTACTTCCTCCTCTCCTCTTCCTTTCTCTGTTGGGGTCCCCCAAGTTTCTGTTCTTGGACCTCTCCTATTTTCAATATACACCTCCTCCCTGGGTCAACTGATCCAATACCACCTCTACGCTGACGACACCCAAATCTATCTCTCCACCCCTCACGTATCATTAATTTACTATCAGATATATCAGCCTGAATGTTACACCACTTCCTCAAACTCAAGCTATCCAAAACCGAACGTATAATTTTTCCTCCCCCATACGCCCCTTCCCCTGATCTCTCTGTCAAAATGGATGGCACAACTATAAGCTCATCCCCACATGCCAAGGTTCTAGGTGTAGTCCTGGACTCGGAACTCTCCTTCAAGCAACACAACCAATCACTGTCCAAATCCTGCCGCCTCAACCTCCGCAACATCTACAAAATATGCCCCTTTCTAACCAATGACACAACAAAGCTCTTAATTCACTCGCTGGTCATCTCTCGCCTCGACTACTGCAATTCTCTTCTCATTGGCTTACCTCTACATAGTCTATCACCTCTTCAATCCATCATGAATGCTGCTGCCAGACTCATCCACCTTACCAATCGCTCTGTGTCTGCCACTCCTCTCTGTCAATCCCTCCACTGGCTTCCGTTCAGCCAAAGAATTAAATTCAAAAAGCTAAAAACTATGTACAAAGCCATCCACAATTTCGCCCCCAGCTGCATCACTAGCTTAGTCTCTAAATTCCAACCTACTCATTCTCTTCATTCCTCTCAAGACCTCTTGCTATCTAGCGCCCTCATCACTACCTCCCATGCTCGCCTCCAGGACTTTTCCAAGGCCTCTCCAATCCTATGGAATGCCCTACCCCAATATGTCCACTTATCTCCTACTTTATTAGCTTTTAGACGATCCCTAAAAACCCTTCTCTTAAGAGAAGCCTACCCTACCCACACCTAACAACTGTATTTTCATTTTCTCCATCAGCTCATCCCCCACAGTTATTACCTTTTGTTTCCACTTGACCCTCCCTTCTAGATTGTAAGCTCTAATGAGCAGGGCCCTCTGATCCCTCCTATATTGATTCATATTGTAAGTGTACTGTCTGCCCTCATGTTGTAAAGCTCTGCGCAAACTGTTGGCGCTATATAAATCCTGTATAATAATAATATCTGTATTGGAAAATCAAAGGCAATGCTGCCACTGACTCCTAGTCTCAGGAAATTTGGAGAGATTTGATGTCACTACTGTACTGCTCATTGTTCTCCTGTCTCTACCAATATTGCTGCCTCTACACGGAGATATGCCCCTACACATGATCGGATTTTCCGACGAGAAATGTGAGCTTGTTGTCGGAATGTCCGACCATGTGTATGCTCCATCGAACATTTGCTGGTGGAATTTCTGCACACAAATGTTTGAGAGCAGTTTCTCAAATTTTCCAACAACAAAGGAAAGTCTGATCGTGTGTACACAAGTCCAATGCACAAAAGTCCACGCATGCTTAGAATCAAGTACGAGACGGAAGCGTTCGGTCTTGTAAAACTAGCGTTCTTAATGGAGATAGCACATTCGTCACGCAGCAAATTTTTAAATCTTTCAATGCAGCGCATTGTCTTCTTCTTCATAATGCTAGAAGAATGAAGTTGCTTTGCTGCTGATATTCACACAGAGTTCTGTCAAACGGATTTTTTAGTATTTCTCGTGATCTCATGAATAATCTTTGTTTTTGTTGTTTTTTTATCAAGATCTCCAGAATAATCTTTTTTTTTCTAGTGATCTACTATTTTTTTGAAAATATTTCCCCAGATCTCCAGAATAATTTTTTTTCTAGTGATCACCATAATTTTTTTGTTGTTTTGTGTGTCAAGTTACCACAACACCATTATTATCTTGTATTTTTTTTACCTAAAATATGTTGGTTGCTGTTGGTGTCCCTTGTTAATTTGACATTGTATTTTTGAAACATACCTGCCTATTCACAAACAAACTGTCCTGTTTGAAGTAAAACACATAGCCAAGTATTTGTCAAAACAAAAAATTAAAATTTATTAGGGGTCCTAACAAAATAAAGAGGAAGGCAACGCTGGAGAAACAATTGGAATTGTTGAAGCCTCTGTACCCCAGGGCAGACATCAATTATTTGACAGGCCAAATTGGTAACCTGAGGAGTTCAATTAATAGGGTGCACAATACGGTCCAGGACTCCAAGATATCGGGAGCAGCAGCAGATGACATATATGTCCCCAGGCTGTGGTCTGACAACAGCCTGTGTCTTTTGCCAGACCACACCAAACCCAGGCCATCACTCTCAATACTCCCTTCCACACTTCCTTCCATACTGCTGTTGTGGGTTGGGTGGCTGTGTTGTTGGAGGTGTTGCTGGAGGTGGTGGTGGTGTTGCTGGAGGTGGTTGAGGAGTAATATGGTCCAACTCACACATGTGGCTTTTAGTTGTAAGTTGGCCCCTCATCCCTTTGTTTAGGGCCTGAAGTATTACCTCCTCACAGATGAAATGTTGGCCCTCCTCCATTTGTTCCAGTTTACTGCATGTAAGACAGCCATATGACTCGGGGCCACCAGGGGTTGTTGTGAGGACCACAGTAGCCTGCCGAATCAAAACAGTCGCTGACTCCTCCAGGTTCTTCAACTACCTGGTCCTTTTTGTTGGAAGGCAGAGGGGAGGAACCTGGGATTCGGTCAGGCTGCTTTCCACGGCCACCTCCTGGCTGCCACTTTCCATGGCCACCTCCTGGCTGCCACTTTCCACGGCCTCCTCCTGGCTGGGACTTTCCTGTGTATTAAAATGGGACATAGTTTTAGTTTTTTGGTCATCAATCACACACAATTTTGAGCTCATGACTGTTGCAAATTGAATGTTTACAAATAGAAAAGACTATCCTTCTGACCCCAGCATTTTTCATTCTTGTCCCAATCATTTTTGGCTACTATTGTCTATTGATATGTAAACCACTTTGTTAAATCAGAAATTAGTGATCAATAATAACATCTAGTTAAAATCATTCAATTTTGATAAGAAATATGTTGAACAATGCTAGACCTGGCTCAAGCTGGGCTCCTCCACATCTTCTTCCTGGGTGGAAGGCCCAGGTTGGACCTCTGAAGCCTCATCTGATGTGGAAGGAAGTGTGGAAGGAAGTGTTGATAGCAATGGCCTGCATTTACTCTGATCTGACAAAAACAGCAGTCTATCGTAGTACCACAGCCTGGGGACATAAACATCATCTGCTGCTACTCCTGATCTCATGGAATCCTGGACCTTTTTGCTCTCCCTATTATATGTGCTCCTCTGGCCACCAATTTTGGCCTTCAAATAGGGCATGTCTGCCGTGGGAGTCACAGGCTTCACCGATTCCAACAGTTTCTCCAGCACTGCCTTCCTCTCTTGCTTGTTGGAGTATTCTTGGTGTTTGACTTGCCAGAGACATGGCTGCTCCCTGTACATGTCAATTTTCAAATTTATCAATTTTCTCTGCAAGGCACAACACAAGACAAACCTGTCAGGCTAAACTCTCCTAATCTTGTCCCAATATAGGCCTCAATCTATAAGCAGTATAGGCCACTAACCACTGATGCCCCAAGTTAAAATTGTACCTCTGTTTACACGATCGGCGCTTATGCTACTCCGTCCTCCGCTCACAGATCGTACATACAACGCACGCGTGTTATGCTTTATATACACTGCGCATGCGTGAAATTCCACCCCTGACTCTCTTTCTAGTGTATTCCCTGCCCCTTCTCTTTCAGCGCAGTGGGAGAGCACATGGCAGAGAGACAGCAGGTGCATGCAGAGAGCAGCAATGAGGAGGATGACGAAAGCCCAGAGCAAGGCAGTTCCCGATCCAGGAGGAGAGATAAGGCCTCAAATATGAGCAGAAAAAAAAGAGCAGCACCGCTCTAAGGGTAGTAGTGTGTATAAAAGGCTTTAATAATGTTTAAAATATGCACTCACATTTAGGCTGATAAAAACAGGCATGTAGTGTTACTCTTTAACATAGCGGCCACACCCCCGGCTCTCCAGCATCTGACATCTCCACCCACGGACCAGCTGATGCACTGTCTGATGGAACTACATACCTTGGAGCCTCAGACACCACCGGAAGTGGCCGGGGAATGACTCCTCCACAGCCCAGCGGTCCACTGGGCTGTGCTCTTTTTTTCTGCTTGTCTTCCCCACAGAGTCCCTTCTGCTCTGAGAAGCTGGCTGCCGCCTACCCCTTCCATTTGTACCCAGTACTGTAGGTCTAAAGACCACCTCAACTGTTTGCCTCCTGCAAACACCAACTTCCTGATCCACACCACTGTCCCATTTTTTATTTAAAAAATAGCACCTGTCAGCGCTCCATTTCCCTTTTAAGGCCTCAAATATGTCCTTTGTAGAGATGGTAGAGATGGTGAACATCTTGAAGAGGCCTGACTATGATGGGAAGTATGGACCGTACAGCAACCCAAATGTGCGAAAGGCCAAGATCATGACTAAAGTTGTGAGAAATCTGCACGGGAATTTTGTGGTACGACGATCCAAGGAGCAATTGAGGAAATGCTGGTCAGACCTGAAATTGAGGGAGCAAGATCAGTACAGAAGGATCAAGAAAGTGCTGCAAAAAAAAATTTGTCGTGTGTTCCTATTATTATTATTACTTTAGTGCTGCTCCATGTGCTTTTCTTTACTGTACAGTTTAAAATGGCAAGTTTGAGGTTCATGGGCACAGTAATCGTTTGTAGTAAACATCGTTCTTTCACCCACTAATACGATGTTTTTGTCAGATGCAGGTTAACTACATTTGTTCATGCCTATTTGTATTAGAAGAGTTTAGTACATTGTTGTCTAGATGTGTTTGTAACTAGAATGAAATGCAAACTTGATTCAGTGTAAGGAGAGGACAATCAGCAACTGTTTATACATCTGGACATAGGAGCACTAGTGTGGGACACCAGAACACCATTTTTAGGGTGTCCCACACAGGTGCTCCAGTGGATACTAGGGGTCTCTCCATGTGTGAAACTTTAATAACTAAAAAGGTAAGTATTCCAGCTTTAGAAAGTAAAAAAAAACATGTTTTCAGCTTGGAACTCTGCCAAAACAGACAACTGTATGACACTTCCAAGCAATATTTCATATTCCTATTTCTTGCCTCAAATATCTGTGTGCTAAGTATACTTTTTTTTTATTCACATAGGGAGAAAAGAATCGGGACATCTGAGGACACCACAAACCCCACTACTAATGAAGAAGGGGAAATCCCCACACACCATGAAGAAGATGTGGAGGGAGAGGTTCATGAAGTGGCTGAAATAGTGACCACAACAGTTCAGTGTCTGAGACAACAGCTTCAGGTAATAAATGTATGCCTGCATATATAATATATGGTGTTTTTTTATTTTTAGGTGATATGTATGTTGTGGAAGAAGAAACTAATTTCAACAATGCAAGTGTACAGATCCTCATCGGTGAGATCATGGTGTGCGATCATGATTTAGAGAGGGAAATTCACATTTTGGCTCTGAATTTGTGTGCATGTTCAAAATTTGGCTTTTACAGTGACATCACCCCATCTGATGAAGGCAAAATCAACACAGTTTTGACATACTAATGTCTCATATTGCCTTCACGTTATCAAAGTTTAACTTTGTAAGTTCCTGAGTTGTGTATGTTATGGTTTTAAACATGCCTGTTTAGCCAAAAAAAAAGACTATATACTGTCACACATAATACACGTTATACACCAAAGATGTTGGTTTGTTAAAAAACCCTTTTATAAACGCACATGTGAATGTGCTTGGAGTAAAATGTTTTATACTCAACAATGTGTGGCTTCTTCTTTCAATGCTCAATACCAGTTTTTGGAGTAAGTTGGTGTAGTTACGGTGACAATGGGGGTTATTTACTAAAGGCAAATCCATTTTGCACTACAAGTGCATTTTCAGGGCAGTTTCAGTGCACTTTCAAGCGTACTTGCAGTGCACTTGTAGTGCAAAGTGAATTTGCCTTTAGTAAGTAACCCCAACTGTGCTGTAAAATTTGCCCCAATCAGGCCATTTTAGGGACTACAAGCAATTAATTCATGGAGTTGAAAAGGATGATTATTTTTATCATTAATGCATTACATACATTAACAACAAAAACAAGGTGTGTGTAGCAGACCCATAGCACAACATAATAATTAGCTGAAGAAGAGATTGTCACCTCATGTATCAAATACGTTACGTTTGCACAATTGAAGAAAATGGCCAAAAATAAAAGGCGATTGGAGAACCTAGGAGAAAGATAAGAAACACAAGCAGTAAATCAAATGAAATATGAGTTCAGTTTATATAAAAAAAAATGTAAACATGTTTATATATTCTCTGGCATGTCAATGGCCCCCCGACCCGCAAAGTACTCCAGATACTTTTGGCGAACTTCGCAGGCGCTTTGGGGGGGCAAGCCAGGACAGCCAGGTTCAAGAGCCATCAGAATTGTTTAATCTGGTAATAAGCCAGCCTCAGTCCCAACTGAGGCCACATAACTTTTAGCAAAAAAATGCATCAAACTAAGTGTAATATGCAGCATGCAAGAACCAAGTGATTGATTTTATATTCCGCCATGTTGATAGCTGTGAGAAATAGGTGGGACCGGCTGGCCATTATTCCAAAGGCATTTTCCATTTTCTTCTGGCTCTGACCAGTCGGTAATTAAAAAACCTCTGGTCCGGAGTGAGGGTCCTCATCGGGAATGGCCGCAGAAGATGGTCCCCTAGCGCAAAAGCTTCATCCGCGACAAAGACGAACGGGAGTCCCACCACATTATCTTCAGGAGGTGGTAAGCAGAAGCTGCCATTCTGGAGCCATCTGAAGAACTCCATCTGGGAGATAAATCCACCATCTGACATCCGACCATTTTTCTCCACGTCCACATACAGGAACTCGTAAGTCACCGACACCACTGCCAACAACACAATACTATTATACCCCCTATAATTATAATAGTATGACCCCGAGTTGGGGGGTAGGACCATGTGGACATGCCTCCCATCTATTGCCCCACTGCAGTTTGGAAAGTCCCACTGCTGGTTAAACTGGGAGGCCATAGTCTGACATTCCTGTGGGTTTGAAGGAAACTGTGGAGTCAAACAAAAAAAAATTAGTACGTTTGCACATAACATTGCAAGCAGATTATACACAAACATTCTTGCCCAACATAAGTAGAACATTTCTTGAAATGAGTATTTAAAGTCAAAAGTATAAGGTCCACTTATCAGATTCCTCACCCCCTCTGATGGCCCATTGTAAAAATTTTATGGTGGGGGGATGTTTTGGACAGGTAACCCTCTCCACTTCATTGAGAGATGAATGCATATATAATGTGGATTACTTTGGCCAGCCCCTCCTTACACTGGACAGGTAAGAAGTGTAATGATACAAAAATATGGATACACACTGTACAAATTGAAGCACATTTTTACATTCTGCAATTACCTATCAAGATAATAGGAGAACAAAACTTGAAACAGTACCATTTGAAAGTATTCAGGCAGGCCCTTGCACTACATGCTTTGGTGAATTAATCCATAAATATGACCACAAAAGAGGTAGGTATAGTGTGTATGGGTTTGGCAAAGTCAGCAGATAGATTATTGGTAGCGGTTGGGGGGAGGGAGGATTCCAAATGAGTTTGGAACCCCAAAAAAAGCCTCTTGCTCTCTGCCTACATTTAAGGACAAAAATAACATTTGTACACATTTTAGGGGGTGTTTAGGGTAAAGCACTACTATGGAGCTGACAAAATACGTTGTTAAGCGACTAGGCTAGGTGTGTATGGGCCCAGGATAGCATGCTGGGGAGGTTAGTGAAGGCAAATATGCATGAAGGACAAAAAAAAGGAGCATTAAAAACTTCCAGCATGCATGAGGACAAAGAGGACATTCACAGCATATTACAATCATGGTAATTAGGGAATGATGAAAGAAATACAATACATTAACAAACATTAAATACATAGAATGTGATGTTAAAGGATAAAACTTACCTTAATATAGTCCTTCTGCAGGACCTTAATGATTCCCAGAGCCTGGGGGGAGATTCCAGTCATAAACTTGATATCTTGGAGACTTCTACCTGTTGCCAAGTACCACAAGGTGGCGATGAGCCTTAGCTCGGAAGTGATGGCTTGCCGCATGCAGGTGTCCTGCTTCATAATATAAGGGGACAGCAAAGCCAACAGACAGTGAAAAATGGGGTCCCTCATCCTGATATAATTCCTGAAATCATCAGGATTATTCTCCTGGATCTCCCGCAACAAAGGCATGTGCGAGAATTGGTAATGCTGGAGCAACCAATTCTTCATCCATGAACTCCTCCTCACCCTATTCATGGACTGGACTTGTGTCAAAGCAAGAACTCCAACACCAAGCCCAAGCACAGCACAAACTCTACAACAAGTACGTACCCACAACATGGCTTGAAAACGGTTGGCTGGTCAGAACGAACTGAAAATCAGAAAGAACCTGAGAAGAAGGAGCTGAAAATCAGAAACGAGTGGACAAGAACGCACTAAAAAAAGAAGCAAACTATTAAATAGAACGCACTGAAAGACAGTAACGAACTGACAACACGCACTGAAGAACAGAAACGAACCCACAAGCAAAAACTGAAAAGCAGAAACAAACTGAAAAGCATGAGGCTGAAAGTGCTCATCGTCTCTCATCAAACTTCTACTAACACGAGATAAACACGAGATTAGTAGAAGAAGCCCAAAGGGTGGCGCACTGGCTATTGAACTTCCTTTTTATAGTCCCGTTGTACGTGTTGTACATCACCGCGTTCTTGATGTTCGGAATTTCCGTCAACATTTGTGTGACCATGTGTATGGAAGACAAGTTTGAGCCAACATCCTTCGGAAAAAAATCCACAGTTTTGTTGTCGGAAAATCCGATCATGTGTACGGGGCAATACTATGCAGAACAAGGCATGGTAAGTTGTTAATAGTAAAAAATCAGCTTCAGGAAGGTAATACTGGTGTCTTTGCCTTCTGTTTGCCTGTATTTTAGGTACAGTTTCCAGAGTCAATTCCATGAAAACATGGCCACATATCATTGCATGCAGACAAAACCATGCGCATATTCAACTGACAGTCAGAAAATAGGGGTAAAGTCCCAAATGTAAAGATGGCTTCCAACAGAAAGCTCTCCAAGGGGCTGTTCTAGTTTGACAAAAAATATGTGATACAACTGAGGACCCACTATGTTAGAACAAACAGACAAATGCAGAAGAAAATGTCAGCATCACTGTTCGTAGGGTTCAATAAACCGTAAAAACAGAAGATGGGGATCCTGTTTGGGCTCCACTGAGCTTAGCCATATGTAGGGTTTTGGGAAGCTTCTGATCACCAGAATATCTCTCATGCTCCAATAATATACTGAAAGTTGAAAGAAAATAATGGCAAGTCCGTCCTTTAATTTGGGACATTACACTCAAACTCCACACTTTCCTTATTGAGCTGTTTCTGTGCATGTGAAAACAGGGCTGTATGCACAGTAAAGTGGACAATGTCATTATGAAGGGAGAGGAGATACATAATATATTTGTATTTCTATTTAGGTACTGCAGATTTTACAGAAATCAGATGTTATTAGCTATTTGAACATATTCCTGTTTTATTTAATTAATGAGAAGACCTTCTGTGTTTTTTGCCTTCAGCAAAGTGAAGGGCAGGAAATGCCTCAGGCATTCCCAGTTCTTCTATGGCCATTTTTCTGCAAGCTTTCATCCCCTGCTGTAATAATGGAATATAAATGCACATCTGATTTCAACATAAAAAGGAGTTAAGTACAGATTACCTATAGTTACTGCATACTTGTGTGATCCTTGAAATAAATTACTTTTACCAAACGTGCACAGATTCCCTAGGCATTTCCAAGTTCAAGTAAAGCCTGTGGGCCCAATTCAGAATGAGTATGGTTATTATGGTGAAATTAATTTCTTTACAAACTTACCGATTTTGCCGATTTTGCTCTGTACCTAAATCTGAGTTGCGGTGTGTCAGACTGACACACCGCAACAACGATTGCCGCGATGCGCACCCCTGGGGGCACGCAGCGGCTTAATATACTGAGGATGTCATATGACACCCAATCGGCATATTGAAACCACTTTGCAGCCATCATTTTGCTATATGGCGGGCGGCAAGTGGTTAAAGTAGTTCTAAAGGCATAAGGTTTTTTTTTTACCCTAATGTATTCTGTGCAATAAGGTAAAAAAGTCTTCCAGCCCCCCCCACCCCTCCCCCCAGCCCCCTTCTTAATTACCTACCCGGCTTCTCTTTCGATCCAGCGCAATGCTCATCTGCACCAGTACTGCTCAATCTCCCTTTTTTTCACAGGACGCAGAGGAAGCAGCAGGAGCCATTGACCTGTCTGGAACCTGAAGCAAGATAAAGTAATTCAAAATGCAACTTATATAAAAAGAAAGAAACATTTGTTTATCTGGGTAACAGGTAACACCCAAAATTTAGACCATATGGACAAATTGACAATTTGCCACTCACTGATATTAAGAGGAAAAAAATCTAAAAAAAACAGGCCTGCACACAAAGAATAGTGGCTGGATTCTTGATGCAGATTTGTTGGCTCTTCATTACGTCCCTCTGCACTAGGTAGGTACTTCAAGGTAGAGAGGCAAGGAGGAACTAAAAATGCATGTTTCATACAACTTCCCCATAGACTGCTATTGCTGAGCCTTTACAGCCAAAAGTCAATAAGCATTTCTTTTGTTGTCTATTCTTTCAGCAAGACATGGAAGATATCTGATTGAAACAGAATACCAACCACATTTCTATTGCTATCTCATGCCAAAATCTATTTCTTGTAACAGCAGACATTACACAGAGAAGAGGAGAATGGCACTGCAGCACTGATTTTGAGTAAGTGGATCCACTGGACTCTGGGAATTGGGAAGTATATTTCGCAACCAGGATCACAAAATGTTTTGATTTATTTCCAATCAGGCCCTTTAGTTTTTTACTAGACTACAGGGATTGGGCTACATCATTTACACTGAAATGCCTAGTGATTTGGTTGTCTGTTCTCTGCTAGGACCGCTTGGTAATATAATGTTCAAACTGACAGTTTGGTAAATAGAAGAAATCTGTGAGCCAGCCATAGCCGGTATGCTTAGTAGACCAATTTATATATGCATGAAGACAAGTGCAGGGGAAGCTGCACTAGGTCTCCAGCTGTCTACACACCTGGGGGGATGCTGTGATTAGAGCACTGCTTTCTTATAGGAAAACTGCTATTACAGCTATTAATAATATAAACATGTTCATCTTTGGAAAATACAATTTCTTTATTGAATTTATCAGTAGATTACAAGTACAATGAGAGATATTTATTGAATAAAAACTACCCTCAGCTCTGTTTAAAACTATTTAAACTAGCAATAAAAGAATAGTGCAATTTTGAAAGCAAAGACAAATGAGCAACCCTTTCTATGGAAAAGACACCGTTTATGGAGCCCATAGGCCAGTGGCAGTCCAAACTGTGTGAAAGAATTAAAGATTGAAAAATGAGATGCTGTGTTTAAGCAATACTCCTTCAAAACATGCCATATCTCCAAATGGTGACACAGCATGACCCCTACTGTCTCCCACTGATTGTAAAGATTGTGGAGATAGACAATATATAATTGGAGTTGTCTGTATTACAAGTTCAAATTATGTCCTTATTAGCAGGGCTTAAAGCTTCAAATAGTCAGACAAAATCATTATTAGGTTGCATTTAGGGCAATATCACTAACACTATGACAATTTTAGGTTTACACTAGTGTTCTAGTTTAACATGTGCTTTGTAACAAGTGGAAACATTGTTATACAATATCGGCCAGTGTTAGGAGCACAAGGTAAACTTTTTATCCAGCTCATTTTTTGCTGCCCAGCTGCTTTCCATCCTGCCTGCGTCTCAGTTGCTGGGCAACAGGGACTGTGCCCACTCTGCACCAATTGGCTGATGGCAGCATGGCTCACACAGGGTGTCCTTATTGGTAGGCAGTGATTTGTCTCTGTTTGTCTACTGTATCTCTTACTAGCACTGATTGGCCTACAGCTGCACAGTCCTGCCTCTGATTCCTGGCCCCTGATTTGCTGTGTGTTCCTGGGTCTCTATTTAGGTATCAGAAACCCAGGACTCTGGGCTTATGATAGCATCTACTACCTAACTCTCAGTCTGCCCTGCCCTGCCTGCTGTGCTAACAGTCTTTGGATTGCTCATTACTGACCCCTGCCTTGTACCCCGAATACTCTTTAGGATTGCCACCTGACTTGTTCCTGCAATTGTTTATTGGATAACTGTTTATTAGATTGTGCCTGCCTGCCATCTGCTCTAACCTTGAAACTGTTTCTTGGAATTTACTTGCTTGCTGCCTGCCCTGACTACTGAATGTCCCTGGATTCCGCTACCAGCTAATGCCTTTTTTCTGATCAGTCTCAAGACCACTTGTATCCTTTTTTGCCATTTTTTTTCAGTCTTCGTGCTGTCTGGCCAGGAGCTATACTATTGTGTTCTAAGACTTTGGGGTAATCAAGTAACGGTAAGCCTGCTTGTCTTAAGGGAAGTGAGACTGCTAAAGGTAGTGGAAACACTCGCCATATTTCCTCACCTAAGCAACATGTTAAGCTTCACACCCAGTTTAGGATGAGTTTAGGCTGAATTGTAGGGTGTAATAAAAATGTAGCCCAATACCAGCTCAAAACCATCTAAAAGTAGCCAAAACAAAAATTTTTACAAATGTAATTAAAGTGAATCTGTAGGGTGAAAAAAGCATGACAGTGCTTAGCAGGTGCAACGGCAGCAGCCTCAGATCCCACCATTGTCTGTAAAATGTGAGGATTTCACTTTTAGCACCACCATGCTTAAAGTGTTTCCTGGTTGTGAGAAAATGGTATAAGTGCTAGCAGAGTGATCATCATTGAAGTCAGTTACCTCCGCAGTTACACACAAACAGTAATCATTAATGCATGTTTTATTGGAAACAAGTAGCAATCATTCCATTTCCTGTAACAAAACTGACCTTTAAGAAATGTCTGTGACTATTGCTGCCATGCCAGACAGGAACGAAACAGAGTTTAAAATTTGAGGGTTTTTTAATTGCTTATTTATAGCATTCAGAGATACAGCTTAACGGATTTTATATTATCTTTTTAATAAAAGAAAAGAAAAATGATTCAAGAAAAATATTAACAGAAAAAAATATTACAAAACAGACAATAGCAATGGTTAAAAAAAACTGGAGTACTTTCAAATGTTTGCCTGGTCTTTGGCTCCATGCAGATGAATGGCCAAACTGTGAACATCACGTCAGGATCGCAGCACAGCCTTCTGGATTGATGGCACATTTGGTGTGCTCTCACTTCAGAGCGCAGTGCACATGCACTGGTGATGTCACTGGCTGATTAAACTGTGCACATTTAGGAGCTAGTCGATGTACCTAATGGTGAGCTTTATTATAAGCTTACCTGTACATACAAGTGACCAAGCGGTATTTATTACCACTTTAAGATTATACTAACATGTTAAACAATTATGAGTATGTCATCAGAATCAGGTAAATGCTGTAACCACATACTTATAAAAGCCAACATTATTATTATTTATGGGTTCTCTAAATTCTAAATGCTAGAGAGGTAGAGGTAGAGTTTTATTGGCTCTTCCAAAAAACGTCTTCCGCTTTCGCTTAGCACTTTTTACACTGGCTGTGTTGTATGCCCAGTGCAATTTAAACCTTTGGCTCAGTACCAGCATCCTGGGAATGGAACCAGGATGATGCCATTTTAGAGTGCATGTCCAGGAGTTACATCGACAGTGGCTGCCTAATAGCAGAACAAGAAGATGCCCGGCCTGGAGGATCAACAGGCAGCAGATGTTGGCAGCAGCAACAGGGCAATGAGGAGGAGCTCAGACATTGCATCACTGGAGGATGGCACACTGGTGTGTAAGTGTGTATAATGTGCATACTTGCACATTATAGCAAGACCCCCCCCCCCCCATCACCCCCACCTGAAAAGTAATGTTCTGCTTTAACAATGGCTACATGCATGCTCTTAGTCAGTGACACAGGATTGGGGGTTTTACTAAACCTGGAGCAGACAGAATCTGGAGCAATTAAGTATAGTAACCAATCGGCTTTTATCTTCAGCCTGTTTAGTTAAGCTTCAAAAATGAAAGCTAGGATATGATTGGTTCGCCACACACATTTTCTCCAGATTCTGTATGCTCCAGTCTTAGTAATTTTTTTCTTAGAATGATTTAAAGCTGGAGACAGAATTTAGCATGTTGAGAAGGTCAGCAATTAAAGCCCACATATTTTTCTCAGCACAAGTTTCCATTAATGGTGCTTCATGCAATGAATCCTTTTCCATAACCCTTATGTCATCAGCATCTAAGTTTATGTACACGTAAAGCAAGTAAAACAAGTAAAAGCATTTAAACTTAGATGTACTTCTAACACATCTGCAACCTCTTTTTATGTGTTGCTGTGTGGTTCCTATATGATTTGGCCAAATGCATTTGAAATGAGAGAAAATAGTTAGTTTCCAGTGTGCAGTTTACTACCCACAGTGTGCTGATCACGTCACAAGCAAAGTTTTATGTAGATGTGTTTAAAAAATGTACTACGCAGTTACACACTGCTATGTATTTATTTCTTTGAAAATGAATAACATACATTTTTCTAAAGTATATCCAATGTCAAGACCTTTTATTTTATTTTTTAACAGTAGAGAAGAGCTATCAAACTTTTCAGGTTTTTCTTTGCTGTCTGTGTCCTCTGTGGGAAAATTCACCATCTCTTTTTGTCTTAGTGACCATTGTCACAAGGACTGAAAGCAAAGGAATATCCAAAATTTTTAGTTTTCACTGGAACAGAAATAGAAATTAAATCATGTGTCTATATCCTTCTCTCTTTAGCAGGATGATATTCTCTGCATTGCTAGAGCGTGTCATCATGGTACAATTTTGAATATAAGTATGTAGGAAAACTTACAAGCGAGTTGTCTGTATGCAAAAACATTTACCTAAGCACTCTGAATGTCAGGAGGATTTTCGTATTATTATTCTTCATCTCTCAGTGCCTTATTCCTTTGACAATTATAATAAGATGACCTAGAACTAAAGAGAGGTATTTTTATTTCCCTGTGTTGTGATGTATGGTTATGCGGAGAAAGTGCAAATGTTCTGCTTTACGTGATGAAAAGGCATATATTTTTCTCTTGTTTCAAACCTCCTTTAAGGTGTATGCTAAGCTTGCATTTAGGTCTTTTAATGGACCACTGGAGACTTTCTAGTTAATGGTATAGATAGATCTATGTGTTATTTCTGCAGAGCAAGCAATAGGAAAAACATTATGGCCTATTATAAAATCTGCAAAATATGTTTGCATTACATTCTATTTAAAAAGATATGAATATTTTCTATGCTTTTGCATAATTTTGCCTTTAACAAGCACGTTTGACAAGACACAGGTTTAGTTATTCATAAAGATAAACTTAAAGACAATTGTGCAACAGAAATGCTACTACAGCATTTTGCTAGATTGCAGTGCACTTCTGTAAATGTTTTAATAAGAACAAACTTTTACATTGTAAGAAGGCATTAACCACTTCTACACTGAGCACTTTCACCCCCTTCCTGCCCAGGCCAATTTTCAGCTTTCAGTGCTGTCGCAATTTAAATGACAATTGCGTGGTCATGCAACACCTTTTTACAATTTTTATAACTTTTTTTAGACAGATAGAGCTTTCTTTTGGTGGTATTTAATCACCCTTGGGTTTTTTATTTTTTGCCAAACAAACAAAAAAAGACCAAAAAAAGAAAAAAAAAAGTTTTTCTTAGTATCTGTTAAAATTGTTTTGCAAATAAGTTATTTTTCTTCTTCACTGATGAGGCAGCACTGATGGGCACTGATGAGGGGGCACTGATGAGGGGGCACTGATGAGGAGGCAGGCACTGATAGGTGGCACTGATGAGGCTGCACTGATGGCCACTGATTGGGAGCACTGATGGGCACTGATAGGTGGCACTGATGGGCACTGATCGGTAGTTGCAATCATATGTGTATAGATTACAGAACTAGACCAAGATACATCATTAAAACATTAAATAAGCTCCATTAACATTATAAACGTATAATTGTTTTCATGTAAGATTGCATTTAAGATATAAAATAGAAGAAGATAGACGTTCTTTTTTAGCAAAGTGTGGCTCTGTTATAGTGGCTATCTGTTAGTTTATCCCAGGAATAGTCCTCGATATGTTATGTAGCGCACTACTCCCTTGGAAGCTGCTGTTAGTTCATACCTTTCTGTTAAGGGCTCTCCGTTGTCCTCCCCTGCATGAATAACATCAGTAGACAGTCCAGTAACATTTGAACATAAACTTTATTCTTTTCTTTACAGCATGTTAGAAAAGAACTTGCAATATTTACAGTCTATGGCTCCAGGAAGTATGAGTTGTCTCTTAATCTTTGGTTCCATTATCATATCCTCTTCCCTTAATGAACTGACCAGTGCCTCTCTGAAAAACACCTTGGTATGTGGATGTTAGAAGTACCAGGCCTCACCTGCCTATCTCTACTCCTGTAATCCTCCCAGGTCAGTTCAGGAAAAGTCCGGGCGCACCCCGATCTACTTCATCCTTTTAGCAACTGCTTCCTGCTCCGCATGTCCAGAACCATCCCAGCCGGTAATGTCTGACCCATTGCTCCTGGAGTTTCGGTGACTTAAGGTGATGAACCATCCAGCACTGAGGTCTCTGAACCCTCAGGCCTTCAGGTTCAAGTTCTGCTATCCAGCACTGAGAACATTACACCCACAGGCCTTCAAGCCTGCTCCTTGCTGATCACATTTTTTCAGCCTTTCTGGATTTAATTCCCATCTCCAACCACAAACCCCAGGAAACATGTCACCTTGGTTTTTATAACAGTCCCGCCTCTGCCCAAACAAAACAATGATTGGCTCAGAGTGGTCTCCAAAAACTACCTGCCACTCTGCTCCTTCAGTCCACCCACTTTCCAGAACATTTCAGAGAAAGAGATGGAAATATTACAGGGCAGAGTGTAGGTGGCCACACCCTCCTCTATTCTATCAAATCTCCCAACCAAATTAACCAACCATCTTACACCAACAGGGTAAAACACTGGCAACTTTACCTGACACTAATCCTAACTAACTAATTAGCACTCACCTAAGTTGGTGGGCTCTACAGTTAAAAAAAAAATAAAAAAAAATCTTCATCTCTGAACCTGTCTTTGTGAAAAGGAATGCACAAATGGAGGGAGTGCCAGATGAAAGTTAAGATAAGAACCTTAAATGGACTCAAAATAGAGCTTTCCTATGTGAATCCGTGCAGGGAAGCTAATTGCTGGATCAAAAGGGCTATTGGCCAGAAATCTGGATCCCGGATTGCTCACACAGATACTGTTGCCCAGTAACTCTCCTAGTTCAACAATTAGCTTTCCTGCACCGATTCACACAGGAAAGCTCTATTTTGAGTCCATTCAAGGATCTTATTTTAACTGAAGCCCTGATGAAGGAGTTTATTTGACCCTGAAATGCATTGGCTGGTTTTTAGTACAAACTAATAAATTATTTTGGACTCTTTTATCCTTTGGTATGGCTCTTCTTCCATTTTAGCATGTTTTTGTTTACTTTGTATAAACTCACATTAAAGTCCCAGCACCTCTTGGATGCTTTTACCTTCTATGTGTAAAAGGAATAGCTTGGACCTCTCCTTTGATCTGTATCGTTCTTTCACATTTTGTATTTGCCCTGTTGTCTTGGTACCATTAGGTAAAAGTTTGTATCTACCAGGAACACACAGGTTACCCCAAAATGTTGTGCTGGAATGGTCTCCTGCTGTTTTCTATACACCAATGGGATTACTTCCAATAATATTACAAGCACACATGTGGAATATAATACCACATTCACTTGCTCACTGGCCTTAAAATGTTAATAACTTTTATTATTCAATAAAAATTTAAATAAAGAAAAAAAATAACTTGTATTATACCTTTCATACACTTTTAACCACTTAACAGAAGCCTCCAGGGTGAAAAGGAGACCCTTCTCATTATACTGACCACCTGACCCCCATACTGGATCACTGTGACCATTTGGACTTGTGGAAGTACACAGGCAGTTTTTTTTATTCCTAGTCTTTGTGTTTTGAGCCACAGAACTCAGCTCTCACTGGTTCCTCCTGTAATGACATGAAAGTAAGCAGTAGGAGAACTATTGGGAAACCCATGAGATCAACAGTCCTAGAAGGGTCTGCTCACTACAGACTTTAGAGGAGGATTTCTACTGAACAGAGTTGTGTTCTGACAACACAGGCAGCAAGAAAGGAATTTCCTTCTTATTCTGCATGCATGTGCCTTTTGGAAAATGTTATGTTATGACAAGGTCACTTATTAATCGGTGAAATCTACTTTTTGGCTTTGTCAAGATTTTGGTAGTTGGCATTTCTGACTTGTTTTTTTTTAGGTAATGATCCAGAACTGCCATTCTTATCTCAGATTCACTTCTTAGAGAGAGTCTGACGTGCAGTAAACATTACACGCATTAGGTGTCCTGACACTTGATATGCACATACTTGTTTCAAGTAAGTGACTCAAAAGAGACTATATTAGCAATGTATAAATACATAATCTAGATCTTTCACTGGCATGTATCATAGTAAGGTAGAGTAGAATAAAAGAAAATTATTGTTATTAAGGTGGATAGCAATTTACTATAAAGTCCATTACAAAGATGTTCAAGGGTTTTAGTCTTTGCTTGGCACAGCTGAAATCTAGATGTATATATTTACTTTATATGGCATAAATGTGTGATACTCCTCAGTGAGTACATTCTATTCTCAAGATAAATGGATTTGTCAGTCAGAGTATAAATAGCCAAAGAAAAAGCCTTGTTATGTAAGACAACACTGAGGTAAGCAGTGGGTATAACACCTTAAACATTAATTCTGTTGGCATTGTTTATTTTGGCTGAAGTCATTTGCAGTAATTATTAAAATAATAAAATGTTCTACAGAAAAAAGGTCAAACATTCCAATAATGTCTGACTTTTTTGACTCTTGGGCCTTTTGGGACCAATTCTATTTAATTTGTTCATAAACGACCTGGAGGATGGGGTAAACAGTTCAATCTCTGTATTTGCGGATGATACTAAGCTAAGCAGGGCAATAACTTCTCTGCAGGATATGGAAACCTTGCAAGAAGATCTGAACATATTCATGGGGTGGGCAACTACATGGCACATGAGGTTTAATGCAGAAACATGTAAAATAATGCATTTGGGTGGCAAAAATATGGGGGAAACTAGGGGGCATGGTCTGGATTGAGTTAGGCCGAGACTTATAAGAGCTATCACTTATTGCATGCTGGGCTGGTATGGTGTGCGGTGGCTGAGATTTTTCTCTATTTGTTCTGCGGATTACATGGAGGCAGGGCGGACTCCTAGCCTGATTTTCCCCCACAGTGAAATACAGTGAACGGGGGACATAGATGCCGGAGCGGAGACCCTAAAGTTGGTTTAGCTTAACGCAAACCTGTCAGCTCATTTTTGTACCACCAAGCCTCTACTGTACTCCCTTCTGAGCCTAGTGTCACAGTTACTAATGGCTCAGTTTTCCCAATTTTTTAATTGAGCTGTGCCTCATTAGGTCCCATAAGTTCCATAAGTACTGTAGCAATTTGGATCATGCTTTGCTGGGGTTTTTTCACCTTCCTCTGGATCAACTGGGGTTTATAGGATTGTGTATATGGGATTGTATGATTATTTTTTCTCTTTTTATTGTTTGAATTAGATGGACTTGTGCCTTTTTTCAACCTGATTATGTAACTATGTAATTTAATGAGAGAAACGATAGTGGCCATGTTTTGCTGGGTGGGGGGATGATGGGTGGGGATTATCTTCAGGGTCAGGTCTGATTTATTTTCGTTATGTCCCATGCCTTACAACTGCAGAGGTAGAGGGTGGGGTCCCATATGCCCCCACTCAGATAAACTATTGAGAGCTGCAGGCAGTGGCGGCACGTCCATAGGGGGCGCTCGGGCACCGCCCCCCCAAGCTGTTAAAAAAAAAGTCACTTTAAGAGTGACCAGGCGTCAGACATGCAGCGGTCTATGGGAAGCTTCCCAGCCTGCAATCAGCTGATTGCAGTCTGGGAACCTGATTTGCCCGTGTGCAGGGCATGTGCAGGGTGCACTTGATGCGCCCTAAACACTCCCCACCTTCCAGTGATTTGTCTCCATCCTCTAGTGCATTATTCCTATTGGCAGGGACCGGAGGACGGTGAGCAGTGCTTTTCGATTCACCACTTTCGGTTTCCCAGCTCACTGCACTAGTGTGCTTGTAAGGGGGTCCATTGCCGGTATCTCGCAGAACCAGACTGGAGCTTATTCACCTCCCTGGGGATTAGTGACCCTTCACAACATGGGACTGAATTCCCCTGGAGCAGCCAGCATCAGTGGATGTCACTCACGATCACAGTGAGTGTATGGAATTTGAATGGCCAGCAGCAGCGGATGTCACAATCATCATCACAGTAAGTGTGTGGAACGGCCAGCAGCAGCGGATGTCACTATCATCATCACAGTAAGTGTGTGGAACTGCCAGCCTCAGCCCTCTACATAGAGGACAGATAAGACTGAGAGTAGGGGATCGGGGAACAAGTGCACTGTGTGCACTGTGTGTTTCTCTTTTTCTCCCCTCCCCCCCTCCCCCTAACCTCCCTGCTTGGAATGTGTGGCTGTGCTGGAAGACTCATACCTGGCTGTGAGGGGACCATGAACAAGTCCTTAGGAGAGGAGGGAGGGGGGGTTGTACATTTCTGCCTGTGTGTGTGCTTCACTGAGACATGGGAGGATGCTGACTGCATGCTAAGAGACCCCTCCCCCACTGTATACACAGCATGTCACAGTACACAGTCCCTGACCTGGTCACCAGTGGGCACAGTGGCTGCGTTTGATGGCACAGTGACTGCGTTTGATCAGCACAGTGACTGTGTTTGATGGCACAGAGGATGCGTTTGATGGCACAGTGGCAGCAGTTGCGTTTGATGGGCACAGTGGCTGCATTTGGGCACAGTGGCTGCGTTTGATGGCACAGTGGCTGCGTTTGATGGGCACAGTGGCTGCGCTTGCTGGGCACAGTGGCTGTGTTTGATGGCACAGTGGATGCATTTGATGGGCACAGTGGCTGCGTTTCATAGCACAGTAGCTGTGTTTGAAGACACAGTAGCTGCGTTTAATGGCGTAGCTGCATTTGATGGGCACAGTGGATGTGTTTGATGTCACAGTGGATGCATTTGATGGGCACAGTGGCTGCGTTTGATGGCACAGTGGATGCGCTTGATGGGCACAGTGGCTGCGCTCGATGAGCACAGTGGCTGCAATTGATATTTTCTTTTTCAGTTAGTTTGCGCCCCCTCAAAAATTTTGAGCACCAGCCACCACTGGCTGCAGGATGTAGTTTGTGCACACTGGCTGACTGGGTTGCCCTGGATGCTCATGATGTCATGAGAGTTGCCAAATCTCTGAAGATGTTTTCCAATTGACTTCATATGTGCCCCCCCCCCCAAGCATAACTTTCACTACCAACCAGGTTTCACATGTGCTTTTGACTAGAGGTAACTTTTGCTTATGCATTATTTACTATATGCTGTATGCTATTTGTATTACCCAGATTTATGACAGGTTTACTTTCAGAAGCAGTGTGACAGAAGTCTGCACTTTGTGCTGTTAAGGGTATTCTGTCCCATCAAGATCTAGAGCTTTGGTCTTCAAATGTTACTGTTCTCCCAGCACCAGATGGAAAGAAACTGAGGGAATCATGCCCTCATGCTCTTTACCTTCTATTTTAATTCAGCAGCCAATACAGGCACTGTAAACATAAAAATAAAATATGAAAAAAGGATTTATTTTAAACTTCAGATGCAAAATACAAAATATATAAACATTTAACAAAAAAAAAAAAGAAAGGAGTTATGGTAATGGATATTATTGAGAAATGGGGCAGAAAATTAAATTACAGACACAAGATGATAGATAGATAGATAGATAGATAGATAGATAGATAGATAGATAGATAGATAGATAGATAGATAGATAGATAGATAGATAGATAGATAGATAGATAGATAGATAGATAGATAGATAGATAGATAGATAGATAGATAGATAGATAGATAGACAACTTAAAAATGAATTATATTTATGGATATGTTATACATAGTTACACTGGTCCAGCTTGAATAATGGAGCTATGCATATTCCATAATTGGCTGATGCCCGTGTAAGCTGGAAATCACTGAAGTAGTGGAGTAGACACTGCTACTCCAGTGATCTCCACTTGCTTTTGGGTCCTGTGCTGAGCAGCTGCCCTGCTGGATTCTGAACACAGGAGGTTGGCTGCTTGGTACCAGTGCCAATCAGAGGATGCTTTGTATTTTCTGAATTAATGCAAAGCATTTGTTGATTTGACAATGTGGGCAGGCAGGGTGGTGACATTACCTTCCCACCTCTCTACCTTGTCCAATCAGAGAATGCTTTGCATTCATTCAGCAAATGCAAAAAGTTGTTCTCTGATTGGCACTGGTGCCGAGCAGCCACCCTCTTGTGTTCAGAATGCAGCAGGGCAGCAGTTCAGCACAATGGCTTGCCCTGATTAGCCACACAATATCTGTGCAGGCAACAGTGTTTAGAATAACCTCAGGTTATAAAATGCTAGATCTTAATTTTGTCAATTTGTAGAATGATGTTTTATTTACCTACATGCAATGGGTATTTTATGCTCTCACGTTTTATGCCACAGTTATTAGAATGTTTGTGGGTTATGATAGCAAAGTTTTATAACAAAATGGAAGCCTTGAATGTCTCAACAGTGATGACCCCCTTTCTTTTTTTTTTTTTTTTTCCACAAAATTTTTTTTTATTTCAAAAGGGTAAGACAAGACATACAGAACAAGAGTATTGTCACAACACATCATTTAACAGAATCATATGAAGAGTATCTATGTCACGATACAACATAAAGATCCTAACTGAGAATACGTGAACATTACTGAGACATAAAATTGTAATTAAGCGTATGTGGGCGGAGAATCTAAATTTCTATTGTCCCCCCCCCTGTTAGACTGCGGGAAGGACAGGGATCAGTCACTCGAGTAGATTACTCACCGTCTAGATTACAGTGTATCCTGACAGGATGAGGACTAAGTGTCAATCTGTGAGAAAAGAGAATAAAGAGAGAGAAGAAAGGAAAGAGAAAAAGAAAAGAGAAGAAAGAGAAGAAGGACAAAAACAAAAAACAAAAAACAAAAACAAAAACAAAAACAAAAACAAAAAAAAAAAAAAGGGGGGGGTGAAGGAGGGGGGAGGGGGGTGAAGAGGGAATGAACTCTAAGTGGGAAGTAGGGAGGAGGGAAGTGAGAGGGGAAGGGTGAGTGGATCCGTGCCTGCCCCCCCCCCCACAAAACGTCGATTAAGACGATGTTACACTCTACAGTTATCCCTACGGTACGTACTGAAGGTATCGTTCAGTGGTAACAAAATGAGACCAGCAGGCCCATGTGGTTGAAAATTTATGCATCCTGTCTAGCGAGGTGAAGATTAGTTCCTCCATTTCTTTTATGGAGGAAATCCGTGCAAACCATTCCCTGACTGTTGGAATGTTGGTGGAGCGCCAATGTCTGGGTATACAAAGTCTAGCGGCATTAACCATATGCATCGCCAATGATTTGTAGTAGTCTTTTTTGGGTAGCGATGTGAGGTGCAGGAGAAATTGGGAGGGGGTGTAGTCCAAAGTGTAGGTAGCGATATGTGAGATGAGACCGTGAACCTCCCTCCAAAAGGGTTGAATGTTCACGCAGTCCCACCACACATGAAGCATAGTTCCCACCCCTAACCCGCATCTCCAGCAGGTATCAGGAATATTAGGGGAGAATTTGTGGATACGTGACGGAGTCCTATACCATTTTGTGATCATCTTGTAGCCATTTTCTTGGACGGCAACGTTCAAAGAGCCCTTATGTGCGTACTCATAGATAATGTTCCAATCCTCCATGGAAAGAGACCTTTGAAGATCTCCACTCCAGGAGACCTGTGAGGGGGCAGGGGTCTGCGTTGTGGCTTCTGAGAGAAAGGTATACAGAAGGGAGACTAAATGTCTTTGCGGCTGTTTACGATGGCACAAGGATTCAAAGGGCGTGAGTTGTCGTGTCCAGTCCGACTGACTGGCGTGGGTTGTGAGGAAGTGTCGGATTTGTCTATAAGTCCAAAATGAGAGAGAGAGCGTCTTGGTGTTAGACTTTACAGTTTCAAAGGATAAGGGCTTCTCATTGGAATAGAATTGGAGAGCTAGAACGTCTTCAAATGGCCACTCCTGACTTAAAAACTCTGCAGAGGTCCCCGGTGGAAAATCAGGTTGGGGGAGGGGTGGGTGAACCCCTTATCATGGTCTTTCTGAAAGTTAGGAGTGTAGAATGGATAAGTGGGTGGGTTAAGAGGGTATGGGGCCAGTTCCGAGGGGGTAACCATGGGAGAAGGTGTAAGGGTCCTGACAAGAAGGACTTCTCTAGGAAGACCCATGTCTTTTTAAAGGCATGGATGTTCCAGTCAGCGATCCTTGTGAGATGACAAGCGGCGTGATATTTTTGGAGGTCAGGTAGACCTATTCCTCCTTTAGATTTAGCTAGTGTGAGTCTGGAGTATTTAATGCGAGGTGAAGAATCCCTCCACAGGAAAGCAGAGCATGCTTTCCGATAGGATTTTAAAAAATTTGCTGGTAAGGAGATAGGGATCGTTTGCATAAGATAAAGTAAGCGAGGCAGGATTATCATTTTAATTAAGGCAGAGCGTCCGAACCAGGAGACATTTAGGCCCATCCAATCTTTAAGATGTTTTTGTGTCTGAAGGAGGAGCGGGTGAAAATTTTTTGAGTATAGATCTGACAGGTAGGTGGGGATTCGAATGCCTAGGTATGTAAGTGTATCATGTTCCCATCGAAACGGGAATGAATTTTGGCAATGTGTCACTGTCTGAGAGGGGAGGGAGATGTTTAGGGCCTGTGATTTGGTATAATTAATTTTGAGGTTTGATAAGGTACCAAAGTATTCAATATCTTTGAGGAGATTGGGCAAAGAGATATGGGGCGATTGCAAGGAGAGCAAAATGTCGTCAGCGAATGCAGCAACCTTAAGTTCTCTATTTTTCACAGTGATCCCCTGGATATTTGGGTTGCTTCTCAGCCTATTGAGGAAGGGTTCCAGGGTTAAGACGTATATCAGTGGTGAAAGTGGGCATCCCTGGCGTGTGCCGTTGCTAATGGGAAAGGCGTCCGACAGGTGGCCATTGACTTTTACTACCGCAGAGGGGCCCTTGTAGAGGGCCATAATAAATGACAACATGCGGGTCCCCAGACCTATGGCAGCGAGTACCTCCTGCATGTAGTCCCAGGCCACTCTGTCGAACGCCTTTTCAGCGTCAAGTGAGAGAAAGAATCCTTGTGTATTGGAAGTCGTGAGCCAGTGATGTAGATTCAGTGTGCGGATGACGTTGTCCCTAGCCTCCTGCCCAGGGACAAAGCCAACTTGATCTAAAGATATAAGGTTGGGCACCAGTGGAAGTAGTCTGTTTGCTAAGATTTTCACGTAAATTTTAATATCCACGTTTAATAGAGATATCGGTCGGTAATTTGCGACTAAGGAAGCGTCTTTGCCCTCTTTGGGAATCACCGCAGTTGAACGTGTCCAGAAGTTTAGGGGCTAGGGAGTCAGTGAAGGCTTTGTAATATTGGAGGGAAAAACCGTCCGGGCCCGGGGCTTTGCCTGTTTTCATTTGCTTCATGGCTGTGTCTAGTTCCAACGCTGATATAGGACCGTCCAGGTCCCGGGACTGTTGGGTAGATATTGGTTTAGGACTGTAACTGGAGAGGAATTCTTTAATAAGTGCGGTGCGGGAGTCAGTATTGTTCTGTGGAGCACTGGTGGGTTGTAAATTATATAGTTTAAGATAGAACCTTTCAAATTCTTTGGCAATGTCAGCATTCTTGGCCAGAAGACCCCCCCCAGGGTCACGTAAATGATGGATTGTAGAGGACAATTTTGAATTTTGGACTGTGCGCGCCAATAGACGACCGCACTTGTTGCCCTGTTCATAGAAAATCCTCTGGCCAAGGATGTAGCGCCTCCTAGAGCGTTTGCCCAGCTCCTCTAAGAGCAAGGCTCGGGTGTGTGTTAATTCCTGTAGGGTGGCTTGTGCGTGTATCAATTTATGGGAGGTTTCGAGGGAGCCAGTCGTCCTGATGAGAGAGTTTATGTATTCTTGGCGCTGTTTCTTAGCTTTTGTAGCCAGGGTGATTAGCTCACCTCGAATCACGCATTTATGCACTTCCCAAAGGGAGATTGGGGAGATCTCCGGATTCAAGTTTTCTGTGAAATATTGCTGGATTCTCGTGCGGACATGATCCATCACCAGGGGGTCTTTGAGAAGGGAGGGGTTCAGACGCCAGATCTTCGTTCTAAAATTGGGTTCGGGGAAAGATAAGGTCACCGTGATTGGGTGGTGGTCAGACAAAAACATCGGTTCTATAGTGGACTGTTGGAGTAAGGGAAGGTCAGTCTGGGAGAGAAAAAAATAGTCGATCCTAGAGTATTTTTGATGTGGGGCCGAAAAAAAGGTGTAATCCTTATCAGAGGGGAATAAAGTGCGCCATGCGTCATGTAAGGTCAATGATTGCAGTTGTAGATTGATCTGACGTAACGCTTTATAAGTTAAAGTAGATGTTCCTGTAGAGGAATCCAGTAAGGGGTTTAGGGGCACGTTAAAATCCCCTCCCAGGAGTACTATTCCCGATTGGAAAGAGGTCAAAAGGTCGCATGTTTTCCTAAAAAATGCGACTTGGTGGTCATTCGGGCAGTAAATATTGGCTAATGTGATTGGTGTGGAAGCATAAGAACCTTTAAGGAAAACATACCTGCCGTCAGGGTCGACAAGGGAATCAGATACTTGGAAGTTAGCATTTTTTGATACGAGAATAGAGACGCCTTTAGTCTTAGAGTCAGGATTGGTGGAGTGGAACGCAGTCTGATAAATGTGGTTAGACAGTTTAGGTATGGCGTCTGAGCGAAAGTGGGTCTCCTGCAGAAATATGAAGTGGGCCCTGTGTTTGGTGCGAGAAAACAAGACTTGTGACCTTTTCTCAGGTAAGTTCAGGCCCTTCACGTTTAGAGATAAGCATTTCAACGTCAGGGAAGACATGGCTTGGGTCCGGAAATATTGGGTAGATGAAGGAACGGTAGGGGGGTAGCACTAGGAGAGGCAGGGGCGGACCCAGTCAAGGAAGGAAAGAGAGAGAGAGAACAACAAAAAAAAAAAAAGGCAGGGAAGGGGGGGGATGAGGAAGAAACCAAGGAAGGAGATAGGGAAGGGGTCAGAAAAAAGTAGGATGGGAGAAAGAAGAAATAAGAAGAATAGAGAAGGAACAGAGAAAAGTTCAACCAGAGGAGGAATTAGGTTAGCTAAGCCACCTTAGAAGAGGAAAAGTCTGGAGGGTCAGCAAAGAATCCCAATGGGACCACTGTGTGGGGACGTGAGAAGGGATGACGACCTCAGAGAGGTTGCAATCCGGGGAATGAGTAGACATCTTTGTTTAGAGTAGGGTGAGTATAGTGGGGAACCTACCACTAGTGCCAAAACAATAACTCAATAACCAAAATGCAATCTAAAGCCAGATTATTATGAACATTTTATACATCAACTGAGGTAAGTGAAACATTTCAAACATATGTGCCCAGTGCCGCCGCTGATTACCTTTACCTTTCTACAGTAAGGAACTGTAATCAGGAGGGGCAAAAGAAAGAAATCAGCCGTATTGTGTGACTGTTTGAGAGCCTGAAGTGTCAAGTGGGACTTTTTGTGGACCATTCGAGGAGAGTGGTCCTCTCCTGAGGAGGTAGGGGGATTGCGTAAGAGGACAACCCCGGCAGTCTCACTGTGATTTGGGAGACGTTCTCCTGCGATATTAGAATGGCCCAGAGTGACGTCTCAGGCTGGCAAAGAGAGGCATGATGTTTACATAGAGGATAAAACAAAGGCTACATTAGCTTAACTAAGCTATGTCAGAGATTCTGGTAGTAACATGTGTATACCTCTATGCATGAAGACAGAGGGATAAAAAAGAACGCCCTCACAGTTATTATATATGTAAAATAATTTAAAAAAAAAAGGGGGGGGGAGGGCACATCAGTTCCTTGTGTGGAGAGGCTGCTGTCTTTGCTAAGAGCCTGAGGATTGCCTAGGTGCAAGTAAAAAAAAAAAAAAAAACCCACAGAGTTACTTTCCAGAGGTGGGAACGACTGGAAAAAGGCGTAGGCCGCAAAAAGCTGACAATGTCATCAAAGGCAATGCAGAAGATGGTGTGGATGTCGAGGAAGGATGAGTAGTAAGGCTTCGGCGCTGTTTAACTTACATGGTGATCATGAGGCATCCATAGAGTAGTGTTGACAGGCAGTTTCACGAAGAGATTGAAGGCTGATGCGGAGACCAGTGAAGGCAGGAATCAGGCAGCGGCACTTGGCGAACAGGGGACAAGATGAATTAGGCATCCATACGATCCCTCCTCCTGGAGGGTGTAGACGGGGGTCCCGGGCTGCGTTGGTGTTGGTCACGGCGTGATGTATGGTTTCCCAGGTTAGATTGGTCAGCTCTGCATCTGCGGGATCTGTGGCG
The DNA here is from genome assembly GCF_042186555.1 of Aquarana catesbeiana. NCBI lineage: Eukaryota > Metazoa > Chordata > Amphibia > Anura > Ranidae > Aquarana > Aquarana catesbeiana. The sequence goes on from NC_133327.1 coordinate 110,773,239, forward strand.
TTGGGCCTTTGGTGATGGGTGGAGAGAGACCGGGAGCCAGGGTTCAGAGGGAAAAAAGGCGGCGTACCACTCTGGAAGTTCAATGTGCGGAAGATCGAGCTGATCGCAGAAACCCAGCAAGTCATCGGGTGTGCGAAGGAGCGCAGAGCGACCTCTGGCGGATGCTGACAGCCCGAAGGGGTATTTCCAGCGGTATTGTATATTTCTGGCTCGTAGGACTTCCAGTAGGGGGCGCAGTGCTCGTCTATGCTGGAGTGTTATCTGGGATAAATCCTGAAATAGCTTAATTTCTATGCCATTATGGAGGATGCGGCCTCTTTCCCTGGCTTTGCGGAGGATTTCCTCTTTTAGTGGGAAGTTAACTACACAACATATTACATCCCTTGTGTTATCTTGCGATAGACTTCTGCGCTACTCAAGTGATAAGGAACGTTTTGTGTAATGCTGCAAAATCTAATAGTGAACACCGCTCCACTACCTACTAATCTATAAATACCACACCAATGAGATGTGTCTGTGATTCTGCGCAAAAACTATTCACTGGTAAAAAGTGAACAATAAATATTGTAAATAAGTGCATCTATAAGTGATATGCTCAATAAAAAACAAACAAACATCTAAAGTGACTTCAGTGCTAATATATACAGTGAAGTGACTAATGCATCAATATAAAGTGACTGAACAAAGTGCACGTGCGTTGATAGGAGATCTGGTGACTTTCGTGGTGTTTAGTCCCCACTCGGGGCTCCCAGAACTCTCACCTTGATGACACAATAAAAGTGCCTATTAGAATCCCTTGGATGTAGAACTCCTTCCACTTGGATCAGTGCTGGCGTTCTGGAGTGCTTGTAGATAAGCCATCAGCGATGTTCCCTCCAGTAAATAGGTTCCACATAGGGAGTAATTAAAAAAGGGGGACTCCAATAGTGTAATAAAGTATGACCAAAAGTTTTATTAAAACGTATAAATTGCTTACATTAAAAACAGCGCTGGGCAGCAGTGAAAAACAGCGGTTTCAATCCCCGCTACGTCACTTCCGGTCCGCGTGTGTTATGTTTCCGGTCACGTCCTACGCGTTACGTCATGTGACTTCCGCACAGGACAGATACCACACTCCCCAGTCTACACAAACACAGAACTGGTTCCAGGATTGGTTCCAGGATTGGCTCAATCCTGGAACCAGTTCTGTGTTTGTGTAGACTGGGGAGTGTGGTATCTGTCCTGTGCGGAAGTCACATGACGTAACGCGTAGGACGTGACCGGAAACATAACACACGCGGACCGGAAGTGACGTAGCGGGGATTGAAACCGCTGTTTTTCACTGCTGCCCAGCGCTGTTTTTAATGTAAGCAATTTATACGTTTTAATAAAACTTTTGGTCATACTTTATTACACTATTGGAGTCCCCCTTTTTTAATTACTCCCTATGTGGAACCTATTTACTGGAGGGAACATCGCTGATGGCTTATCTACAAGCACTCCAGAACGCCAGCACTGATCCAAGTGGAAGGAGTTCTACATCCAAGGGATTCTAATAGGCACTTTTATTGTGTCATCAAGGTGAGAGTTCTGGGAGCCCCGAGTGGGGACTAAACACCACGAAAGTCACCAGATCTCCTATCAACGCACGTGCACTTTGTTCAGTCACTTTATATTGATGCATTAGTCACTTCACTGTATATATTAGCACTGAAGTCACTTTAGATGTTTGTTTGTTTTTTATTGAGCATATCACTTATAGATGCACTTATTTACAATATTTATTGTTCACTTTTTACCAGTGAATAGTTTTTGCGCAGAATCACAGACACATCTCATTGGTGTGGTATTTATATATTACATCCCTTGGTGGTTCATTTTCACAGGGTACAGGGCGCAGAGCTCGGTGGGCTCTTTCCATTCCTATGGGAGAGTCTACTGGGCGGTCAATCAGTTCATTAAAGATTGTGCAGATGGTTTGTTGCAGTGACCCCGGTTCTATGGCCTCAGGTACCCCCCTCACTCTAATATTATGCCTCCGTCCGCGGTTGTCAAGATCTTCGACATGTCTGTGGATGTCCAGGAATTGGGAGAGCTGGGAGTCAAAGGCGGTGTGTACTTGTCGAATGGCGGCTGCATGTGTCTGAGAGGTTTGTTCCACCTCGTCAATCCTATGTACCACCGCGTGGATTTCAGCTTTAAGGTCAGCGATCGCCGCTGTGACAGTATTTTTCATGTCTGCAGCAACTGTCTCTAAATCAAACAGGCTAGGGGGGTGAGTCTGTCCCTCAGTTGCGGCGGATCCCCCGGCCAGTGGAGTGTCAGGTTCCATGATAGGCGAGGTCGGGGTTGGAGCCTGAGAGGCCGCGTGTGCAGTCAAGCGCTGGGTCCGGAATATGTCCGGTATGTTCCTACTCAGCTGCGTACCTGAGTCGATGGTTGCACGGGATGTCGAGGAGCTCCGGGTGGATCTGTTCATGGTGTTAGCAAGGTGTAGGTTCCCCTAAAGGCTAGATTCAATCCCCGGATCGCAGGAGCTCTTGGCTTATGCTGCCATCTTAGTCTCTGTCCAGGCCACGCTCCCGATGACCCCCTTTCTCACCTTGTCATTGAGCAGGACCTGGTACCAATGTAGGGAATAAAGGATACAAATAATAAGAGCAGCATCATCAATAACTTAATTTTGCTAAGAGCAAATTTAAATAAATAAAAAAATGATCCATAAATAAAAGGGATTAACATGTGTGGTTAGATAACCCTCTGCTGGAGCAGAGTCTGCTTTTCTTTCAGGCTGGGCTCAAACTAGTGTGAATTGGATGCGGCTTTCACCTCATCCAATTCGCATGACAGGAGATTGTGACCGACTCACTATCTGAGGGGCAGCTGTGGAGCGGATTGCACAGAGGTCCTGTGTGTCTTTGGCTCAGTTTCAGGGCTGAATTCAGGCAAATATTCAGCCTTAATTTGTCCCTGAAATGGAGAACACGGACACACTGAACCCCTGCTGCGAGCCGCATGTGGCTTAGATGTGAACCCAGTCTTAGAGACAGTTCTGATGTGGGGACGCTGTGCAGTTTGGCTTTCACATTTTAGTGGCTGCATCTGAAAGCAAACCTATTGTTCACCAACATCATCCTATGAAGAAGGAAGGGGGGGCACAAAAATACCCACTCCTTCAAGCTGCATGGATCATTGTGTATTCTGAAAGTAAATATGACTGGGAAACACACAGGTCAGTGCAGCAAATAATCTAGTAATAAATATAATCTTTAGACAAGAGCTCGTTCCCAGCAATGTAATTTTCAACTGCTGTCTTAATCAATAAAAGTGATGACAGCTGTAGCCAATGTAAGTTAATAGATGACTAATGAAAAACAAATGTAGAACTAATAATCAAAAGTCAGTGAAGAGTAAACTTAAATCTGCAATGAGCACACTTTATTTTCAGTTGAATTTTTATGTTTTTTATCTTTGAATAAAAGCAGGATCTTGAAATATTTGAAGAAACCCTTGTCTACTGCAGTTACAGATGGCTGTAGAAAAATTTGTTGTGACCTTGTAAGTAAAATTATGTACTCAGGTTGAGAACAGACAGATCTGTTGCATTAAAAAATAAACCTTGCATCCTCAGAATCCTAAACTATGAACAAACTGAATATAATTACCAGGTTCTCTTTAATGTCCCCACCTCCAGCAGTACATATTCACCTCACCTTCATTTGCTTTCTTCAGAAAATACCTGGTACTTCCAGGTATAGGGATCAAGTGACCTCTTGTATAAAAAGTGTTGGAAAGTGGTGATTGGTCCAGCACTGTCACAGGGGATTGGGAGAAACCTTGATGACAGTGACTTAAAGCTTACAGGGGGGTTGTTTTTTCTTGCTACCAGCAGCTGGACGAAACAATAAGTGGAGAAACGGGAATGTGAGTATATGCTGCTAGGGAGAAACAAATAGAAATGAACATGTTGCTTTGTCATGCATAAACAAAGCACAAGGTTGCTTTAAGCACACATTAGAACATAATGAGGCAGGACCTGTGAGAAACTATAAATAAACAATGACAGAATGCGTAGCTGAGTGGTCAAACAGAGCAACTGTACTTTGTGGTTTACTTAACAAGTGTAAAGTTAGAATCATTAATTCAAAATGGGTTCAGAAAGGAAAAGAGCATGTAAGCATTAAAGAATAATACAAAACAGATTATGAAAGCTGCACAGACATTGATTCTTCACAGCAATGTCTCTGCAGATCAATCAGGGTAATATGTAGCTTCATAGCATAGGGGTTGATTTACTAAAACTGGACAGTTCAAAATCTGGTGCATCTATGCATAGAAACCAACCAGCTTCCAAAGCTTAATTGAATAAGCTGAAGTTAGAAGCTGATTAACTACAATGCACAGCTGCACCAGATTTTGCGCTCTCCAGTTTTAGTAAATCAACCCCATATTCTCTATAAGCCTCTATAACAACAGAGAGTCTAGCTGGTAATCACTACTTTAAACAGGTCAGAACACAAACAGTTACTGGCTGTTATCCTCATAGACAGTTTCCTTACAGTAAAGGTCAGGGTAACAGAGATGAACAGCTGAAGGGATCCCAGGTCCCAAGACACAAAGTAGCCACCCTACTGGAACGTCAGTACTCTGGTAACAATTGGGGAAGTGGTTCCCACAGTGGCTGGGTCTTTCAGAGAAGCTACATGCTTTCAGGCTGCCGCCTGCCTGTCATACATCAGTGGAGGCCCTCTCACCTGGCTGCAATTCACTTGCACCTTATCAGGGGTGGCCTTTCTGATCCAATGAGTGAGGGAAGCAGAGAAATTTACCTTCGGTGAGTGTATCCAGGAATCCTGAGTAAATGGATATTCTCCTATAAAACCATAAGTTGACCATGGCCTGCCCACTGCTGAGCCAGGAATTAGCAGTGGCGCACAAATCAGGCCAGATTCCAAATGACTTTCCTGTTCCTGCATTGTTTTTTTTTTGTTTTTTTAATTTGTTTTTATTGAAAAAATACCACTTGTACAAAGTTGGACAGCAACATAGTCCAAGGAATAGTTGAATACAAGAAAAGTCAATAAATGAAAGGTAACGATGAGTAACACACAGCTATATAAATTAACTGATGACTTCCTCTCCTGCTACCTCCCCCACCCTGCTTGGGATCATACTGTGCAAGGGGTAGGAGGAGAGGCCTGCCCGAAATGTCAAGAAAAATCAATGTATTATTATAACCGGGAGAAAACAAAGAATTGAGAGACTTGTAAATTTGTATTCCTAGACTATTAGTGACTGGTGCTAAGTAACTGTTGGAAACTATAAGAACGGGTGGGAGAGGGTCCTACTTTCTGTAGTATTACCAGTCAATGTTTCAGGATTAACAAATAAGAACATTTGCTAAAACTAACCAATTTGTTAGCCTGCAGAGGCTCATGGTTGAATTAAGAGCTGGGAGAGACAGGGAATAGGGCGGAAAAAGGTAGTAGAGAAGCCAGAAGTCAGAAGCGAGAGAGGACTAGAGGAGGAGGTAAAGAGGAGAAGGAGCAACCTTCACGGAGAGCTGAGGGATAGGCCTGGGTAAGATACCTGCTAGGCCAGTATAAGGATATTTAATTTCTAGGGGTAAAGAGATACTCGAATATGCTTAGCCTAGGGTTCCCAGATAAGTTAGAATTTCTCTAATGAGTCAAGGATGGTGTTGGATATTTTTTCCTGAGACATTATCCGGAAGATTTTTTTGTTTGGTTAGGTGATATGAAACCGATGTGGATTTCCATGCATGGAATATTGTCATTTTGGCTCCAAGAAAAATGAAGTGAATTAGAGCTTGGATTGATTTGGGCACTTTCGGAATTCGACTGTTGAGGAGTGCGATTGGGGAACTCTGGGGAACTCTAATAGGGTATGAGGGAGAGAGCCTAAGTGGCCGCAGCCTCTAAAGCAAAGGGGGAAGATTGAGGGAAATATTTAGCGAGGTGAGTGGGAACTAGGTACCAGCGGGACATGACCTTGAGATCAGCTTCTATTAGGGAGTTGTTGAGGATCCCCTTGAACGAACGGGCAAAGTTAGAATGCCACGTGTCTAGTAGGGATGACCTTCGAGTTCGAGTCGAACTCCTGTTCGACTCGAACATCGGCTGTTCGCCAGTTCGCCAAACAGTGAAAAATTTGGGGTGTTTGCGGCAAATTCGAAAGCCGCAGAACACCCTTTAAAAGTCTATGGGAGAAATCAAAAGTGTTGATTTTAAGGGTTTATATGCATGGTATTGTCATAAAAAGTGTTTGGGGACCTAGGTCCTGCCCCAGGGGACAAGGATCAATGCAAAAAAAAGTTTTAAAATCGGCCGTTTTTTCGGGAGCAGTGATTTTAATAATGCTTAAAGTGAAACAATAAAAGTGTAATATCCCTTTAAATTTCATACCTGGGGGGTGTCTATAGTATGCCTGTAAAGGGGCGCATGTTTCCCGTGTTTAGAACAGTCTGACAGCAAAATGACATTTCAAAGGAAAAAAAGTAATTTAAAACTACTCTCGGCTATAATGAATTGCCGGTCCGACAATACATATAAAAGTTCATTGATAAAAACGGCATGGGAATTCCCCACAGGGGAACCCCGAACCATAATTTTAAAAAAATTACGTGGGGGGTCCCCCTAAATTCCATACCAGGCCCTTCAGGTCTGGTATGGATATTAAGGGGAACCCCGGCCAAAATGTAAAAAAAAAAATTGCGTGGGGTCCCCCTCAAAATCTATACCAGACCCTTCAGGTCTGGTATGAATTTTAAGGGGAACCCCACGCCAAAATTTTTAAAAAAAATGGCGTGGGGTCCCCCCAAAAATCCATACCAGACCCTTATCCGAGCATGCAACCTGACAGGCTGCAGGAAAAGAGGGGGGGACGAGAGAGCACCCCCCCAAACCGTACCAGGCCACATGCTCTCAACATTGGGAGGGTGCTTTGGGGTAGCCCCCCAAAACACCTTGTCCCCATGTTGATGAGGACAAGGGCCTCATCCCCACAACCCTTGCCCGGTGGTTGTGGGGGTCTGCAGGCGGGGGGCTTATCGGAATCTGGAAGCCCCCTTTAACAAGGGGACCCCCAGATTCCGGCCCTCCCCCCGTGTGAAATGGTAAGGGGGTACAAAAGTACCCCTACCATTTCACAAAAAACTGTCAAAAATGTTAAAAATGACAAGAGACGGTTTTTGACAATTCCTTTATTTAAATACTTCTTCTTTCTTCTATCTTCTTTCTTCTATCTTCTATCTTCCTTGGTTTTTTTCTTCCATCTTCTTCTTCTTCTGGTTCTTCTGGTTCTTCCTCTGGTCTTCTCGTCCCACGTCTTCCTCCACGGCGTCGGCGTCTTCTTTCCTTATTCTCCTTGGGCCGCTCCCGCTCGGGCACCCGTTACGTAACCCCACCCCCTTCTGACGTCACGGGGAATGCCACAGGGAAGTCCCCGTCAAGTCCCCGTGTGTCAGAGGGGGGGCGGGGTCACCGGGTGGCCCTGCCCCCCCATTATTTAAGAATCGTCAGAAGAGGAGGAGCGTCACACAGTGGGAGCCTCCCTCCATGTCATCATGGATGCGGAGCGGCCCGAGGAGAAGAAGGAAAGAAGACGCTGACACCGCGGAGGAAGATGCCGGACGAGAGCACCGGAGGAAGAACCAGAAGAACCAGAAGAAGAAGAAGATGGAGGAAGAAACCAAAGGATGATAGAAGATAGAAGAAAGAAGATAGAAGAAAGAAGAAGCATTTAAATAAGGAATTGTCAAATACTGTCTCTTGTCATTTTAAAAAATTTTTTTTTTTTAATTTTGGCTGAAGGGCCTGGTATGGAATTTAGGGGCACCCCCCACGTCATTTTTTTTTTTAATTTTGGTTCGAGGTTCCCCTATGGGGAATTCCCATGCTGTTTTTATCAATTAACTTTTATGTGTATTGTCGGACCGACAATTCATTAATATCGCCGCGAGTAGTTTTAAATGACTTTTTTTCCTTTGAAATGTCAGACTGTTCTAAACACGGGAAACATGCGCCCCTTTACAGGCATACTATAGACACCCCCCAGGTACGAAATTTAAAGGGATATTACACTTATTGTTTCACTTTAAGCATTATTAAAATCACTGCTCCCGAAAAAACGGCCGATTTTAAAACTTTTTTTTGCATTGATCCATGTCCCCTGGGGCAGGACCCAGGTCCCCAAACACTTTTTATGACAATAACTTGCATATAAGCCTTTAAAATTAGCACTTTTGATTATTCATGTTCATGTCCCATAGACTTTAATGGTGTTCGAACAAATTTTTTGCCTGTTCGCAAGTTCTGGTGCGAACCGAACAGGGGGGTGTTCGGCTCATCCCTAGTGTCTAGGTTCCAGTTGATTTCAAGGTCACATTCCCAGCTCAACACATAGGTTGCTTTCTCCAAAGGCTCGGCCAGGGCTGAGTATATTAGGAAGATAATCCCTCTCGTATCCATGGCTGAAGAGCACCATAGCTCATATTGGGTTATAGATAGTGGATTCTCAGAACTTTTCCATATCGAATTCAGGAAGTTTGATAATTGGTAGTATTAGAATTTTTTTGGAGGGGGGCACGTTAAGTTTGGAGACACAGTAGCTTAGGGTGAAGGGGCCATTTGAGTTGAAATAGTGCCCTATTAGATAAAGGCCTTTGTCTAGCCACCACTTGAAGGCTTTGATATTTAGCCCTGGGGGGAATGTGCGCCAGTGGGTGCCAGGCAGAGGTCAAGGATTTTAGTTTGTATAGTGAGTCACATAGTGCTATTGAATGGGAAAGTGTGGGGGATAGAATAGGGGGATGGTTTCTAGGGGGGCTCCATAGCAGGAAATGATTGAGGGTCGTTTGTCGTTCCATTCCTACCTAGTCTGGTTTTGGGCCTCTGGAATATATGATCGAAAATAGGCTTAGTTGGGCCGCTTGATAATACCACCATAGGTTAGACAGTCCCAGTCCCAGTTTCATCCTGGATCTAAAGAGGACATTTTTGGAAAGGCGATGCCCCTTTTTGCCCCAGATAAAACAGATGATTGCTGACTGCAGCTTGTTGATAATTAGTTTAGTGACGCTAAAGATATAACATTCTAGGCAACAGTGTCATCTTGACCGCATTCACTCTTCCTAGCCAGGACATCTTGTATAATGAACATTGGGAAAGGTCCTCTGTTAATCTTTTGAGCATAGGGGGATAGTTATGTTTGTGCAGAAGATCTATTTTAGACATACAGAGTTGTATACCTAAGTATGGGATAGAAGTGGGATTCCAGGAGAAGGGGAAGTGTTTTTTAAGTCTATCTACTAAGTCCTGGGGAGTTGATATATAGTTTTCCTCTATATATGTCTTCTTTCACCCCATAGTAGTGTTGCTTAACCACTATATCCCTTGGGAGCCCATCCTGGCGGGGGGGGGTTGCAGTGCTCTGTGGGCTCGGTCTAGCTCAAGTCCATGACTTGGGATGTCCAAAATGATGTCTTTTATGAACATTTTGACAGTGCCCGAGATGTCCATGACCAATTCAGGGATACCTCTAATACAGAAATTGTATCGCCTGCTTCTGTTCTCCAAATCATTTAATTTGGTCAGTGCAATTTCAAGTTGGTCTTGCAGCATTTGGATGCAAGTGCTATTTTATTTGGTGCATGCAACTGTGTTGTTCACTGCCTGCTCAATAACATCCATGCATGCCCCAAGGCTCTGCAGGTCTGCTTTGATGGATGTTGTAATCTGCATGGCATTTTGGGCCAGGCCTGCAGCCAGCATTTCAGAGAAACTGTTCAGTAGCTGAGTCACATCAGTGGGGTAGCCTTGAGGCATGAGGAAGGCCTGCTGGGAGCCTGTGTGGCAGAGAGGAGAGTTCAGCATGGGGGTATGGAAGTGGTCCGCCATCGTCTGGCTGAGGAGCGATTTGGTGGAGGCTGGGGAGGCCCCATGGGAAAAGAGGTTATTCACAGGAGTTGCCAGCAAGGGGTAAGCTTGCTGGTGTGTCGATGGCAGATCCGCTATGGAGTCCTAGTCCTCCGGGCCTCCACGTGGGGGATCAGAGTCCACCATCTTGGGAGGTACAGGAGAGGATAGGCCGAAGTCCATTTGGTGGCTGACCTCATTCCTGGACTGATCTCCCGACAAGTGGGCAGGTGCTTGGACTCTTCCGAAGGATGTGGGGTTCCGTTTTGGGGGGTCCCGCTAAGTTTTGCTGGCGTGGGGGCCGTAGGAGGTCGGAGCAGGTTGGAGCTCCCGGCTAGAGCGTCTTCCCGGAAGTCTCACACAGGCGAACCCCCATTCTTGCATGTTTTTACCCTAGTGCATTCTCCTTCTCTTCCTCTTTCCTGACCACCTGGATCTACATTATAGGAACCTGACAGAAAACTCTCATGCATAGAAGTTGCCAAGTGTGTCACATCTTTAGAAAGAGAAGCTGGTTATGAAGGAGCAAATTCCACAAATTGCGGAAATATTTCCTTTATAACTTGAAGGTGACTAAAACAAAAAAAAGAACTAATATTTTTGTCATGTATGTTAGCATCATAACTGCTACTTCCAAATTAAGAATGGTCAAGAATTTAACATTCTCAACTTTTCATTCAGGGTTTGAACATGCTTGAGGTACTCTCCCTGAAACTGTATAACAAATATGCCAATTAAAATAATAGAATTCCATGTGAAGTATTTTATCCTCTCGGTAGTGCTGGCCTTAAAGTTCAACTGCAGCCAAAGGTTGTTTGGATAGAACGTGAAAGGGGTAGAACTTCTGTCACAATGTTATTGCCATGTCTGCCTTCATTTGGGAAATGTTTTTTCAAAGTTTTCATATAGAACAGGAAGGGGAGTAAAACATCAAGAAGATGGGGCAGGGAAACCCCCAATAGGCAGATAGACAGCAATATAGACACATTTTCTATTCACGTGAAAAAGGTTGAGAACCTTTGTCAGAATTGTATTGCTTTCTGCATGTCAATGAGAGTTTTCCCCTCACTTTCTGTCCCGGTGTATCAGAATATGAAAAGAAAATACATTTCCTATGGATACACATCAGTTAAAATCTGACAACATTTTTAACTCTTCACTATTCTGTCTAAAACTTAAACTGCTGGTAGACTAGAAGAAGCACCCCTAAGAGACAGCATCATCTGAATAGCATCAAGGGGCCCCTGAGCAAAGTATTGCACTGGGGCCCCTTCCAGGGAGATGACGACCCACTACATGTGCTGACACAAAAAGTGGGTGTGCCTAATAAATGCCTCTCCCAGCTTGTATATACAGCATGTATGTCTGTATACAAGACAGGGTGGGCAGGAGATCCTGCAGGAGGGTACAGTATAGGGTGCAGTAATGTACTGTATAATATGATATGGTCTTTTCAAGCAGAGCAGCACTGCTGCTGTCACAGATCTTACCTGTTCTGACACCTGTCACTGGGCTAAATGTGGAATCTACCTCCCCCTCTACCGTCTCCCCTGCAGCATCTTACTGCTGCTGCTGCTTGTGTGGGCGGGATGTATACTGACGCATCCCCACTGGCTCTCCTCTCCTATTCATTATATGTGATTGGAGCATTACACATCCCGTGCACACAAGAAGCAGCCTGGGAAATTTACTGACATATCACATTTTTACTGACATTTTAAAATATGATGGAAACTCCTACTAGAAATGAAATCAAGCTCAAGCAATATTAAAAATACCCATAACAAGTTATATGGCCAGATAACAAAAGTCAAAATTATGTAAAAAAGCAAGCCTGGTGGGTAAGGAAAAAGTAGAGAGAGGGGGGGCAGGAAGGAAAGAGGGAGAGAGGGAGAAAGGAGAGGAGGAGAGAGAGCGAAGGGAGATAGTGAATGAGGGAAGAGAGCGAGTGAGGGGAGAGAGAAAAAGCAAATAAGGGCAAAGAGGGCGATTGAAGGGAGAGAGTGCATGCAAGAGGAGAGTGCATGAGGGGAGAGAGAGAGAGCAAGCGAGGGGAGAGCGAGAGTGAGCGAGGGGAGAGAGAGCAAGCAAGAGGAGAGAGTGAGGGAAGAGAGAGTGAGAGGAGAAAGAGCAAGCGAGGGGAGTGAAACACAGAGTGAAGGGAGAGAGAGTGAGCAAGGGGAGAGAGAGAATGAGGGGAGAGAGAGTGGGGGAGAGTGAGTGAGCGAGGGGAGAGAATGATGGGAGAGTAAAACGAGGGGAGAGAGAGAGCAAACAAGGGGAGAGAGAGAGAGCTAAGGGAGAGAGAGCAAGCTAAGGGAGAGAGAGGAAGCTAAGGGAGAGAAATCGGTGGGAGAGAGTGGGAGAGTGAGTGGGAGAGTGAGTGAGTGAGAGGGGGAGAGAGTATGAGAGGGGAGAGAGGGGGAAGACAGAGAGAGGGGAGAGAGAGAGCTGAGAGAAAAAAAGAGGGGAGCCCATGCAGCAAGTATCTCTTCCTAGTGCACATTCTTACTTTCTCCTGCTCCTCCCCCTTCCCAGTCCCCAGGGCAGCTTAATTCTTTCTCCAGCTCAGCTTATATTCTCTTCCCAATCAAGGATGGCAGGCTTGGGAAGGGGGGCGAGAGCTGTAGCTCTCGTGCACATTGCTTGGTTGAAATTAGGCTCAGGTAGGTATTTAGGGAGGTGCTTCGGGGAAAGCTGTATAGAGAAGGTTTGTTTACCTTACTGCATAGAATGGTCCTGCTGAGAGAGGTGGCTACATAATGTGGAAAAGTTTACATTTTCACCTGTAGGGGGAAAGAGATATACTTATCTTTCCTACAGCTTCAGTAGCACAGGGAGTGATGTAATCATGCCATGTGATGTAGTCATGTCATCCTGCTGGCAAGATCCCAGAGATTTGTTCAAATCCCATGAGAAGGCACTGCTTCACAGTGCTGGGAGTGTCTTCCCATCAAGATTTTGAGTACTGTACAATCCCCAGATCTCATCAGAAGGAGGATGATGTTATATTTCCTCTAGGGGGCACAGGTGAAAGTTAAGTATATTGGCTAACTTTTTGCTTCTATATGAATTATTTTCACCTTTACCACCTTCCCTCATAAAGGTGGAAGGTGTGTGTGTGTGTGTGTGTGTGTGTGTGTGTGTGGGGGGGGGGGGGGTAGAATTGAAAAAGTGGACCTTGCTGTTTAGGTACAAGGTCAGATTTAAAGATTTTCTGCTGGCTCACATATAGCATGTTCCTAACTGAGAAGGGAGTGAAATTCTAGAGAAGGGGAAGGTGAAATGCAGATATGCATATTACTATTGGTGCTCAAAAACTTTGTCCCGGCATTGCAATACTAAAAACAAAAAAGGAATGTAGCCATGTGCTTGGCGAAGAATGGACAGTGAGAGAAAAACTGACTGCAGCTGCTGCCCTGTGGTGCTGAACTGTTTACCAGCTATATCAGAAAGGGGAGGGGGCTGTTGAGCCGGAAGTGTTCAATAGACTGAGCCAGGCAGCACTGGCGAGCGATTCTAATTAACCAAGAGCTTTTGAACTGCATTTCCCAGAGAGCTTCCCAGGTTAAGGAGCTGCATTTTCTCAGGCTCTACAGGACACAGCTTCCTCTTGCCATAAGGAAGACCAGAGAGTGCACATTGCTGTTCAATGTGCACCATCACTACTGCAAACTGGCAGCTTGAGTAGGATCTGTATTTGGGGGTGCCGACAGCCAGAGTCACCTGGGTGCAAAGTAGAGAGTAGACTCAAAGCTATGTGTAACTGGAGAGTGAGCTGCAATATCACTGGGACTGGTGAACTGCTGATGTGGGAATTTACTACCTGCTTCTAGAGAGACTGAACCCTTAAGAAACTGACCATGCAAGCCATCTAGAAGCCTTATTGCTGTCTGCAGGCCTGACTGGAACTATTCTCATGTGCACTAGGGATGAGCTTCGAGTTCGAGTCGAACTCATGTTCGACTCGAACATTGGCTGTTCGCAAGTTCACCGAACAGCGAACAATTTGGGGTGTTCGCGGCAAATTCGAATGCCGCGGAACACCCTTTAAAAGTCTATGGGAGAAATCAAAAGTGCTAATTTTAAAGGCTAATATGCAAGTTATTGTCATAAAAAGTGTTTGGGGACCTGGGTCCTGCCCCAGGGTACATGGATCAATGCAAAAAAAAGTTTTAAAAACGGCCGTTTTTTCAGGAGCAGTTATTTTAATAATGCTTAAAGTCAATCAATAAAAGTGTAATATCCCTTTAAATTTCGTACCTGGGGGGTGTCTATAGTGTGCCTGTACAGGGGCGCATGTTTCCTGTGTTTAGAACAGTCTGACAGCAAAATGACATTTTGAAGGAAAAAACTCATTTAAAACTACCCGCGGCTATTGCATTGCCGACAATACACATAGAAGTTCATTGATAAAAACGGCATGGGAATTCCCCAAAGGGGAACCCCGAACCAAAATTTAAAAAAAAAAATGACGTGGGAGTCCCCCTAAATTCCATACCAGGCCCTTCAGGTCTGGTATGGATATTAAGGGGAACCCCGGCCAAAATTTAAAAAAAAAAATGACGTGGGGTTCCCCCTAAATTCCATACCAGACCCTTCAGGTCTGGTATGGATTTTAAGGGGAACCCCGCGCCAAAAAAAAAAAAAAAAACGGCGTGGGGTCCCCCCAAAAATCCATACCAGACCCTTATCCGAGCACGCAACCTGGCAGGCCGCAGGAAAAGAGGGGGGGACGAGAGTGCGGCCCCCCCCTCCCTCCTGAACCGTACCAGGCCACATGCCCTCAACATTGGGAGGGTGCTTTGGGGTAGCCCCCCAAAACACCTTGTCCCCATGTTGATGAGGACAAGGGCCTCATCCCCACAACCCTGGCCGGTGGTTGTGGGGGTCTGCGGGCGGGGGGCTTATCGGAATCTGGAAGCCCCCTTTAACAAGGTGACCCCCAGATCCCGGCCCCCCCCTGTGTGAAATGGTAAGGGGGTACATAAGTATCCCTACCATTTCACGAAAAAAGTGTCAAAAATGTTAAAAATGACAAGAGACAGTTTTTGACAATTCCTTTATTTAAATGCTTCTTCTTTCTTCTATCTTCTTTCATCTTCATCTTCTTCTGGTTCTTCTGGCTCTTCTGGTTCTTCCTCCGGCGTTCTCGTCCAGCATCTCCTCCGCGGCGTCTTCTATCTTCTTCTCCTCGGGCCGCTCCGCACCCATGGCATGGGGGGGAGGCTCCCGCTCTTCTCTTCTTCTTTTCTTCTCTTCTTCTCTTCTTCTTTTCTTCTCCGGGCCGCTCCGCAATCCATGCTGGCATGGAGGGAGGCTCCCGCTGTGTGACGGCGCTCCTCGTCTGACAGTTCTTAAATAACGGGGGGCGGGGCCACCCGGTGACCCCGCCCCCCTCTGACGCACGGTGACTTGACGGGACTTCCCTGTGACGTCACGGGGAATACCACAGGGAAGTCCCGTCAAGTCACCGTGCGTCAGAGGGGGGCGGGGTCACCGGGTGGCCCCACCCCCCCGTTATTTAAGAACTGTCAGACGAGGAGCGCCGTCACACAGCGGGAGCCTCCCTCCATGCCAGCATGGATTGCGGAGCGGCCCGGAGAAGAAAATGAAGAAGAGAAGAAGAGAAGAAAAGAAGAAGAGAAGAGCGGGAGCCTCCCCCCCATGCCATGGGTGCGGAGCGGCCCGAGGAGAAGAAGACAGAAGACGCCGCGGAGGAGATGCTGGACGAGAACGCCGGAGGAAGAACCAGAAGAGCCAGAAGAACCAGAAGAACCAGAAGATGAAGGAAGATAGAAGAAAGAAGAAGCATTTAAATAAAGGAATTGTCAAAAACTGTCTCTTGTCATTTTTAACATTTTTGACACTTTCTTCATGAAATGGTAGGGGTACTTATGTACCCCCTTACCATTTCACACAGGGGGGGGCCGGGATCTGGGGGTCACCTTGTTAAAGGGGGCTTCCAGATTCCGATAAGCCCCCCGCCCGCAGACCCCCACAACCACCGGCCAGGGTTGTGGGGATGAGGCCCTTGTCCTCATCAACATGGGGACAAGGTGTTTTGGGGGGCTACCCCAAAGCACCCTCCCAATGTTGAGGGCATGTGGCCTGGTACGGTTCAGGAGGGAGGGGGGGCCGCACTCTCGTCCCCCCCTCTTTTCCTGCGGCCTGCCAGGTTGTGTGCTCGGATAAGGGTCTGGTATGGATTTTTGGGGGGACCCCACGCCGTTTTTTTTTTTTTTTTTGGCGCGGGGTTCCCCTTAAAATCCATACCAGACCTGAAGGGTCTGGTATGGAATTTAGGGGGAACCCCACGTCATTTTTTTTTTTAAATTTTGGCCGGGGTTCCCCTTAATATCCATACCAGACCTGAAGGGCCTGGTATGGAATTTAGGAGGACTCCCACGTCATTTTTTTTTTTTAATTTTGGTTCGGGGTTCCCCTTTGGGGAATTCCCATGCCGTTTTTATCAATGAACTTCTATGTGTATTGTCGGCAATGCAATAGCCGCGGGTAGTTTTAAATGAGTTTTTTCCTTCAAAATGTCATTTTGCTGTCAGACTGTTCTAAACACGGGAAACATGCGCCCCTTTACAGGCATACTATAGACACCCCCCAGGTACGAAATTTAAAGGGATATTACACTTTTATTGTTTGACTTTAAGCATTATTAAAATCACTGCTCCTGAAAAAACGGCCGTTTTTAAAACTTTTTTTTGCATTGATCCATGTCCCCTGGGGCAGGACCCAGGTCCCCAAACACTTTTTATGACAATAACTTTCATATAAGCCTTTAAAATTAGCACTTTTGATTATTCATGTTCGTGTCCCATAGACTTTAACGGTGTTCGCATGTTCGAACGAACTTTTTCCCTGTTCGCATGTTCTGGTGCGAATCGAACAGGGGGGTGTTCGGCTCATCCCTAATGTGCACCAATGGTACAACCTTCCCCCAGTGCTAGCCGACAGAAGAGTTTTGACTAAAGCCTGTCCCTTTACAGCTGCTACACAGAGGCCATTACCTATTGCTTATGCTAAGAGGTACCTTTCAGGGGACATTGCACCATGTCCTATCCATTCTCCTAAAGTTCACTATAGACTAGTTATAGTAATATTATTCACATTGAAGTTAAGGCTTATATGCACTGTTTATCGCTGACTTTGCTGATTCAGAAGTTAATCCCAGTCTAGTGATACAGAACTCTATGTTAAGTTACCTTGGCATAGTGAATACTGTTTAGCAGACTTATGCCCCGTACACACGGTCGGATTTTCTGATGGAAAATGTCCGATCGGAGCGTGTTGTCAGAAATTCCGACCGTGTGTGGGCTCCATCGGACATTTTCCATCGGATTTTCCGACACACAAAGTTTGAGAGCAGGCTATAAAATTTTCCGGCAACAAAATCCGTTGTCGGAAATTCCGATCATGTGTACACAAATCTGGCGGACAAAGTGCAATGCATGCTTAGAATAAATAAAGAGATGAAAGCTATTGGCTACTGCCCCGTTTATAGTCCTGACGTACGTGTTTTACGTCACCGCGTTTAGAACGATCGGATTTTCCGACAACTTTGTGTGACCGTGTGTATGCAAGACAAGTTTGAGCCAACATCCGTCGTAAAAAATCCTAGGATTTTGTTGTCGGAATGTCCGAACAAAGTCTGACCGTGTGTACGGGGCATATGTCTGAATATACCTTCTGTGTGTTCATTTATGTTCAAACCACCATTTATTCTAACCCATACCAATACATTGAGTTAATTTACCGGTAAAGAGTTTTGTGTCTTTTTCCTGTTGCTAATTCACAGCCGAGTTAATGATATCTATACTCATGTTCCTGCAGTAATGTTCATTCAACTAGGTTTATCAGAAGGGTTGAGATTGTTCTTGGATTTGAGATGTAGAACAGAGAACCCAAATTACCATGTGGCTCCTGTGGGGGTAGTGCTACACTGATAGTTGAGAGTCTGCCATGATTTCAGAAATCTTTACAAAGCAATCAAGTAATAACCATTCAGGAATAAATTCCCTGAAGATATATAATCTAAATGGTATTGAAAACAATTCTTTTCTTTGGAAGTTGTGAAAGATGGCTACTGGCAGGTAATTTTAGGTAATCATAGTCATCGCCACTATGTATCTTTAGCAGAACATGGAAATTACAAAAGTTCAATTCCTTACAATACTGAATCAAATATGCTAGTAAAATACTTCATAAAGAAATGCAAAAGAATTTGGAAACATCAAAGGCATCCACATGCCAGCAGATGACATGATCAAAACAGGTGCATAATGATATTCTTTGAAAAGTTATAGGAAGAGCCAAAAAATCAACATCAAGTTGAAGAAGAAAAACTCAAGTAGTTGGGGAAAGATCTGACATACATAGAAGACATTGTATATTCACAGGATGTGAAGCCTGGTGATGACAAAATAGCAGTCATTTGTAACATGCCTGTGCTAAAGCATAAAGGGCATAAAGTGCTTATACACGTTGTAATAGAAACACAGACGATAGAAAATGACCAAATGGCCCATTAAGTCTGCCCTGGTTTTATTTTATTGTTTTTTTTGGGTTGCTTTTTCTAAAAATGATTTTACAAAAAAAAAAAAAAAAAGAAAGAAAGAAAAGCCAGTACTTCCCAAACTGCGTACTGACTATTCAATAAACATCTTTACAATTCAATATAGCTACCACAGTGCTCTCCGTCTCATTGGAAGGTTATCTCACGGTTGTAGCACTCTTTACTACCATAACAAAGAGTTCAGATATACTATTTGGGTATTTTGTATATCTGCCCTCCAGTCACTGAAATTTTTGACCACTTCCTTGCATGAACTTTGAGTTTTAAAATTCCCCTAGACATTTCAATAGAAATCTAATCAGGCTTTTAACTAGAGGAATTCATAACCTTCTATTTCTTTGTGAATTTGCTAGCATTGATGTGCACAGCCTATTGCATTAGAGTGTGCACCCCAGAGAACAAACACACATGTGTGTATATCAGCAGAGCAGTAGACGGTATCAGTAGAGCAGAGAGTTGTGTCGGTATTTTTTATTTTTATTATTTTTTACAATTTTATTTATTTTAATTATTTTTTATAATACTATCTTTTTTAGGAGCCCCGTTAGGGAACAGAGCTTCCCCAGTCTCTTTCTCTACAGCCTCAGCTGCACTGGACAGTAAACGAATGGGAAACGCTCTTTACTGAGCAGTAGACGGTATCAGTAGAGCAGAGAGTTGTGTCAGTATTTTTTATTTTTATTATTTTTTACAATTTTATTTTTTTTTTAATTATTTTTTATAATATTATCTTTTTTTAGGAGCCCCGTTGGGGAACAGAGCTTTCCCAGTCTCTTTCTCTAGAGCCTCAGCTGCACTGGACAGTAAACGAATGGGAAACGCTCTTTGCTGAGTGGCTTCCTGGTCATTCACAAACTGAAGGATAGCAATTTCCATTGGTTGTACTTACCTTTTCACATGAATGCATGGTTTTTTTTTTATTTTACCTTGGTGATACATTCATTTTTTTACCTGTTTGAGCACCTGGAAATACAAACACACACATCAAAAGATGCTCTTGAAGTATCTCTCATGCTCTAATTACCATGAAAAATGCTTTGCGCTTGAAAAGTTTTGTACATATTGTTACATTACTACAATTATAGAGTAAGGCCCCTTTCAAACATGTGGACCATTTGTTTGATCAGTTCAGTCACTTTTTCCAGTCAGTGTTTTACACCTACCAGCTAGAGTCCATAACCTCTTTTATTTAAAAATGGACCATTTGTCCCTTTACATCCGTTTTTCATCCAATTTTCCTCCGATCCAGAAGAAAAATAGGGCTTTGATCCATTCCAAAAAACAGATGTTGACAGAAGTGGATGTAAACAGATGTAAATGGATGTTCATTGTTTACATCTGTTTCCGTCAACATCTGTTTTTCCATTGAGATGCATTGATGTCCTTTTTTCCTCCATCAACGGATGGAGGAAAAATGGTCTGCATGTGTGAAATGGGCTTAAGTTTAAAGGTATAATCTGACTGTCAACCACTACAAAATGTTCTAATAAAGTGTATCCATAACCCAAACTTTTTTAGATTTACACAGAGTGTTCAAGAACTAGAACCCCTTTTAGGTTTTTAGAGCCAACAGAGTGTGTGTTGGTGAGATTTATTCACTTCTTGTTTGGTAAAAAGGAAGGAGGTTAAATCTTTATAACAGCCGCACAGTTAATTTTTTTTTTTTTTTTTAGTTAAGTAGAAGTTTTGAACTAAGTGAGGAAAGATTAGAACCTCTATCAGAAGCTACTACCAATAGAAAAAATAAATAAATGATGATGTTGTGCTGTGAACCTTCTAGGAATAAAATTAAAGTGCTAGTGCAGTAATCAACACACAAAATGTATATCTATACAAACAAAAACTAGCTAAGGTGCAAAATGAAGCAAATATAGTTTCTACAAACAGTAAGCATCCATAACTGATAGTGACAGCTTGAAACCATTCACATGATAATAAAGCAGTGAAAATAAAAATAATGTGCTGAAGTGGTTAATGACTTATAACATTTTGAATAATGACAAGTCCAATGCGCACTCTAGATAAACATATCTTGACTGTATAAATGTAGTCCAAACAATTACTGTGACAGTCTAACAAATATTAAGATGAGTAATATATCCCTCCACCGTGAATATAAAAAACGGCCCATGTCAGTACGATCCTCTGTGATGACACCTGAATGTGTACAAGCCCCTTACCTTACTGCTGTAAGGTTACAGCATAGATGGGTCAAATGCAGCAATCCTCAAGGGGTCCCTCTTTGGATCGTGGTATAGCCTTATCCTCTAGTAAGCCATGGTTTGGGGAGGTAGCAAAATGGAAGAAAGGTTCCAATAGCGTAATCCCATTTCAAATGGATCAATTTATTAAAACATAAACACATATACACTCACTTTTTGTTAAAAAAATAAATAATCCATGAGCGTGGAGCTTGTATACTTCCATTACTACTGGTTCCGCCTATTGCTCCAGTCTCTACGCGTATCGTAACATCTCGTGACTTCATCGGGGGATACCAATAGGCTATAATTGATGTCTTTAAATAGTGTGTTAAAATGAATTACTGGTGGCCATTTTCCTGTGGTCTGCCATTGAAAAGCATTGCATCGGCCATTTTCCCTTCGTCTACCATAGGTTAGCATTATGGTGGCCATTTTCCATTGGTTTCCACATAGATTAACCCAGTGGCGGCCATTTTCCGTTAGTCTCCACGTAGACTAGCACTATAGTGGCAATTATGAAGGAGTCATGGAAACTAGTATAGGTCAAGAGACATATAAATAATGTGTTGGAGACCCCGGGAAGGAAATAAGGGGTTATAATATAAAATAATAGCTAACTTTGGTGAACAAATATATGAAAAAAACACACTATAGCAGGCTTAAAGTAGGATACTTAAAGCCTCATGAATAAAAATATATAAAAGAAACAAAATAATTAAAAAAATAGCGAAGGAGCCTCAGGGGTATCAGGAATGGCGTAAGGAACAATAGACATGTATGAGAGCAATAGCAAGGGCAAAGCCCATATCATTAAATAAAAACTGATGTAAGAAAAATCAAGAAATATAAAAACTGAACAGTCAATATAACCACAAAATAGAGTAACAAAAATATGAGTATAATACGCAGACATCTACCAGGATTAAATAATATAGAGAAATCCAACAAGATAACACATTTTTTATGACAGTATTCTGTTCAAATAAGACAGTATTTAAAACTGTCATATTTGCCAAAGTGCAAAGGAGGAATTTGGGGTCTTATAGACCTCAGATCCCTCCATAAAGAGTACCTGTCACTGCCCATTACTGTCAAAACGGATGTTTAGATTCCTTGTGACAGCAGTAAAAGTGATTAAAAAAAGAAAAATGAAAGGGACAGTGTACAATTTAAAAAAAAGAAAAAAAAAGTTGAAATCGATACATTCCTCCGTGCACACATGCAGAACACATACGTAAACAGTGGTCAAACCACACATGGGAGGTCTCACCACAAACGTTAGAGTGAGAGCAATAATAATAGCACTAGACCTCTTATGGAGATTTTTAAATACCCTAGTTTGTTGCCATTTCATGAGCATGTGCAATTTTAAAGCATGACATGTTAGGTATCTATTTACTCGGCCAGTGAGCAGACTCCCCTGAGATTACACTGATCCCAGCAGGAACACAGATGGCTGCCCTATCTTCCAACTACTGACCTTTCCCTCCCTCCCTTCGCTGTGGGTGAATATCTCTGGAGAGATTTTAGTTCAGCTACTCGTTGCTCAGAGGACGGCCGGAGACTGTGTAAGCCCCCCTCCCCCTCTTGTGTTTTACTACAAGTGAACAGTACTATGGTTTATTATCAGCTGCTTTTTTGATTAAAGTCATTCATTGTTTATATAATTTTTTTATTCATTGTAGGACTGCTTTCTTAACCCTCTGAGCGCTAGTGTCTTGTGTTTTTATTTACTCAGCGTAACATCATCTTTCACATTATACAAAAAAATTGGGCTAACTTTACTGTTTTGTTTTGTTTTTTTTTAATTCATGAAAGTGCATTTTAAAGACTGCTTGACATAAAATATTGCAACAATCGCAATTTAATTCTCTAGGGTAAAAAATGTATATAATGTTTGGGGGTTCTAAGTAATTTTCTAGCAAAAAAATACTGATTTTAACTTGTAAGCAACAAGTGTCAGAAAAGGGCTTAGGCATAAAGGGGGTAAAGTTCACCCACTTTTGGTACACATAAAACTGTATTGTTATCAAAACTGGGGCAACAGTTTTCCCCACTCTTCTAGTCGTGCAGAGCTGGAAAAACTCTCCCCAGCCTCGCTAAGTCTTGTGTGATTATAAGGTTTGACCTTATTAGTGTTAAATCAAGGCTAGCCCGTCGATTCAGTTAGTTGCTGGGCGACAGAAGGCAGCTTTCTTACAAATCCACCCCTGGATTTCCTGCAGAGTGGTCTCAAAACTGCCAATATCTGAATCTGCTTCAGCAGCTGAATAACTATGAACAGATTGTTTATAATTCTGGACATTGCTTTGAATACAGCATAGGTAGAAGCATTTTAAAATGATTTAGTACAAAATAATCAAATGTTTTTTTTTTTTAATTTAAAAAGGGAAAGTGCTACATTGTGCTATAGCTTTATTTGGCCAGTGTATCTAACAATTTTGTGTGGTGAAAAAACAAAAAAGGAAAGGAAAAAAGTGCTGTGCCAGATGACGCTTAAATTATGCGAGTCAGCATTAAACCAGTTTATTTAAAAAAAAAAAAAAAAAAAAATGGTTATTTATGCTTCAACAGACTTGCATAATTTAAGCACCATTTGACACAGAGCTTTTTTCCCATCCTTTTTTTTTTGTTTTTTTAGTTTCCCATTGGTCATTTAAGCTGGGGAAGCAGTGGCCAGTGCATTTCACGTCATCCACTTGGTTATATTATCTTGTTTTTGCAATTGTGTGTGCTGCTGAAGTTTTCTAAAGCCTCGTACACACAATCAGATTTTCGGATGAACGTGCGTGCGTTTTTGGTTGCATGCTCGTCTCATATAGAAAGTGAAGAGGTTACTCACCATACAAAAATTCTCGTACGACAGAATTTAATTTCAGAAGTGAAGTCATGTGTTGAATAGTTTTGTATGTATTCTTTTGTTTCTGTGAATGCGTAGTCTTGCTCTTACGATTTTTTCGGACGAAAACTGTACTAATTAAACGAAAATCGGATGTTCAAGTACGATTAAAATTTCATAGTCTGCACATCCAGCTTTTGTCGTACGAAAAATCGGAAGCGGCTGTCGCAAGCATCATATGAACGATCTGAAAATTGACAGATCGTTGATCAGACGAAATTTTACTTCTGATTTTCGTATCGTGTGTATGGGCTTTAAGGCTTTGTTCACAGAAACATATTTTAAAGACATTTTCTTTGCATTGTGGAAGCTTTCAAAAACACTTTGCAAAGCTAATGCCTTCTGCAACATTAAAGCAAATGCTCTAGTACACTCATAAATTCAGAATGCATTTAGATTGCTTTGCTTCATGTTGTTTTTTTTTTTTTTTTATCTTGCCAGCAATATTTATCAGGTGTTGCCAATTTGCAATACTTGTCAAACTCCCTAATTCCAGTCAGTGACTTCACAGACGTCCTAAGGAGTTAAGTACAATTTTGCTTTTAATGAAATGTGTTCCAGCACTTCACAAATGCCTCCTGTAGCTCTCTGAAGAGCTGCTAGATTGTTGGGTTCTTCTGCTGCTTCCAGTGGTGACCCTCCCTTAACTACTTGAGCTCCAGAGTTTTACCCTCTTCATGACCAAGGCATTTTTTGTTATTCAGCATTTCCCTAGTTTAACTTGCAATTGCTCGGACATGCAATACTGTATGTAAATTTAAATTTATTTAATTTTCTTTTACACAAATAGAGCATTCTTTTGGTGGTATTTAAAGCGGAGTTCCACCCTGAAAAAAAAAATCACCAAAAATCCTAAAAAAAATTAAAAAAAAACATTTGAAAAAAAAAATTAAACTTACCTAAACCCTTGTTGCTAGGCAGTCTTCTTAATCTGCCTCTTCCTATTCCGCAGCATGTTCTTCTCCTCGGTGAGCGGCCCCGTTGTCTTCTGGGAACTGTGTGTGTTCCCAGAACACCACGGGGCCATTGACAGAGCGGAGTGCCGTGCCCAGTAGGAAACTGGCAGTGAAGCCGCAAGGCTCCACTGCCTGTTTCCCTTACCTAGGATGGCAGTGCCGGGACCCGAGAGCTGAGGGACGGGTCGACCTTGGGCGGCCGACATCGAGGGCACCCAGGACAGTTAAGTACTTATTTAAAGTCAGCAGCTACAGTGTTTGTAGCTGCTGACTTTTATTTTTTTTTCAGGCCGGAATCCTGCTTTAATCACCACTGGGTTTTTTTTTTTATTATTTATTATATGAAGACCGAAAATGTTGAAAAAAAACAATATTTTCTACTTTCTGTTATAAAATATATCCAATAAAATCAAATTTCTTTATAAATTGAAGCCAAAATGTATTCTGCTTCATGTCTTTGGTAAAAGAAATTCCCAATAGGTGTATATTAATTGGTTTGTGTGAAAGTTCTAGCACCTACAAACTTTGGTATATACAGTTTATTTGAAAATTGATCAATCCTGGGGGCAGGAGGCGGAGCCTAGCGGAGCAGACATGCATTGTTAGAGCTCCACACCGCTGAGGAGAGAAGAGAAGGACAAAGCGGAGCCTGCAGGCTCAAAAGGTATCCATTTGAACCTTTTTGCCCCAGGGAACAAACTGTGAAAGTTTGGGCAGGAAATATGGTACTGGGAGGAAACCGTGGCAGAAATAAAAATCACCTCACAAAGAGCTCACAGGCACTCACTGCAGCTGAAGCAGCTCCAGTCACCTCACAATACACAGCATCAGGACGCTCTCACAGACAGAAAATGTCACAGCAAGACTCTCCATTTGAGTCAGATACAGAACAAATCCTCTCACAAACTTCTCCACAAGCCTCCTCAGTATCCCCAGTAATATTATTACAATGTGAAAAGATGCTTCATAAGGCTTTAAAACAAACCTCAGACCAAATAACAAACAGCCTAACCAAAGAAATAAGAGAGCTGGGAAACCGCACCGCAGCCTTAGAAATAAAAATGGATGAAATTGAAATTACAACCCAAGAAAATATAACAGAATTGGAACAATTAAAAAAAGAGAATTTAATACTTCAAACTAAGCTCAAAGATTACGAAAATAGAGCCAGACGTTCAAACTTGCGCATAAGGGGAATACCTGAAACTGTGACAGACCTGCAATCTACTATTACTGCTCTATTACAAGAACTAAAGCCAGATATCCCTATTGAACGTTTAGAACTGGACAGAGTACACAGAGCCCTCACAGCCAAAAAGAAAGATGGACCCCCACGTGATATAATCACAAAATTTCATTATTACAGAACGAAAGAACAAATACTAATTGCTGCAAGAGAAAAAAAGGAACTTAATTTTCAAGGACACAATTATCAAATTTTTGCTGACCTATCCCAACTTACTATTACTAAAAGACGATCCATGAAACCCCAACTAATGGAACTGCAACGCCACAACATTATGTATCAATGGGGCTTCCCCTTTTCAGTCAGATTTAACTACCAAGGTACAATTTACAGAAGCAGATCAGCAGATGAACTACAACAAACCCTTTTAAAATTAAATCTGACAGAACCCACAAGCAGCAACACTCCCACACGCAGAAGAATGGCATCATCTTCACCTTCAGGCAGCACCCAGAAAATTCCAGAACAAAATGGGAATCATCATTCTCACAAAAGAGGCCGTTATGCCACATCATCCATGGACCAAGAAGATTCAATGGACTGACATCCTAATTCCTGATATCTCTTCATTTATTATACTAAGAGATGGTTCTCTATAAAAAACCTATATTTATAACTGAATGTAACTGCATTCTGATAGTCACACACTGTGTGGGATCATGTTATATTCCAGTTATATTTCTTATTACTTCTGATTCATATAGCCTTAGAATATATAAGTGAAATAAGGAAATTCTTGTTCAGTTATATATTATCAGGTAATAACAATAGATTTATTACTTTTTAGGACAAATATATTCAATAATCCAGAAGTAATGGAAGCTTTTTTTTTTTTTTTCTTTTTCTTAAAACAAATATATTATTACCTAACTAGTTCCTAGAATTATGTTTTTGTTTATTCTAATCTGAAGCAATACAACCTCAATTTTATGAGTTAACATATCTAAACAGTTACATATGAATAAAATATGTAATTGTTTACTCTAAAAGGGTTAAAATCCCAAAATAATTCAAACTATCTTCATCAATACCAAAGTTATTAACAGTACCTTTCTAACTGAATTATTTAGCCTAGGGCAAGACTAACCATATACAACCACCCTGGAATAAATAATTTCAACAAAAACTATATTCTGCACTCCAACTAATGAAACATCAATTTGATGTCTTTTGACATAGCACTTCTCTCCTGTAAGCGGAAGATCCGTGTACCCCCATTAGCCCTTCTCATTCTCCCAACCATATTATGTGGGAGTGTGACGAAGGCACTTATTCCCCTGAGAGAGATATTTATTCTCTTTCACGGGTAAATTGTGATTACTTGCAAAAAATAATTTATACAATGTATCATCTAATCTCATATGTTTTTTGTTATCTAATCTCATATGTTTTTTGTTTACTCTTTACTCCAGAATTCACTGGTTTCTTTTCTATCTATTCATCTCTTCAGTCCACACAGGTTGATCTGCGCAGTCAGCTCTGCATAACAAAAAGTAAGTCAAAACTATTTGATCTGTTGCCATGGCACCACTGAATATACTTTCCCTGAATGTTCAGGGAATAAATGTCCCTCAAAAAAGGACCAAAGCCTTCCGTACTTTCCATAACAAGAAGGCTCACATAGTATGCCTCCAAGAAACACACTTCACCAAAGATTCTACTCCAAAATATATTTCTCCTTTTTATCAACAAATTTACACGGCTTCTGCCTGTACCAAGCAAAGGGGAACTCTAATTGCATTTCACCGATCCACACCATTCACCTTATCATCAGAAATTAAAGACCCAGAAGGTAGATACCTGATACTCATGGGTTATATAATGGATACAGCAATCACGGTGATTTCCTACTACGCTCCTAACAAACAACCTACACCATTCCTCTCACATATATTACAAGTGATTAATACACACAAAATAGAAACAGTGATAATGTGTGGGGATTCGAACCAGGTCCTCCTCCCATTTCTAGATAAATCACCTTTTACACCATCCAAAATAACCTCTAGATTACCTTTTTCTCAACTTCTTTCCAAATACAATCTGGTAGATTCATGGAGAGAAAGTAACCCAATGAAAAAGAAATTCACTTATTTCTCGCACCCTCATCAAACCTTCACCAGAATAGATCATATTTTTCTAACAATAGGAATGATACCAGAAATTATTGCATCAGATATAATTCCGATTCCGTGGTCTGACCATAATGCAGTATACACTACTATAGCCTCAGCCATACCAAAAGCGCATGACCCAACGTGGTACTTACCGGACATAATGCTCAAACACCCACTACATCAGATGGCCATTGAACAAGCTTTAAAGGAATACATATCAATTAATAATACAACAGACATCTCCCCAATAACACTGTGGGAAGCTCATAAGCCTGTCTTGCGTGGTACAATACAAAGACAAATGGCACTATTTAAACGGGAACGCAAAAATCTAGCAAAAAAACTAGAACTCAATTTTAATGCAGCCTACATATCATTTCAAGATAATCCATCTCAGAGTACAAAATCTCATCTGGAAAAATCTAGATTGGAATACGATCTATTTCTCACTGAGTCAGTTGATAAATCCCTCAAACGCTCCAAACACAATTTCTACATGAATACAAACAAACCAGGTACATATTTGGCTCGGGCATTAAATTCAACTAACAAATCTTTCAAACCAATACGTTTGAAATTATCAAAAAATGTTTACACTTGTAATCCAGTTAAAATAGTCCATAAATTTCACTCACATCTCGCAACTTTATACAAGACAAACAATGAATTTAATCCTACAGAGGCTGAATCCTTCTTCTCAAAAATAACCTTACCTGAGTTATCTCAGAATCAAAAAAGCAGTTTGGATGAGCCTATAACTATAGATGAAGTTGCTAACGCCATAAAAGACCTAAAACTTAACAAAAGACCAGGCCCAGACGGCTACTCGGCTTTATACTATAAAACATTCTCAGAAATACTCTCTCCCATTCTCACTGAAACTTTTAACAAACTTCTAGATGGA
This sequence comes from Aquarana catesbeiana, assembly GCF_042186555.1. Lineage (NCBI taxonomy): Eukaryota > Metazoa > Chordata > Amphibia > Anura > Ranidae > Aquarana > Aquarana catesbeiana. Next base: position 110,802,069 of record NC_133327.1, read on the forward strand.
CATTCTTTTCGGCAAGAAACACTAATGGCAATTGTTTGTATGATCCCAAAACCCCTCTCTGATGATACTTCCTGTGTGAATTATCGGCCTATCTCTCTGTTAAACCTCGATATTAAATTATTAGCAAAAATAATAGCAAAACGCCTCAATAGCATTATAGGAAAATTAATACATAGAGATCAAGTAGGCTTCATGCCAAATAGACAGGCAGGCGATAATATACGCAGGGCAGTGTTATTGGCACATATTGCTAAAAAACGGAAAATCCCTTTATGTTTTCTATCTCTCGATATTAAGAGGGCATTTGACACAGTATCCTGGCAATATATGCAATATTCATTACAAAAATGGGGTTTTGGACCCCACTTTTTAACATGGATCAAAGCATTATATAATAAACCCAAAGCCTATATAAAATATGCTGGATACAAATCTGAAGCCTTTAATATCGAAAGAGGTACCCGACAGGGTTGCCCATTATCTCCCTTATTATTTGCCCTTATACTCGAACCCATGGCCCAATATATCAGAACAAACCAAACTATAACTGGCATTGAAGTAGGAGGTATTACACACAAATTATGTATATTTGCAGATGATATATTACTTTTTCTATCATCACCACAGGTCTCTGGTCCTAACTTAATACCAGCTCTTGATGGATTTGCAGCCCTATCCGGCCTTATGATTAATCCTAAGAAATGCCTAGTGCTTAATATTTCACTCACAAACATGGAATTGATCCCGGCTAGGCTGCACTCCCATTCACATGGGCAGAAAAATCAATCCCATATCTTGGAATTCATTTAACAGCCTCTCATTCTGACTTATTCTCAACCAATTATCCTCCTGTATTAAGACAGATCACAAATCTAATAAAACAATGGTCGCAACTTCCTTTATCCTGGATGGGGAAGATTAATGCAATCAAAATGACTATTCTACCCAAATTGCTTTATCTATTCAGAGTCCTCCCTATTCCAATTCCTTCCTATTTTTTGAGAATAGTACAAAAAAGAGCAACTTCGTTTATATGGGGCTCTTCTAAACCACGTATACCTATACACACACTACATCTTCCCAAAAATAAAGGAGGCCTGGGATACCCTAATTTTACTAACTACTACAGAGCGGCACATTTGGCCAGTCTGTCCAAATACCATGCAAAACAGGAAATCCCATTATGGGTATTTATAGAGGCTTCAGAAAATGACCCTCTATTAATATCAAATTTATTATGGCTTGATCCTAAAGACCGCTTTAAAATTCATAATCCCATAACTAAACACTTCTTATCTCTCTGGGATAAACTAAAAACCAAATATCAGTTACAATCTCCACACAATCCTCTCCTTTCTTTTATCAGAAATCCGGCCTTTTATCCGGCATGGATCTACCCAAATTCTTTTAAAGCTTGGACAACATCAGGCATTCAGACACTAAATGACTTCATAGCATCTAAATCATTCCTTTCATTCCCTTCGCTTAGAGAAAAATATGATCTACCAAACTCTGAGATATTTAGATATCTCCAAATCAAAAATTTCTATACACCATTCCTAAAGGGGGATACACCATTATCCCAATTATCCATTTTTGAATCAATCTGTACAAAAGATCCATTTGCTAAAGGTACAATTTCATCACTTTATAATCAATTATATGGAGTAGCAAATCTTAATAGACCCTCTTACGTTCAGAGGTGGGAGGAGGACCTGGGACGAACTTTAGAAGACACGGACTGGTCTAACATATGGCTCACATCTAAGTCATCTTCACCCAACATCTTAGCACTGGAGACAAATTATAAAGTCCTAACTCGCTGGTACCTTGTACCCGCTAGAGTGGCAAAATATTCACCTAATACCTCAGCTCTTTGTTTTCGAGGATGCCCAGAAATAGGCACATATTTACACATATGGTGGACGTGCCCAGTAATCCAAACCTTCTGGAAGGAAGTCTTCGTGATTGCATCTAAAATATTTAAAAAAATAATACAACCAGATCCATATTTAACTTTACTTAATCTAAAACCGGAATGGTTAACACTCTCTCAATTCAAACTTATGATTCAACTAATAACGGCTGCAAAACAAACAGTGGCCAAGGCATGGAAATCTCCTACATTGGTACTAGCAGAAACAATTCACAGAATGAATAATACAATGTCCCATGCTAAGATGGTAGCCATCGATCAAAATCAAATTCCAAAATTTGAAAAACTTTGGCATCCTTGGATAAAACAACAGTTCCTGTCAAATTTCAATGACTCTGTCCTGTTGCCATGGTAACAGATTAAATGACTTACAGAGACACCCATTCTAAGGCTTCAAAGAGAACTAAAAAGAATAATAAACTGACGAGCGGGACAACCTTGTGGACCATACCTCTACCTTTCAACCCTTTTTCTTCTTTCTCTTTCCTTTTCTCCACCTTACGATTAAAGCTCATTATCAGAATTTATTTGACCTATATACACTCTACTTGTAAACAATATGTATAGTAGGTATAAATCATTTAAATACCTACAAAAGTAACTAAGGAAATGATATATATCTTTAATTTAGGTTTACGTGAACCCAATGTTTAATATTTGAAATTTCATGATATTTACCTATATAAACCCTACTGTAAAACAATGAGCTTACTTTATAGATCCTTGTAAACTTATTTTATGTATCTTTATAACATTGTATACTCAATAAACTTCTTTTGATAAGGAAAATTGATCAATCCTGATGTCCTGATGTACTGACGGCCTATCTCATTTCTTGATGCCCAAAATGCCAGGACAGCACAGTTTTTGGAAAATAAAGAAATTAACTTCTTCGGAGCCGCGCTATAGCAGAATGACGGCTACAGCGTGGACCTACTTTGCCGGGAGCACGCCCTCCTGTGCCCGAGCGGCCTGCGCGCCCCCCCTGCAGGGCGCACACGGCGTGCTCTGTAATCAGCGAGTCTATAAGACTCAGCTGATCACAGATCGGAGTAAGAGGTCGATCTTGACCCCTTACCACGTGATCAGCTGTCAGCCAATGACAGCTGATCATGTGATGTAAACAGAGCCGGTAATTGGCTATTTTTTCTCCTCGCACTGATAGGGTGAGGAGAAAAAAAAAGCCGATCACTGGCGGCTCTCAGAGGGACATCGGTCCCGATCAAGGAGAGCTGCTGCCAGCTCATCTTTGCCCACCTGTCCCACCTGCCAGTGCCATCTAGCAGTACACAACAGTGCCACCTACCAGTGCCCACCAGCGCCACCCATCAGTGCCCACAGTGCCACCCATCAGTGCCCACAGTGCCACCTATCAGTGCCTCATCAACAGTGCTGCCCATCAGGGGCACCTACCAGTGGCCATCTGTGTCATCTACCATTGCTCATCAGTGCCACCTATCAGTGCCATCTATCAGTGCCCATCAGTGCCATCTATCAGTGGTACCTATCGGTAACACCTATTAATGCCCATCAGTGTCACCCATCAGTGCCACCCATCAGGGCCCATCAGTACCGCCTTATCTGTGCCTATCAGTGCCACCTTAACTGTGCAGCCTATCAGTGCCCACCAGTGCAGCCTATCAGTGCCCACCAGTGCAGCCTCATCAGCGCATATCAATGAAGGAGAAAATTTACCTGTTTTCAAAATTTTATAACAAATTATGAGACATGATTTTTTTTTTTCAAAATTTTACATATATTTTTTGGTTGGTTAGCAAAAAATAAAACCCCCAGCTGTGATTAAATACCACCAAAAGAAAGCTCTGTGTGAAAAAAAATGATAAAAATTTAAATTTGAGTACAGTGTTGTATGACCGCGCAATTGTCATTCAAATTGCATCAGCGCCAAAAGCTGAAAATTGGTCTGGGCAGGAGGGAGGTTTAAGTGCCCAATAAGCAAGTGGTTAAGTATCAATGTATAAGCAATAGTTTTAGCTGTTGTGAATGGGTTAATCATGAAGAGCACGCTTATTGTTGTGATCTGTGATTGGCTAAGCTAATCACACGATGCAGGTGGCCAGGTACCATGTGATTGCTTTGGGCCAATCACAGATCACAACAATAAGCAAGCTGTTCATGAATGGAAAACCATTCATGACAGGTTGTTCCATTGTTACCATGTGATTGCTATGACCAATAATAACAATCACATGATACTTGGATATTGGTAACAATAATCCACTGTGTCCATCACAGGAGGAGCTCGCTACATGCACCTAACCCAGGAGAGGCTCAGTGGCTCAGTTATACACACACACGCACACGCATACACACACACACACACACGTGACTGAGCCAGCTCATGCCGCAGTATATCTGCAGGCGTAGGGAGGCAAGTGGCTAACTGAACATAACAACTCACTGCCACACCAGTAGTTAGAAAGTGGGCTTTATTTTAACAGGAATAGGCTCTGTATGAGAACTTCTGTTTAAACTGTTGCAACATTAACTGGGTTAACCTGATATCAAACACAAGAACAAACAATGTTCATACAGAAATACTCACATTCAATCTTATCGCCTGTGAAAGGTCTTGCCAAAGGCACTGGGTGGATAAGAGGCCCCAGCGGTGGGGTTTTTAAAATTGCATTGGAGCGCTTACTCTCAAAATCGGAGCATTTGTAATCTGCAAGCTATGGAGGTAATGCTGAGTGACCAGGGCAGGATCTCCTGACAACAACAGAGTTCAGCAACTGCATAGTTCCCTACACATAAATGCATAGTTGCCAACAGTCCCGAATTACCCCATACATTCACAGAAATCCAACAAATGTCCTGCTCAGAGCCTGTCCTGGGCAAAATCCTGAAAATTAGACTCTGTCACAGACAGCGGCAGTCTAATGCCCCGTACACATGGTCGGATTTTCCGATGGAAAATGTCCGATCGGAGCGTGTTGTCGGAAATTCCGACCGTGTGTGGGCTCCATCGGACATTTTCCATCGGATTTTCCGACACACAAAGTTGGACAGCAGGAGATAAAATTTTCCGACAACAAAATCCGTTGTCGGAAATTCCGATCGTGTGTACACAAATCCGACGGACAAAGTGCCACGCATGCTCAGAATAAATAAAGAGATGAAAGCTATTGGCCACTGCCCCGTTTATAGTCCCGACGTACGTGTTTTACGTCACCGCGTTCAGAAAGATCGGATTTTCCGACAACTTTGTGTGACCGTGTGTATGCAAGACAAGTTTGAGCCAACTTCCGTCGGAAAAAATCCTAGGATTTTGTTGTCGGAATGTCCGAACAAAGTCCGACCGTGTGTACGCCCTATTACACTGACTCACAGTATCATGGCAAAAGAACCCCTGCGCAGCTGGGGTAACACAGAGGTTAATCACAGACTCAGATCCGCCCCCTACCGCTTTTACTTGCAAGTAGGGATGAGCTTCGTGTTCGAGTCGAACCCATGTTTGACTCGAACATCGTCTGTTCGCCCGTTCGCTGAATTGCGAACGATATGGGCCGTTCGCACCAAATTCGTGTGGCGCGTCACGGCCCATAATTCACTGCGGCATCGCAGTGCATTGCTGGCTGATGATTGGCCAAGCATGCACTATGACCCACATGCTTGGCCAATCACAGCGCCGTCTGAACAGAGAGCCGTAATTGGCCAAAGCCAAGGAGGTTTTGGCCAATTATGGCTCAGGGGATTTAGTACACGCCCCACACTATATAAGACCACCTGCACGGCAGCCCTGTGTAGTGTGTGTTCCGGCGTTGAGAGAGAGATAGATAGATAGACAGTGTCATTTGATTCAAGTTAGATAGATTAGGCAGGACGGTCAGTGAGTTAGCTGCACTTACAGTGTATTGTGTATATATATATGCATCCCAGGTGTTGTATATATATATATACACTGTATTCAGTTTAGCTAGATCCATTCCTGTTATCTTGCTACTGACAAAGCAGGCTTGTGTTGTTACAGTATTTACAGCTACCTGAAGAAAATTGCTGGTGTTCTTTTGATCCTATTAGTACCACAGTCAGGCAGCTAGACTATTTACAGTTAGTGTAGTGCATCCTCCTCACAGTGTTCAGTTAAAGCTACAAGTTAGTTTACTGAGACCTCTGCGCAGTGTTCAACTAAAGCTACAAGTTAGTGTAGTGCGTCCTCTGAACAGTGTTCAGCTAAAGCTACAAGTTAGTGTAGTGCACAGTGTTCAGCTAAAGTTACAAGTTAGGGTAGTGCGTCCTCCTCACAGTGTTCAGCTAAAGCTACAAGTTAGTGTAGTGCACAGTGTTCAGCTAAAGCTACAAGTTAGTGTAGTGCGTCCTCTGAACAGTGTTCAGCTAAAGCTACAAGTTAGTTTTTTGCGAGCTCTGCACAGTGTTCAGCTAAAGCTACCTGTAGAAGGTTGGTGGTGTTTTCCTGATCCTATCACTACCGCAGGCAGCTAAATAAGCTACAAGTTAGTTTTTTGCAAGCTCTGCATGGTGTTCAGCTAAAGCTACCTGTAGAAGGTTGGTGGTGTTTTCCTGATCCTATCACTACCGCTGGCAGCTAAACAAGCTACAAGTTAGTTTTTTGTGACCTCTGTACAGTGTTCAACTAAAGCTACCTGTAGAAGGTTGGTGGTGTTTTCCTGATCCTATCACTACCGCAGGCAGCTAAATAAGCTACAAGTTAGTTTTTTGCGAGCTTTGCACGGTGTTCAGCTAAAGCTACCTGTAGAAGGTTGGTGGTGTTTTCCTGATCCTATCACTACCGCTGGCAGCTAAATAAGCTACAAGTTAGTTTTTTGCGACCTCTGCACAGTGTTCAGCTAAAGCTACCTGTAGAAGGTTGGTGGTGTTCTCATACTACAGGCAGGCAGTTGATTTTGCTAGCTGCAGTATCAGTGTATATATATATATATATATATATATATATATATATATATCCCAGCTTAGTGCAGCTACAAGGCCAACAAGGAGAGGCAGACAGTCACAAGCCAATAAAAGAGGGCAAGCAGGCTCTGTGTCTAGAGGCAACAGTGCTGGTCATGGAGACGGTGCATCCTCATCAGCACGTGGCCGTGAGACACGTTTGGCCTTTTTTCGGCAGCTGGCCGCGTTGAGCCGCAACATGCGGAAGACTTGGTCGAGTGGATGACCAAGCCGTCCTCATCCTCCTCATCCTCTCTCACTAATGCTCAGGGTACTTTGTCTGGCAAAGCAGCTGCCAACGCGGCCTCTTCCCTCGGCTCAGTGGCATCAGTGACTCCTTCCCTAGCCCCACCATGTCCTCCTGAGGAGTCCCTCGAACTGTTTGACCAAAGTGTTGGGTACATGCTCCAGGAGGATGCCCAGCGTTTAGAAGGCTCTGATAATGATACTGAGCTAAATGAAGGCAGTAACGTGAGCACAGACAGAGGGGGTGCCCAAGAAGGACAGCAATCTGGCAGTCATGCACCCCCTGCTGCAGCATACTGCCAGGTTTGCTCCAGTGATGAGGAGGGAGGGGATGATGAGGTCACTGACTCAATGTGGGTGCCTGATAGGAGAGAGGAGGAGGAGGAGGAGGCACATCACCACCGAGGCAGGATGCTCTCCAGGGGCCAGCCTAAGGGCAGCACACTGACTGCATCACACCGCAAAGCTCCGCATGTGCAGGGCGCTGCTGTCTCTGTGCATTATTCTAAAAGTTCTTTGGTGTGGGCCTTTTTTGAGATGAGTGCATCAGATCACACCGCTGCTATTTGCAACATATGTCTCAAGCGCATCTCGCATGGCCAAAACATCTCCCGCTTGGGCACCACATGCTTGACCAGACATATGTTGACCTGCCATGCAGTTCATTGGCAAGCGTATCTAAAAGACCCACACCAAAGAACAAAGAGGACCTCTCCTTGCTCCTCATCAGCTGAGATCTCCAACCCCACTATACCTTCAGTTGCTAGCACTTCAACTGCTACCTTTTCAGTTGGTAGAATCTGCCCCCTTCCGTGAGTTTGCGGAATGTGCGGTACCTCATAGGCAGGTACCCAAACGCCACTTTTTCTCACGGAAGGAGATTCCGGCTCTCTACCGGCATGTGGAAGGCAATGTCTTGGCCTCGCTGGACAGGGTGGTCAGCGGTAAAGTGCATATTACCACTGACTCATGGTCCAGCAGGCATGGACAGGGACGTTACCTAAGTTTCACGGCGCATTGGGTCACTCTGTGTCAGGAAAGGGTCCATCCGCTGGTAAGATATATTGTTTGGCATGCAGTACTGGGGTCCACCAGCAGGTGTCTCCTGGCAGTGTTAAACTGTCAGGAGAATATTTCCCTGCTGGTGTCATTTCATCTTTTGGCCGCAGTACTGATGTCCACCAGCGGATGGATCCTGGCAGTATGGAGCAGACAACACTCCCTGCGCTCAGGTGTGACTTGAGTCAATCATAGTCAGTCCTATAAATACCCGGCAAGCCCTCATATGCTTGCCTTGGTATCTTTCTCCCTGCGCCCTGACCTTGCTGCCTGTATCCTGATCGTGAACCTGTTTTTGTCCTGCTCTGCTCTGATCCGATCCGATCCCTATCCCAAGCCCATCCTGTTCTTGTCCCTCCTGATTCCCTTGGATCCCTGTCCTGCAGCCTAACCATCCATCCTCTCCCTGTCCTGCTGGTTTCCCATCCTTGCCCATCTGCTGACCTCCCTGTGTATGACCTTGGCCTGGCTTTGTTTACGATTCCGGTATCTCCTTTTACTTGTATATATTGTTGTTTGTAGTGGGTTTGTTGTGTTGGTTTTGCACTGTTTATATTCCTTTTACTTGTCACTTGTTTAATAAACACCATTATTTCACTTAAATGCGTTTCTGGTTTCCTCTGTGCAGTCCACACGGTCTGGTCTACTAAATCCTCTGACAGTATACCAAGGCCATCCCTGACCAGACGTGGCTGCATTAAGGAAACCATCCTGGTTTGTCGGGTCTGCTAATATGGATTTCGATGAAATCATGTATTATTCTCTGCTAGCAGAAGAGGATGGTGAATATTGTGGCCAGATTTTAAAAGGGTGGACTAGTGACCAGCTGATGGAAACTATCTGATCAGCTCATTCCCTAGTGGATCAGGGGTATATGTGTTTTGAAGATGTTCAGCCCCTGATCCAGTTATGTGCAAAATCAACCCTGTCATGCATTCCCGAGGGAAGTGATGATTTTTCGCCCCCCTTCAATTATGGCCAAGTTGAATCCCTGGTTTGGTTGTTAGAGGATGATTCAGCCTATTTTATGGAACATTATTCCTCCTGTTCACAGCAAGTGTTGTCCAATTGCATCCAGTCGGTGCAATCCTTGATTAGTCAGGCTCTGTGTGAATCAGCGTTTGTTCAACCTGTGCTGCAGGCATGGTCAGATCTCCTGTCTTTAGCTAAGCCACAATATTCCAGCTCTGCCATTAATCATCTGCCTTCCCAAAAACCTATCTCCCCGTCAACTATGGCAACCTCAGCTACAGCCCAGTTTAATCAGCCCCCTACCAAATACTACCACCCAGTCTACAAGTGTCGCACCTATCCTGCCTTCAATCCACCTGTCTCTTCTCCTCCACCTGTAACAGTCCCACAAAACCCTGCTCTAGCTACAGTTCCTTGGTCTTCCTTCGATCCAGCTACCTTTTTTTCTTACAGCCCTGCACCTACATACAAAACTGCACGGGCTAAACCAAAAAAGAAACAAAAATTCTTCCCGACCCACACCATCTTGCCAGTAACCCAACCTGCTCCTGCTACCCAGCCGGATGTCTCGATGCCTGCCACCCAGCCTGACGTTCCAGTGCCTGCCACCCAGCCTGGCGTTCCAGTGCCTGCCACCCAGCCTGGCGTTCCAGTGCCTGCCACCCAGCCTGACGTTCCAGTGCCTGCCACCCAGCCTGACGTTCCAGTGCCTGCCACCCAGCCTGACGTTCCAGTGCCTGCCACCCAGCCTGACGTTCCAGTGCCTGCCACCCAGCCTGACGTTCCAGTGCCTGCCACCCAGCCTGACGGTCCAGTGCCTGCCACCCAGCCTGGCGGTCCAGTGCCTGCTGGCCGGTCTAATGACCTTATGTCCATGTTCCAGCCTAAAGTTTTGCTACCAGTGTTCCAGTCTGATGTGCCCGCTTCCCATTTTGATGACCTTCTGTTTGTTGTCCAGCCTGATGCGCAAGTGTCTTCTACTCAGCCTGTTGTGCCAATGCCTGTGCCCGCTGTCCAGTTTGAGGTCCCAGTGCCTACTGCTCAGCCTGACATCTCAGTGCCCATGTTCCAGTCTTATGCTTCAGTGACTACTGTCCAGTCCGATGTACCTATTGTTTAGCCTGGTATGCCAGCACCTGCTGTTCTGCCCGGTGTGCCAGCGCCTGTGTCTGCCGCCCAGTCTAAAGTTCCAGTACTCGCTGCCTGGTCTGATGTCTCGGTGCCGGCTTTCCAGTCCGCTTTCCAGCCTGATGTGCCAGTGTCTGCTACTCAGCCAGTTGTGCCAATGCCTGTGTCCGCTGCCCAGTTTGAGGTCCCAGTGCCTACTGCTCAGCCCGAAATCCCAGTGTCCATGTTCCAGTCTGACACTCCAGCGACTACTGACCAGTCCGATGTACCTGTTCAGCCTGTTGTGCCAGTACCTGCTGTTCTGCCTGATGTGCAAGCGCCTGTTTTTGCGGTCCGGCCTGAAGTTCCAGCACCTGCTGCCCGGTCTGATGTCTCGGTACCCACTTTCCAGCCTGATGTGCCCCCTGTTCACCCTGATGAGCCTGCTTTCCGGTCTGATGTGTCCATCCTCCAGCCTGATATCCTGGTACCTGTCTTCCAGCCTGATGTCGTGATGTTGGTATCTCAGCCTGAGGTTTCGGTGCCAGTGTCTCAGCCTGAAGTTTCGGTGCCCGTGTTTCAGCCTGGAGTTTCGGTGCCCGTGTCTCAGCCTGCTGAATCGGTGCCCGTTACCCAGTCTGTTGAATCGGTGCCCGTTACCCGGTCTGCTGAACTGGTGCCCGTTACCCAGTCTGCCAAACCAAAGCCCGTCACTTTGCCTGTCAAGCCAGTATCCGTTATCCGGCTTGCCGAACCAGTGCCCGGTGTCCAGCTCGCTGAGTCGGGGCCTGTTACCCAGCCCACTGGGCCGGGGTCCGTTACCCAGCTTGCTGAGCCGGTGCCTGTAATCCGGCCTGCCCTTACGGTGCTCGCTGTTCGGCCTAATGTTCCAGAGCCGGCTGTCCATCTCGATGACCCGGAGCCTGCTGCCCAGCTCGATGACCCGGAGCCTGCTGCCCAGCTCGATGACCCGGAGCCTGCTGCCCAGCTCGATGACCCAGAGCCTGCTGCCCAGCTCGGCTTGTTCCTGTCTGCTGCCCAGCTCGGCTTGTTCCTGTCTGCTGCCCAGCTCAGCTTGTTCCTGTCTGCTGCCCAGCTCGGCTTGTTCCTGTCTGCTGCCCAGCTCGGCTTGTTCCTGTCTGCTGCCCAGCTCGGCTTGTTCCTGTCTGCTGCCCAGCTCGGCTTGTTCCTGTCTGCTGCCCAGCTCGGCTTGTTCCTGTCTGCTGTCCAGCTCGGCTTGTTCCTGTCTGCTGTCCAGCTCGGCTTGTTCCTGTCTGCTGCCCAGCTCGGCTTGTTCCTGTCCGCTGCCCAGCTCAATGACTCTGACATGCCAGCCGTCTGCCCGGATGTGCCTGACGACCAGCCTGAAATGCCTTCTTCCACCATTCTGCCTGATGCCATAGACCATGGACAATTAAGACTAGTTGGAGCGTCCGGAGGCCGCTCCTTTAGGGAGGGGTACTGTCAGGAAAGGGTCCATCCACTGGTAAGATATATCGTTTGGCATGCAGTACTGGGGTCTACCAGCAGGTGTCTCCTGGCAGTGTTGAACTGTCAGGAGAATATTTCCCTGCTGGTGTCATTTCATCTTTTGGCAGCAGTACTGATGTCCACCAGCGGATGGATCCTGGCAGTATGGAGCAGACAACACTCCCTGCGCTCAGGTGTGACTTGAGTCAATCATAGTCAGTCCTATAAATACCCGGCAAGCCCTCATATGCTTGCCTTGATATCTTTCTCCCTGCACCCTGACCTTGCTGCCTGTATCCTGATCGTGAACCTGTTTTTGTCCTGCTCTGCTCTGATCCGATCCGATCCCTATCCCAAGCCCATCCTGTTCTTGTCCCTCCTGATTCCCTTGGATCCCTGTCCTGCAGCCTAACCATCCATCCTCTCCCTGTCCTGCTGGTTTCCCGTCCTTGCCCATCTGCTGACCTCCCTGTGTATGACCTTGGCCTGGCTTTGTTTACGATTCCGGTATCTCCTTTTACTTGTATATATTGTTGTTTGTAGTGGGTTTGTTGTGTTGGTTTTGCACTGTTTATATTCCTTTTACTTGTCACTTGTTTAATAAACACCATTATTTCACTTACATGCGTTTCTGGTTTCCTCTGTGCAGTCCACACGGTCTGGTCTACTAAATCCTCTGACACTCTGCTGGCAGCTGGGAAGGATGCAGGACAAGGTGCAGTAGTGTTGGAGGTTGTTCCGCCACCACGCCTCCAAAATGCCATTACTGATTGTGACACACCTCTCTCCTCCACCCCCTCCTCTTATTCTTCCTCCATGGCCTCTTCCTGTGCTTTGTCCTCAGAACCAGTGGTGCTCCGTAGGCATTCAAGGGGCTACGCAAGTACGCAGGCCAAAAGATGCCATGCGGTGCTTGAGCTGGTGTGCTTGGGGGACAGGAGCCACACTGGGGCAGAGGTTCTGTCAGCTCTGCAGGGGCAGGTTCAGAGGTGGTTGATGCCATGCCAACTTAAGGCAGGAATGGTGGTTTGCGACAATGGCACCAACCTCCTCTCTGCCCTCCGACAGGGACAACTGACCCATGTGCCCTGTTTGGCTCATGTCCTTAACTTGGTGGTGCAGTAGTTCTTGGGCAGGTACCTGGGCTTACAGGATGTCCTGAGGCAGGCCAGGAAAGTCTGTGTGCATTTCTGCCGGTCATATAATGCCAGTGCTCGGCTGGCAGACCTCCAAAAGGAGTTTAACCTGCCCAAGAACTGCCTAATCTGTGACATGCCCACCAGGTGGAACTCAACGTTGGCCATGGTGCAGAGGCTGCACACGCAGCAGAGGGCCAGCAATGAGTACCTGTGCGACTATGGCACCAGGACAGGGTCAGGGGAGCTTGGGTTTTTTTCCCCATGCCAGTGGGCCATGATCAAGGATGCATGCACTGTCCTGTCACCATTTGAGGAGGCCACGAGGATGGTGAGCAGTGACAGTGCATGCATCAGTGACACTGTCCCCCTTGTCCACCTGTTGGAGCACACGCTGCATGGAATAATGGACAGGGCACTTGAGGCAGAACAGAGGCAGGAAGAGGAGGACTTCCTTAGCTCTCAAGGCCCCCTTTATCCAGACAGTGTTCCTGCGTGCCCGCCGATCACACAGGAAGAGGAGGAGGAGGAGGATTGTGTCAGTATGGAGGTGGAGCCTGGCACTCAGCATCAGCAGCAGTCTTTAAGGGATCAGTCCTAAGAAACCCATGGACTTGTACATGGCTGGGAGGAGGTGGCTGCGGACCATGTCGTCCTTAGTGACCCAGAGGACTCCGGACCGAATGCCTCAGCAAACCTACGCTGCATGGCCTCTCTGATCCTGCAAAGCCTGCGTAAGGATCCTCGTACAGTAGGTGACCACGATATTATTTCAATCTCGCTGCATTTCTCGGCAAGATTTGACACCTGCGAGCCCCGTCACAGGAGCCAGCGCTGAGATGGCTCACTCATCGGGAAAGGAAAACTTTTTTTTCCTTTCGCGATGAGCGACAGGCAGTGCTGACAGCTGTCTGGTATGAATCCTGAGGGGGAACACCGTGCCAAATTTTAAATAAAAAACCGGCGTGAGTTCCCCCAGGGGCATACCAGGCCCTTAGGTCTGGTATGAATTGTAAGGGGAACCCCCTACACCGAAAAATCGGCGTGGGGGTCCCCCCAAAATCCATACCAGCCCCTTATCCGAGCATGCAGCCCAGCCAGCCAGGAAAGGGGGTGGGGACGAGCGAGCGTCCCCCCTCCTGAGCCGTACCAGGCCGCATGCCCTCAGCATGCGGCCCCCCACCCCAAAGCACCTTGTCCCCATGTTGATGAGGACAAGGGCCTCTTCCCGACAACCCTGGCCGTTGGTTGTCAGGGTCTGCGGGCGGGGAGCTTATCAGAATCCGGGAGCCCCCTTTAATAAGGGGGCCTCCAAATCCCGCCCCCCACCCTATGTGAATGAGTATGGGGTACATGGTACCCCTACCCATTCACCTAGGGAAAAAGTGTCAATAAAAAAAAAAACAGTACACAGATTTTAAGAGTAATTTATTAGGCAGCTCTGGGGTCTTCTTCCGACTTCGGGGGGTCTCCTTCCGACTTCTCCTGGTGTTCGGCCTCTTCTCCCGATGTTCCGACTCTTCTCCCGGGCCCCTCTGCTATCTTCTTCCAGCTCTTTTGCCAGCAGGGGGCCCGGTCTGCTGCCGCTGTCTTGTCGCCGTTGTCTCGTCGGTTCTTCTCCCGGGCCCCTCCGCTATCTTCTTCCAGGTCTTTTACCAGCGGGGGCCCGGTCTACTGCCGCTTTCTCGCCACTGTCTCGTCGCTTCTTCTCTTCTTCCGATGTTGACACGATGCTCTCTCTGGCTGGAATGCCGTGTGCGAGCTGCGGAGCCATTTATATAGGCGGTGACCCCAACCCCTTGTGACATCATGGTCCCAGCATGCGCAGGGACTCTGGGGTCACTCCCCCGTATGACGCCAGAGTCTCTGCGCATGCCGGGACCGTGACGTCACAAGGGGGCGGGGTCACCACCTATATAAATGTCTCCGCAGCTCGCACACAGCATTCCAGCCGGAGAGAGCGCCGTGTCAACATCAGAAGAAGAGAAGAAGCGGCGAGACAGCGGCGACGAGACAGCGGCAGCAGACCGGGCCCCCGCTGGCAAAAGAGCTGGAAGAAGATAGCGGAGGGGCCCAGGAGAGGAAGCGACGAGAGAGCGGCGACAAGACAGCGGCAGCACCCCCTGCTGGCAAAAGAGCTGGAAGAAGATAGCGGAGGGGCCCGGGAGAAGAGGCGGAACACCGGGAGAAGAGGCCGAACACCGGGAGAAGTCGGAAGGAGACCCCCCGAAGTCGGAAGAAGACCCCGGAGCTGCCTAATAAATTACTCTTAAAATCTGTGTACTGTGTTTTTTTTATTGACACTTTTTCCCTAGGTGAATGGGTAGGGGTAACATGTTTTGATTTAAAATTTGGCACGGCGTTCCCCCTCAGGATTCATACCAGACAGCTGTCAGCACTGCCTGTCACTCATCGCGAAAGGAAAAAAAGTTTTCTTTTCCCGATGAGAGAACCAACACGACATGCACAGCACCCTGTCGCCGAGAACCAGCTCGATAGCTGGAAACACAATCTCGCGGTCAGGTACTGTATTCGTGGTATCAAGGAGAAGGACCAATACTGGCTGGCAACACTCCTTGATCCACGTTAAAAGGGTAAGGTTGCGGACCTTATCTTGCCCTCGCAGAAGGAGCAGAGGATGAAACATCTTTGGGAGGCCTTGCAGAAAGGTCTGTGCAACGCGTTCCCAGAGACTAGGAGGTTACAAACTCCTGTTTCTGGACAACGTGTTGCTGAGGCTTCGGTCAGTCAAAAAAGGAGCGGTGGAGAAGGTGGCCGTCTGACCGATGCGTTCAGACAATTTTTTAGTCCGCAGCCCCAAGGTATGATCGGTTCCAGCAACCATCGCCAGCGTCTGTTTTACATGGTGCAGGAATACCTAGGGGCAAGATCTGACTTGGACACCTTTCCCACCGAAAGTCCTCTGGGTTACTGGGTCTTGAGGATGGATCACTGGCCAGAGCTTGCACAGTATGCAATTGAGCTACTGGCCTGTCCTGCATCCAGCGTTTTCAGAACACACATTCAGTGCTGCTGGAGGCTTTGTAACCGATCACAGGGTGCGTCTGTCCACCGACTCGGTCGATCGACTGACCTTCATAAAAATGAATCCGTCTTGGATCACCACCAGCTACCAAGCACCTGATACTGATGTAACCGAATATTTTTTTTTTAAATCTCAGATCCCTTCAAAGACTGCCTATGCTGATGCTGAGTGACTATCCTGTTATGCTGAGTAATTATCCTCTTCCTCCTCAATGATCATGCTGATAGCTTGTAAGAACATTTTTGGTTCTGGACACCGCCACCAGTGCCTAAGGCCCAATTTTTAAGCCCCTGTTTAACAAGGGCATGTAATTACAATTTTTGATGCAATTCTTTGCAGCAGGGCTAGTTCTTGCACTCCAGCTAGAGTATCTGTGAGGGGTTGCAGTGTTGTGGCACCAGTGACTAAGGCCCAATTTTTCAGCCCCTGTTTAACAGAGGCGTGTAATTACAATTTTTGATGCAATTCCTTTGCAGCAGGGCTCGTTCCTGCGTTCCAACTAGAGTATCTGTGAGGGGTTGCAGTGTTGTGGCACCAGCACCAGTGCCTAAGGCCCAATTTTTCAGCCCCTGTTCAACAGGGACATGTAATTAGAATTCTTGATCTAATATTTCACAGCAGGGCCCGTTTCTGCACCCACCAAGATTAACTGTGTGGACTTACAGTGTTGTGCCACCAGCACCACCACCACCATCACCAAAGGCCCAATTTTTCTGGCCCTGTTCAACAGGGGCATGTATTTACAATTCTTGATTGAATATTTCACAGCAGGGCACGTTTCTGCGCCCACCAAGATTAACTGTGAGGACTTACAGTGTTGTGGCACCAGCACCAACACCACCACCAAAGGCCCAATTTTTCAGCCCCTATTCAACAGGGGCATGTAATTACAATGCTTGATCTAATATTTCACAGCAGGGCCCGTTCCAGCGCCCACCAAGAGTAACTGTGAGGACTTACAGTGTTGTGGCACCAGCACCACCACCACCATCACCAAAGGCCCAATTTTTCTGGCCCTGTTCAACAGGGGCATGTAATTACAATTCTTGATCTAATATTTCACAGCAGGGCCCTGTGAGGGCTTACAGTGTTGAGGCCACAACAACACCTAAGGCCCAAATTTCTGCTGAGTATATAGGGCAGGCCCCTACTTTCAAACATCCAACTTACAAACGACTCCTACTTGCAAACGGAAGGAGACAACAGGAAGTGAGATGAAATCTACCCCATAGGAAGGGAAATTCTCTCCTGTAAGAGATAATATGGGAAAAACTTTTCTCCTTTCCACTGATGCTTTATCACCAATCCTTGTTTCACTAAAAAACCCAAATTTTCAAAAAACATTTGTCATTGGGACAAAAAGTGAGGTGAAATCTTCTGAAGAGGAGCACAGACAGCAAAACAAATGTCACAGGGGTGATAACCCTTCCCTATGTTTTCAAAAAGCTTAAAAACAGATTTTTTTGGCTGGAGCTACACTCTAAAAATGTACCAGTTCAAAATTACAAACAGATTCTACTTAACAACAAACCTACAGTCCCTGTCTTGTTTGCACTGCCTGTATACTGCTGTTCAGAGTATATAGGGCCTGGGGGCCCCACGCCTTTCCTTTTTTTAATTTGGGTGCGGAGTTCACCTTAATATCCATACAGGACCCAAAGGGCCTGGTAATGGACTGGAGGGTACCCATGCCATTTGTCTCACTGATTTGCATCCATATTGCCAGGACCCAACATTACATTAAAGCCGCAAGCAGTTTTAAATGACTTTTTTTCCTTTAAAAATGTCATTTTGTGCAGGGACTGTTCTAAGCACAGGAAACACACGCCACTTTACAGGCATACTATAGACACCCCCCAGGTACAATATTTAAAGGAATATTTCACTTTTTTTTTTACTTTAAGCATCATTAAAATCACTGCTCCTGAAAAAACGGCCGTTTTTAAAAGTTTTTTTGCATTGATACATGTCCCCTGGGGCAGGACCCGGGTCCCCAAACCCTTTTTAGGACAATACCATGAAAATTAGCCCTTAAAATGAGCACTTTTGATTTCAAACGTTCGAGTCCCATAGACGTCAATGGGGTTCTTACGTTCGTGCGAATTTTCGTTCCGTTCGCAGGTTCTGGTGCGAACTGAACTGGGGGATGTTCGGCTCATCCCTACTTGCAAGAAGTCATGTGGTGCCTGCTTCTTGTGTGATGGGTCAGTACTAATGAGGGGGTGTGGCTATCCAAAGGTGATCACGGCAGCCTGCCTTGAGCTGATCATTTTGCGAGAGCATGAGGTAGAGGAGGCTGATGCTGAGCTACCAGGTGAACGGGCCACAACACAGCTGGTGGACACAAAGACTTAGCTGCTGTCAGAGCAGCTGTGGACCAGACAAGAAAGGAGCAGGGACAGACACAGGAAGCCGGGTAAAGTGGAGACATGAGCAAACAGAGGACTTAGGAGGGCCCAGAGCCAGCAGAGGACTCAAGTAATAATTTGCCAAGAGATTGCCTGCTCCGTCTGCTTTGTCAAGCCTGCTGCATCTGGTCTGCAGAGGGTTTATGTGGCTGGGGGGGCTCTTTTTTTTGTGGGGAGGGGAAAGTGGTGGTGGGTGGTCTGTATGGAGACTAATAGCTGATGGGGGCCATTTTTTTAATTTTTTCTGAAGCTGCAGTGGGTTGTCTGTATATTATGGGGACTAAGGGCTGTGTTGGGGGCCTTTTTTTGTATTTGTGGGGTTTTTTAATTATTTTTTTTTGGGGGGGGGGGCTGACTAATGGCTGACAGGGGGCTTTTTTTGTTTTTGTGGGGTTTTTGTTTTGTTTTGTTGTTCTTTAATTTTTTGTTGTATTTTTTTTTTATTTTTCTTATTTTTAATTTTTTTTTGTGTTTTTTTGGGGGGGAAGGGAATGGCGGTGGGTGGTCTGTATGGGGTCTCATGGCTGGGGGGGGGGGGTTGTTTTTTTATTTTTGTTGTTTTTTTTTTTATACTGCAATACATCCTAATGACCTCTTTACACTATCCTACATACTACTGGTCTCTGTACACCACCTTACCTTCATTCCTTATTTTACCGCATTCTCCACTATATAAGTCAGCTCAGACTTTATTTACCACACCCCCTTTAAACCACGTTCAATATTTAGCATAAGTTTAACCACGCCACTTTTTTTCTATCAGTTAAAACCATGGACACAAATGAATTGCTTGCCACTAATTGGCATACAACTCCACCTACACTGACTTTCTGGACATACAAAAAAATAAAGTGCTCCTAAAAATTTTTGGCCAATATTGGCAACTATGTAAATGTGGCCAAAGACCTCCCACCACCTCGCTGTACAATGTGTGCTCTGATTCCTTATTGTTACTTCGGTATCTGGATATATGTAAATGAAGCAGGCTGCACTATTTCCATCACAGCAGATAGGATGTAGTTCTCACAGTCTTTATAATGCAATAGAAAGGGTCAGTGGAATTACTTCTGTACTGTATACTACTGTCATAGCAAAGAAGTACATTCTGTATGAAAGTTGGGCTCAGTGTTCAGAAGTACATCTTGGCCCACCTTGTGGCTCCCTCTACTCCCCTCTCTCGTCTGCACGTGGTACACTGTAGCATCACCTGGTTCCTTGGCTCTACACAAAGTACACAGCAGCACCCCCTAAGTCATCTCCTTGGGGATTCTTTGACCTCTCCCCACAAAGCTGTACCACTGCTCGCCTTTGCTTTTTTTTCTTGCCAATCTCAAGTAAAATAAGAATAAAAAAACTTTTTAAGGTGAATCTGTGCTTTACCCTTTATGGTTCACCCACCCGCCACTATATTCAACCACCAAGAGTGTAAGCAAAGTCATAGCATAAACAGGGCTATGGACTACTTTGTGACAACACAGATTAACCCAGAGCTTTTACATGGGCGAGTCACAGGGTCTTCCTTACCCAAGGGTACAAGATATTTCCTGTAGTTCCTAATGCTGAACAGAGCAGCAGGGGACATTAAAAGGAAAGTATAGTATATGTTGCCTTAGATGGGCAAGGGGGGGGCATGGGTAAAGGCAACCCTAAATGAGCAAAGCACAGGTATTCTTCAAGGCTGCAGAAATAGTTTGTAAGGATGACACTGCACCATACAACTATATACTGCTGTCATGGTCAATCTCTACTACTATGCTAACAGTCTGAAAATGTGATAAGCAATTAACAAGAAAGCTGGTCAGCATTATCCCTCATTACTTAACCTCCTTGGCAGCTGGTATAGATATAATTTACAGCTCATGTCACAGGTGGTCACAGTTTGAGTCTAGTGAAGCTGTAGTGCAGAAGTGTCATTATTGCAGGCAGATATTGCTGGTACAGCTACCAGCTGTACCAGAGTGCAACTGCTGAGCATCAGCTCTTTGTGAGATGGACAATAATTACATATACAACATCAGGATGAGTGACAAGGAAACACATTTGTCAAGTAGAAATGAAGTGACACTAAGGGCCACATCCATGGCATATAAGGAGCACAGTTTGTTCCCATGTGTCAGAAGTGCATATTATAAACTCAATCAGCAGTGACGTTACCATTTCTACTGAAGTTGCGTGAAAAAGGGATAGGAAAAAAATATTGTATTGTTGTGGCTATTCTGTATGGAGTAAATCACAAATACGGCTAACCGATTTAGGAAAAAGACCAGAATTTACTAAGGTGTCTCTCAACGTATGAGCTTCTGAATGATATCAAATAGGTGCACTTAGGCCTTTTTCACATGGGCAGAAGACTTCCCCACGGTCTGAAAAAGCGATTAACTGGTTTGCAAGCATTCAGGAGGAGATACTGCTGCCATGTGCATGCCTGTTTTTCATCCTCAGGGCCATTTTTTCCATCAATGCTGGTTTTACATTGAACTACTGCACCGCAATCGTCACACAGATACATTTGGCATGTAGTTGAGGCATGGTTCTGTTGACTACAGTGGGCAAGTTTAACAAGCAGTGCCGTTTATCAAACTAAAAATGTCAAACTAAAATTTCTGCACCCTGAAGCATTGTAGCAATTTCCAGCCCCTGTGTAAATTTGGAGGTGGGCAGTAAAAAATGTGTATACACCATCTATTTTACAGCCCCTCTGTAGACAATATGAATAAAGCCTTAAAGTAGAACTATAGGAAAAACCTTTTTTTCTTGGATAGCGTAAGGGAGGGTTATAACCCCTGTAAGGTTTACTTCTTCCATCTTTGTCCCAATGGGGGGATTTCCCTTCACTTCCTGTCCCATAGCCAAAACAGGAAGTGAAAGGAAATCCCTGGAAATAAAGGGAATCTCTTGGGGATCCCAGGTCGCCAGAACTAGCATCCCCATTGGAAGATTTCTCCACTTTTCTGGGGACAACCCAACTTTTGAGATTTTCTTTTACTTTCACTTTCAATGATAATGGTAAACAGAACAAATAGAGAGGATGATTCTCCCTAACGGGGGCACAGACAGCAATCAAAGCTGACAGGTGTTCTAATCCACTTCCACGCTATCCAAAACTAAAACAAAAAGTTTTTCTTTTAGTTATACTTTAAAGACAATTAATTTTTAAAGTGCAATTACAGTATCCTGGCACTCAGCAGTATGCAAATTTCAGCTTTCAGAAGAGATGAAGCTATGGTCTATCCCCAACACATCCCAAAATGAAATGCAAGACTTCAACAACTTATCGAGAGGTTAATATTGCATTATTGGATGTGCTAAGAATGGCCCACTAAGCTCTCTAAAATGAAGTAGTTTCCTTTTTTTAGGCTACTTTTCCTAAGGATCAAGCTAGTAACATACTTTCTATCCTATGGTAATAAAGCTCACGTATAGTTCTTTATTTATGAAAGAGCAGCATTGTCATCCCAGGCTGCTTGCTCCTGATTTGGTTTACTGAACACTCCCTTCCCCTTTCTTCAGAAAATAGGGGGAGGTATACCTGTAGTTCACAGAAGAAACCTGGGCAGGGCTGATCAGACTCCTTGGAATTTTAGTGCAGCAAAGGCACTGTGTTGTCACCTCACTAAAAAGACAAGCACACTATAATATTTTTTTTGGTCTTAACAAGCAGATATAATAAAACATTTCAATTGTATATTTAATAAACCAAAAGGGAGCAAATTAAATATGTTCATTTACATAAACTAAGTTTTACTTCATTTGTGGTGACAGGTTTGCTTTAAAATATACAACATTTTAGCCACCTTAAAGCAGTAATAAACCAAAAACCAAAAATGTAATATATTGAAGCTTACCAATCATTAGATGTGGTGGCTGCATTAGTTTTCTTTTTTAGGGGTTTCCCCTTTATTTTTACCTGGTGATCTGGCCAGTAACACACCTCGTGTATTAGAGTGGACCCACGCAGCATGAAGTGAAGGAGCACAGAGGGTACCTTTGGACGGCAGCACCATCGGGGGGGAGGAGTGTTAGATGTACTAGAAGATTTAGATACATTAACAAAATGAAACCAAACTCCAGCTAACACATTATAAGCAATATACAGCAAACAGTTTTGTTTCTTTTGGGATAAAGGTTTTACATTCCAAATCCCGCTACAAATCAAAGGGAGAACGAAGGACCACAGCTATGGAACGCTCTACCAACTTACATCCGCATGGAAGCAAACCATCAGGCCTTCAGAAAAAAACTCAAGACCTACCTCTTCTAAGAAGCTGGACAACACAAGACAGATCTAGCGCCTTGAGGCGTTTCAGTTCGCATTTGCAGCGCTATACAAATTATTCATTCATTCACATAAATAAGTAAAAGCTGGCCTTTGTAAGCACCCTTGTCAGTGGTAAATGGTTTGTCTCAACTTTCTCTAACTGCTAAATCTACAGAACAGCTTGTTCTGTAAAAAAAAAAACAAACCTACTGGCAGGAACATTAAGTTAAAATGAAGGAAAGAAAGACTAAAAAAGAAAACGAATGCAGCCATCATAGCTAAGAATTTGTAAGTTGTGGTGTAATAAATGTTTGCGTGGGTTTGTAGGCAAATTAAGTCTACTTTCTCCACTGCAAGTGGTGCTGTTCCACAAGGAGAGGAAGCCAAGAGGAACATGGGTCCTCTAGGGTTTCCTGGGTCACTGGGAAGCTATCCAATTGGATTATGCACCCAAGTGACTCTGGCATCTTGGGTTAGACAGAGCCTATTTAAGGCCCTGGCTCCCAGGCTTGGCCCACATTTTGCAGGTTGGTAGAGTAGGGACAGGTACCCCATCTGGTAGGAACAGAACTAGTGGCATGGAAAGGTTCCTGACGAGGAGACAAAGCATAGGGCTTGCAACTTCCCTGGAAATCTTCCTGTTTAGGAAGGAGATGACCAGATTGCATTTTGCCACTCTCAACAGACGCTATCAGTTCAGCTGATTCCTGCTCTCTACACGCTGTTGGGACCGTGAGTGTTCCCGGCTGGGCTGCCTTTCCACTGTGTTATTTGTGAACTGTCTTGCATTATTTCAGTACAAGTTCTTTCATCGCATTCGGACTGTGCGTGTTATTGCCACTAGGGATGGGCGAACGGTTTGGCCTGATCATACGTTCGTGCCAAACTTTGGTTGTTTGGATGTTCTGCGAACACCGAACAATATGCGGTGTTCGGGGCAAATTTGAAAGCCGTCAGAACACCGTTAAAGTTTATGGGACATTACCATGAAAAATCAAAAGTGTTCATTTTAAAGGCTTATATTGCATTAATATATGTCCCCTGGGGCAGGACCCGGGTCCCCAAACACTTTTTATGACAATAACTTGCATATAAGCCTTTAAAATTAGCACTTTTAATTATTCATGTTTGTGTCCCATAGACTGTAGCCTCCCTGGCAGTTTTCCCGAGTGTGGCTCGGGGTTAAAATTCAGGACCATTAGCGGTAACCCCGAGCCACACTCGGGATTACATCGCAGGATCCTGGTGTGGCTTTACTTACCTTTTCCCCGGGATCCTGCGATGTCCCCCGCTGTGTCTGCGGGCTCCGTCCTCCTCCGAAGCCTCTCCGTGCCAGGCTCCGTTCCCTGCGAGCGGCGCGACGCACGGGGGCGGAGCCTGGCGGCAAATTCAAAAAATTGTAAAAACATAACACATACAGTACTGTAATCTTACAGATTACAGTACTGTATGAAATTATTTCACATCCCTTTTGTCCCCAGTGCTTTGTCCTATGCCCTGCATGCAGTTTTATGTTATATATACTGTTCTTTCTGCCTGGAAACTGGAGATTGTCCATAGCAACCAAAAAGTGTCCTAAGTGTGTTATTGTTAAGAATTACAGACCTACAATATAAAACGCCAAATTTCCATGCAAAATAATTGTACCGCTTTCAGCACCTAAAATCCGAAATAATCATACCGCCAGGGAGGTTAACTCTGGTCGTATGTTCTGCCAAAATTTTTGCCTGTTTGGTATGTTCTGGTGCGAACCAAACTGGGGGGTGTGCGGCCTATCCCTAATTGCTGCTGCACCATGCTGCACCCCACCTATAGGAACAATACCGCTTTAAAGATGTAACATGGGAAGGTTCCCCCAGGGGGCTTTAAAACAGCAATACAGGCAATTCAGAAAGGAATTATATAACAGTATTTTTATTGGAAACATGTAGGGTAGATGGCATGTTGCCGTATAAAACAATACAATCTGGTTAAGGGATAACAAAAACATTTCACATTTACAGAAAGTAAACACAAAGTTACAGCATCACATATCAGTCTGTGACAATGCCCCGACACATGCTCCGACATGTTTTGACCCCTATGATCTTTTTCAGGGGGTTGGTTTGCTATAAAGAGATATATTTAGTATCTCAAAAGAAGGAGATATTCCAACATGTATTCAATTTCATATATACAAGGTATAGTTACCACTGAAAGGTGAAAAGAGAGATCTACTGACCAGAAATTTAAAACGTTGGATAATCCCAGAGGGTCCATAACCATTCGTGTCCCAAAGGCGGGAAGGATCGATCCGATGCGACTTGCAAGCAGTCACACTGAGGACACCCTCAGAGGTTAGGGAAGGCCAACACCTGCAGCAAATTCCCAATGATATCAATGCATCCAAAGGGATTCCAAAAAGTCCTAACATATTACCAAAATGTCAGACGGATTCCAATTGTTCATTAATATATGTCTCCTTTATGAAGATATAAAACATTAAATGCCAAACAGATTCCATATATTTATTAGGTATTGAAGATGTTCATATATTGTTGTAATAATTCATTTGTATTAATTAGATAGAGTGTGTATATGTTGTTCTGACAATAGTATGGTGTTGTGTGAAGGGAAAAGGTGATGTAAAGGGTGTGAGTAGAGCGGATGTGTTGTAAGAGTGATCTAGTGAAAGGAGTGCAAGGGCACAACCCATAAATATAGTCTAACAACATGAGCTTAAGTGTATATATAAATGCTAAAAAACATTAGTTTACTAAGATAGGATGCCTGGCTTCAACTATATAATGAGCTAGAGACACAATAAACAGGAGCAAAGATGCAGTGTTGAAGTATATTTTAAAGATGGTAACCTGAAAAGGCAAATTAGGAATCGACCATAATTATATGTAGTACTTACATGGAGCCATTCGTGTGGAATGACAATAGGTTCAGGAATGTATGGGATCCTGTCTTGATCCACATGCAGCCTAAGGTTATTTATAGGGCTTCCTGAATTCCACTAATAAGCTGCAGGTTACGACCACTCCCCCCACTTACAGCTGAGAAAACCCTCAGAGGGTAAAGGAGGCCAACACCTGCAGCAAATTCCCAATTATATCATTGCATCAAAAGGGGATTCCAAAAAGTCCTAACATATTACAAAATGTCAAATGGATTCCAATTGTTTATTATCAATATATGTCTCCTTTATGAAGATCTTATTAAGTTTAAAACATTAGATGCCAAACAGATTCCAAATGTTTATTGGGTATTAAGATGTTCATATATTATTGTAGTAATTAATTTGTATTAATTTGATAGAGTGTGTATATGTTGTTCTGACAAAAGTGTGGTGTTGTGTGAATAGAAAAAAGTGATGTAAAGGGTATGGGATGAGTGGATGTATTGTGTGAAGCTGGAAGGGGAACAAAAATGGAGTGAGTTCAAGGTGAAATTGACAATGAGACAAGAGCATGTGAAGGAGTGAGTAGTGGTGTGAGAAGTAAAGGAGTGCTCGAACCTGCAAAATATGAAGTGGAAAAAGTGTATGACATGCTAATAAATGTAAAATGAAATAAAAAAATATAAAAAAAATTGAAAAATTTGAAAAAAGGGGGACAGGTGCTAAAAAAGGAGTGTGTGTGGGGAGGAAAGGACAAAAAAGACAGTCCAAATATGCTAGGGTAAGGATAATCACTAGTGAAAGGGGTACAAACACACAACCCATAGATATGGTCTGACAACATGAGCCTAAGTGTATATATGAATGCTATAAAACATCAGTTGACTAGGATAGGATTCCTGGCTTCAACTATATAATGAGCCAGGGATTCAATAAATAGAAGCAAAGATACAGTGTTGAGGTATATTTTAAAGATGGTAACCTGAAAAGGCAAATTAGGATTCGACCATGATTAGATGAGGTACTTACATAGAGCCATTCGTGTGGAATGACTATAGGTTTAGGGATGCATGGGATCCTGTCTTGATCCACATGCAGCTTAAGGTTATTTATAGGGCTTCCTGAATTCCACTAATAGGCCGTAGGTGCCGACCACTCCCCCCACCTCCAAGATGTGGCATCCTGGCTGCTATAGGAGCAGCCACAGCATGACTGCCCCTGCATCCTGGAAGGCAGAAAGCCCCTCATCACTTCCGCCGTAATTACATGATGTCATGGCGCTGCGCACACACAGAGGTTCCCACGCATGCGTGCCCCACCGCGCATGTTCCGAAAGTGATCCACAGATGCCGCCGGCAAAGTGTTGGTCCCTCCAGTGGCTGAAAAAGAATTTCGGGGAATGCAGAAACCCCTGCATCCCCCCATCCTGCCGGGAAGCCACAAGGAACCGAGCCTCTGCCCAAAGAGACACGAAGAGGGGCAGTAAACCACAGGAATCTACAATGGATATAACAATGAAGAAGTTAGAATGCATAGAGTACAATTGCAATAAATAAGAAGCAGCAACATGCAAAATGGACCAAAGTTAAGCAATGTTCCAATCTTTTTCCGTTTTTATTCTCTATGGTCATATCTAGTGCATTACTAGGGACCTTTTTTTCCATTTTATGTAGCTCTCATGTGTCAAGGGGGAAGGGGTGTTTAACCAACCCAAAATTAATTGTAGCAAAGAGAAGACACATGCAAGAGAGGTACAGCAGCTGCTTTAAATATGCAGCTATTTGACAGACACAGGTGAGTTTGGTGCGTTAAGAAACGCTGTCCAAACATCACCTCTGGTTTTCAGGTTTTTTAACTAGGGAACGTGAACACTGTAGATGCTTCAAAGCATTTTTGGTGCATTAAGTGCATGTTGTATGAACTGTTGCTGTTGAATTCAACGGAGGTAGCAGGTCCATGTGAAAGAGGCCTTATAAAATCACAAGGGAACTTATTCCTATCATTCTGAAAACTCCCAGCTCCATGGAATTTACAGATAGATGCATTCAAGAAAGTAGCATTCCTCTGGGAATCCTTTATCCTATCACTTACTCCTGAAAAAAATAATATAATTTAGGTGTCCAATCTACGGCAGCATAGAATCAGCAGTCTAAAAAAAAAATAGTTTTTTTTGTTGTTGCATGTCCCATTTGTAAGAAAAACTGAGAATAGGGCATATATTGTCAATAAAGCTACTGTAGCTGAAATGAGAGACCAGAGAATAGCAGACTGTGGATATGAACACACACAAACACACACATACACACCCACTCTGGAGGATTATACACAGTGGCCTGGTAATAAATGTAAGGTCGCAGAGTTTGCATATCCTGCTATGATGACTTATGACTCTTTCACCAAACATCAAATGCTGCTGAGGAATAATCCTCATTCTGTTGCAGCACTAACAGGACTTTCTCTGCATGAGATTCACAGAAAAATGGAAATATAAAAAAAAAAGATCGAAGAACTGGCTGTTTTTAAACATTCGCTAAGCACTTATTTGAAGTTTGGAGTTACATTGACGATTCACATTATTCTTCTTTCAAATGCTATTTTCTGAAGGCATCATATACTCAAAAAACATTCATCTTTATCATGCTGTGTAACTTCTGCAACATACAGCATTGCAGTATTGATTTTTGTAGCTTTTGTTTGCTCGCAAGCTCTCATTTTTTAAAGGGAATCTATAGTGTTTGTAACATATATATCTTTATTCCATTGTATTTGAGCCTCCCTAAATCTATCTTTAAATATTTAGTAAGATGACATTCACTTATATAGTCAGTATCAGTTCCTCTCTGGAACCCTTTTAAACAGTTAATGAATTCTGAGGCTGTCTAACTAGTGCATGCATTACCAGTGCTTTAATGGGTTGGTTCACCTTTACCTAAAAACTGTCTATGCAGGTAAAGGGTGCCTGTAAATAAAAACATTTATGTACCTTCCAAAGTCTGGCTAAAAAATTCCTAGAGGTGGCATCATCCCGTCTTGCTTTGTTGGCAAGATGTTGCTAAGATACTCCCAGCCGATTTAAACCCCTTTGCATTCACCCAAGTTTAGCCATGCTGCGATGGAGGAGATAATGGACCACACATATGGCGTGATAATGGCGGTGAGCAGTAATGACTGGGAGTGTCTTAGAAACATCCTAACAACTAGGCAGGACAAGATGATATCATCTGTTGGAGCTTTTCAGACAGGCTATGTATATGACTATATGACACCTAAAGCAAGGGCATTGTTTGACTTTAGTCAAGACTGAACAATTTGTTTTTATCTACAGGAGCTCCTTACCTGCTTAGGCAATTTTAAGGAAATGGTGAACTATCCTTTAAATATTTCAGTGTAAGACGGGATGTTGCCAATCACATGTGCTTACATCTTTACTGCAATGGCTGCAGCTAGTCAAGGACTTAGGGTACATGCACATGGCTGTATGAAAACATGGCAACTAGTATATAGCAGATTTTGTAAAAAAGGTTCTCTGTATGCATGTAAACATTGCTCAAACATTCATACAGAGTCCTATTTACAAGCGTACATTGTTAATGGAGCCTATTGGTTGCTAGGATTTAGGTCACTAATTCTTGTAAAGATCCAAAATGGTGTCAATAGTTTATTCCAGGTGATCAATGGTGCACAATGACTGATGTGTACCCACCGAGCTGGTTGTGAACACTGGTGGCTGGTAAAGATTTACAATGAAACATGGTGCCGTCAAGAACCTTACTGCAATGGTTGTATTAGATTTCCTATATGTTCTGAAGGATTGGTGTCTAAATGATGTTATTGGTATTATCTTGTTATTTAACCACTTCAGCTCCGAAAGGTTTACCCCTCTTCATGACTAGGCCATTTTTTACTATAAGGCACTGCATTAGTTTAACCGACAATTGTGGGGTTATACCCAAATAAAATGTATGTCAATTTTTTCCTACAAATAGAGCTTTCTTTCAGTGGTATTTGGTCAGCACTGTGTTTTTTATTGTTTGCGCTATAAACAAAAAAAGACTGACAATTTTGAAAAAAAATAAAAAACATTATTTTTTACTTTTGGTTTTAACACATATCCAATTAAAAAAAATTAAAAATCCAGTTTCTTCATAAATTTAGGCCAATATATATTCTGCTACACATTTTTGGTAAAAAAAAATCCCAATAAGCATATATTGATTGGTTTGCGCAAAAGTTATAGCGTCTACAAACTATAGCATATTTATGGAATTTTTATTTATTTATTGTTATTAGTAATGGCAGAAATCAGTGACTTATAGCAGTACTACGACACTGCAGTGGACAAATCAGACACTAAGTGACACTTTTTTGGGGACTAGTGACACTAATACAGTGATTAGTGCTAAAAATATGCACTGCCACTGTACTAATGGCACTGGCAGGGAAGGGTACTTGCTAACTGTGGGGGATGTGTTTTTACTGTGGGAAGGCAGAGATCCATGTTCCTAGTTAGCAGAAACACAGGCTCTCTACCGTCCCCACTAACAGAACTGTATTCTGCCTCTCTCAGTAATGATTGACGGGTCCTGGCAGACATCGAGTCCATCGGACACGCTATCTCCAGTCACAGCGGGAACGGGTCGTGGTGGCGTGCGTGCACCTCAGACCCGGAAGTGCAGGATTATGTACAGATACATGATTGTGCACAGGGGAGCTGCCTTGCCACTGTATATTTACAGTATACAGTCGGCAATCAGTTAAAGAGGAACTGCGGCCGACCTCCCCCCTTTTTTTTTTTTGTTGCCCCGCTTACCTAATGGTGGTATCTGGAGATTTCAGATACTCACCCATCCAGTGGATCCAGTGTTGACCTACTAAGAACATCTCATGCCTGGCCACAACTCCATCCCACACTGCCATGTTTTCTCTGACATCATTGAGAGGCTTACCAGCTCTTCTGGGTTCAGTGGGAGGACCTCTTGATGATTCACCAATGGTCCCGCTCCCTCCTCCTTTTCGTCAATAAAAGCCTATGCATCCTGGGATATGTGACGTACATATCCCAGGAGGCACAGCGGGCAGTGTGGGCATCATTCGCCTAAGGTGAGTGAGGTGCAAGGGGAGGCAGGGTGGACTTAACATAAAAATAAAGACCTAAACAAAAGTAAAAAAAAAAAAAAAACTGATGTCCTATTCCAGCAGAGGAAAGGAGAAGGGGTGAAGAGGTGGATCGTCGGTAGGGTGAAGGTCCGCTTTAATAAAATCTGTGGCCTCAATACTCCTACAAAAATAATTTATGTCACATTGTATTATTTATGATGTTTAAAGTGTTTGGTTTTGATGTTCAGTATCACTCCACCTTCTCAACTCTACCTGGATCATGAGTCTGGGAAGGGTTAAAACATACATGAAAGAATAGCTAAAATAATCTTGTAAAACACAAGAGGTGCAGCTTCATAAATGGAATTGTGAATTGTTGTCCTCTATGTTATTACCTTCTATACTGGGATCTCCTCTGATAAACTCTGCTCCTTCTCTGTTGTGCATGATACATTAAACACATGGCACCCAGAGCTCACCTTTGACTTACAAAGCCATAACTTAAGAAGAGCATTGGAAAAAAAAAAACATTGGAAAAAAAACATATGACTTGCCGATCTGATGTAAATGACCCTTGTGACATTGTTGCTTTACCAGGGCATGAGTGATACAATTGAAAAATATTTTATGTGATTTCCTACAGGAGCCTTACATTTTTGTGTTTATTTGTTCAAATGCACAACACAATTTTAAAAGAAAAATGTGACAAAGTAATAATAAGATGTAAAGTTAAAAATATTTACCTGTACCTTACCTAAACACAAAGTTCACTCCTGTGTCTTCTTTTCACTTTAAACATACTGTATATAACCAATGGTGCCTTCAGTGACTACAACTAATCGCCCCAATCCAGTGTAACTCACCAGATCATATTGCTTCTCATATTTCAGATAGGCAAAAGCGCTTAAGAATAGCATCTATTTCCAATTTTGCTTCTCCCTTAACAAACACCTCTCCTTCTGAATTCAGCTTTCAGTGTGTTAATAGGCTCATGACATGAAAGAAGAAAAAATACTTCCAATAGTGTAAAAAATCTAAAACTCTATATTTTATTTCGTATAAAATGAGGCTCACCAGACAAATTCTTGAAACTTAACACAGCATAACACATATGACATCATTAACATGACCGCTGTATGTGCAGTGAATCAATACAATCAACCCCTGTTTACAGCCATCCACATCCCATCAGCAATATATATATATTTAGACATATTTTTTTTTTATTTATTTGTCTATATGTTTTTCACAGTGCTACTAGTGATTTGAACTCTATATTGTTTGATTACTTTATGATATTTGTTTAAAGAGGGGTTAAAGTAGTAGGAGTGATTTGTTTGGGAGATTTCTTTACATTTTATTTTACTTGGAATTGTTTTCACTATCTGAAGCATGGGGAAGGGGTTATTTATATTGTTATTTTGCTGTACCTGCTTTTGATTGTAAGCTAGAAGAAAACAACATTTTATAAAAATGTTAGACTTACAACACAAAAAAGGAACTTGTCTCAAGCACAAAAAAAATAATTGATTAGGAATTTGATTTTCACTGCGGGAAACAGATATACGATACAACATTTAGGTGTAGGTACTGCTGCAGCAACTCAATAAAAACACAACAAAATCAAGTGTACATAACTTGGTGTCACACTGCTACCTGAACTATAACCTGGAATTAAATGCTATCTTTTAAGTTACCATTATGTTAAAGCCCATTGAAGAGTTGTTACACTAAACTACAGGTAACCTTTCAGAGCCAGTAAGTGGACTCAGTGCATGTTGGGAAAAGTTCCACCCAAACAAGATTCTGAAAGCATACTTTGCAGTAGATGGACCAATTACTCCTTCATGTTTACTTGAGCATGTACAGTTGTTGACAATAAGTTCATGCAGACAAAAATATTACTTTTAGAGGATCCTATACATATATAAGTAAAGCAACTCAAAGTAAACATGTTTTCACATGGGTTTGCTTCTTGGCATTCCCATAATTCGCTAATCATATGCAAGTGTATGCAGGAGTAAAGAAGAATTCCAGGTATGAGTATTTATACATAGTGACATTGGTCCACTTATGTATATATGGCTACCGGAAAAAAGGGAAAATATTACTCTTGCACTACTAAGTAAATAATTCTAACAATACACCTAACATAAAATAACTGCTAACACCAGAACACAAAGCAAATAATAGAATATATTTGGTGCAGCACTCTAATCAGTGACTTTACAGAAGAATAAAATCAATTTATATGCTCTATACCAGGGATATGCCATTAGCCGACCTCCAGCTGTTGCAGAACTACACGTCCCATGAGGCATAGCAAGACTGAGAGCCTCAAGCATGACACCCAGAGGCAGAGGCATGATGGGACTTATAGTTTTGCAACAGCTGGAGGTCCGCTAATTGCATATCCCTGCTCTATACCTACCGGCATAGTTTTAAAGTTATATACTGTAAAATACTACAAATGTGCCAATAGTGAAACGGGAGTGAAACAAACAATATTTATAAATTATAATATAAACTTCATTATAAATGTCCACTTTTTCTTATATACAATAAAGTGCAATGTGTTCTTGTTCCACAACTCAAATCTGTGCTCTTCTCCAATCAACACCGTGTCCAGTCAGGTGTACAGTACTCTCACCTTTGTTGATGGACCTCAATATAAAATAGGAGGTCAACACAAACTTCTCAATAAAAGGTGTCTATCCCAAGGACTCCTCCTTGATATAGGTTTTAGAGTTTAGGATTCCACTCCAAGTCCCATGGACTTCCTCCATCCTCACAGGTCAATTCAGCATTGCCAAAAAAGCCCATAAAAAGATAAATAGTTCATAGTGCTCACTAGGGATTTATTACAATGTATCAAAAGAATTGCACTTTCAGATGCACAGAAATGCACATCAGGCCAGCTGCTCAGCACAGGACCCAGAAGCAAGTGGAGATGACTGGAGTAGTGGTGTCTACTTCAGTGGGAAATAGCCAGGTATGGTATATACATAGTTAACATTGGTCCAACCATGTAACTATGTGTACAGTTTTTATGCTTGGAGTTCTTCTTTAAGCAAGATCCTATGCTAATTTTCTACTAGCACATAAAGCGGGACACAAGCAAACATCAAAATCAGCATCTACACAACTAAATACACCTATGAGTGCTCTTTTACCTGCCAATTGATTGGTATTCCTGTTCATCCTATTCTGATTTACAGAGCCCTGGGGGGCAGGATAGCTAGGCTGGTGACCTTACTTTTCTCTACTGCACTTATGCAATGCATACTGGTCACCTCCCTGTATCCAGTCTCCAAGAGCAGCAGCAAAGTAATAAGCTTATTAGATTTGTAGGTGGGCCCCAGGCCCAAGGTATCCAGTCAAGGAGAGACCACACACACACAGTCCTTGATTGTTACTATTTTCTTGTATATTGCACATAGGTAAACAGTAATGAATAATGACAATTCTGCAAGGCGCTGATATAAGTCAATGCAGCAGTTTATGTTCACATGGTATTACCAGGCTTGTGTCTATATTAGTGGAGGATTATATTAGTGGAGTGAATCCACAGTGTGCCATAATGTTTAAGATGAGACTACCGCCTTCTGATTTGTTTATCTTGTAGCAAGGTCTGCATTGGGGAATCTGCAAGCATAATCTGAAGGAGGATCTTTTGGGATACGGAAATCTAGCATTAATATGAGGGATAAATATTTTTACCCTGTTCAAACCAGAAGTGACATTGTGGATTATTTTCAGAATATTGTGGAATCGGAACTGGTTAAATTGTAGGAATCATGTTAGCAACATAACATTAGAAACAAAAGCAATTTGACCAAGAAAGAAACCATAGCCCTAGACGCTTTGAAAATGAGATCTGGCTCAGTGATTCGCCAGGCAGATAAGGGGGGTACTGTAGTGATCCTAGATACTGCTAGTTATAAACAGGAAGCACTGAGGCAGTTTGATGATTACACTACAGATTGCCTCTTAGTTCTGATCCCACAGCAACCATTCAACAAAAATGATTACACTTATTAGATGAAGGTAAGGAGATGGGTGTTTTAGATAAAAAAACTGTAGATTATCTTATGGTCACACATCCCATCACTCAGGTTTTTCACCATCTCCCCAAAATACACAAGCAAGACACTCCAGTGAAAAGTCGCCCTATAGTTGCTGGTAAAGGAGGATTTTCTGCAAGAATGTATAGTTATTCAAAAGAAAGGGGCTATAACACATGAACAATAGTTAGAAGTAAAAATATAGCTCTTTACAGAGATCAGGCAGAGATGATTCAGAATAGGAGTACAAACAAACACAAACAGTGTAGTAATTTTAATAGAAATTACGTTAATTTTGTTACTACATTTTCTTTAGAGTACAAAAAAATTGTTGCAATTCTTAAAGAACATCTTCCCATCCTGTATGCTGACAAGGATCTGTATAGTGCCATTAAGGGGGGTTGTAATTTCTCTAGTAGAAGGGCCCCCAGTCTAGGTAGTATGCTGGTAGTATGGAATATTTCAAATGTGTCAAAACATTTCTGAGAAGTACACCATGGCAATCTTGACACCTTTTCTTTTTTTGGCGCTGAACAGGATAAAAAACTCAGAAGTGGAGGTGACACTTATCGTATCCTGCTTAAACGTGACGTGGGGTGGATCCATACCCTCAATACTAGAAAACCATATGGTTTGAATGATAGAATGGAAATACATCTTTTCTTAACATAACCACATTGTTTTGATATATTCGTTGGAGTACTGGCAGAACATGTTTTATTTGTTCATGATAAGTCCTTCATATGCCTGCTGTGTCTTTTTTCTCCATGTGTTTTTAATTGATTTGATTGTTTCTGATCGGGATGCACCCGCCCCATTTAGAGGGCTTGCTTTGTTATAAATATCAGTTTTTAAATCAAACATGTACACTTTGATGAAGGCCTTTAGCCGACATGGCACGGTGCCACCTAGAGGACAAAGGATGACCTGCACCTGCCTACAGACTGCTCTCTCCTGCTTTCGACAAGTTTCTTGTTAGCATTTATCCATGCAGCACACCTGATTGGTTCCTAGTGTTGCCACTCCCTCTCCCAGTCTAGTCTAGTTTTGATGTTCTGCTGTGTAGGAAATGCAATAGACTCATATAAAGTCCAATTTAAAGTTACCTCGTCAGTACAGATAATACGTGGCTACTAAAAGAGAAATCGCTATATTTACCATTCCAGTACCTCGCTTGTTAAAACGCCTCTTACTTCATCGTTCACAGATCGCTTCATGTGTTCCACACTTTGGGGTGTGTGGAATACTTTCTCCCACGCCACTGTCTGTGGTTTTTCCCACCAGCCCATATGTCACTATGGAATGTACAAGCAGCAGGAGGAATTATAGTGTACGGCAGTGTTGCCAACCTACCAGACTGAAAGTTACTGACACGGCACCTAAAATTTGCTGGCACAGCCAAGTTTTTACTGGCATTTTCAAAAGTTACAAATTTACAATTTCAAGTGCAAATTTCAGTATTTGGGCTATAAACAAGTACAATATGCAATTTGCAAAGTGAGTTAAGGTAGATATTAAGGCAAACAAAAAAAAATTCTTATTTTATTTTCTATATAGTAAGCAAGTAGCTCAGGAACAGGAGTTAGGAGGAAAAGAAATTAGAATGGGCAGGCACACACACATGAAATTGACTCTCACAGTGAAACTGACACAACATGTCCCCTTCTGAGTCACAGTGATGGTCTCTCTCTACACCAGGTGGTTCTGTCAGTCCATTCCACTCCAAATAGCACTGACAGTCCCACTCCTGGCTTGCCTTGCTTCCATCCCGTAGGCAATAGGAGGCCCTGGCCACTTGGCTCATTCTGCTTTCTTGCACCCTGACATCACACAACATGCTCAGGCACCGCCTCCACCAGACTCAGCCACGTTTGCCCCCTAAATACACTGTAGCAGGCACTTAAATGGTCTCAGCTGGCTCCTGACTGATACTGCGCATGTGCAGTTTCAAACCGAGCATCACAGCCATATTTTTAACTGCCACCCTTTTTATGTCACTGGCCTTTACTGGCAGGAGAAAAGTGCCAATTTTTTCCTGGCTGCCAGTAAAAATACTGGTGGTTGGCAACACTGGTGTATTGTGGAGGATTTCACATCTGGAAGTGTGTGCTATGTGAGGTGAGTAGTGAAGAATCTGCATTTTAATAAAAAGGCAGCCAGAAAGCTGAGGGATGTATGAGCCAGTGGCAGCAGCTACAGTATATGGCAAGAGAAACAGGTATTTGACCAATCTGACCAGATGAATGCCTGCAGTAGCCGATGAGCGGCAAAAAGTCTTCACTTCAACAAACATGTACTTGTGGAAGGAGTGCCAAACCAAAGGATAAAAGAGTCCAAATTAATTTATTGGTTTACATAAGAAAAAAAAAAAAAGCATTTTGAGGGTCAGAGAAAACTCCACTTTCATTAAGGCTACAACAAAACACAATATAATGTAAATTTAACTGGTATAATCATAAGTCATATGTAGCCCTGATGAAGGGGGGAGCTTTTGCTGACCCCTAAAATACATTTTTAATGTAAACCAATAACTAAATTTGGACTCTTATCATTTGGTCTGGCACTCATTCATTTGGTGCAGTTTTTTTTGTTTTTTTTTTTAACTGGCAACCTGCTGGGTACCTAGTGGAGGGTAACCTTGTCTGTTGTGAGCAGCTTAACTTTAGCCAGTCAGCTCTCCAAATGTTTTTGTCCTCTCACTACTTTATATGAACACACATCAAAGTCTCAGTGCCTCCTGGATGCTTTTTTCTATATTAGAGTCTACAATTTAACAAACAGGCTGAAAGGTAAGCATAGTGATTCTTGTATTGGAGGTTTGTAATTCCTTATACTGTAAACAACCCTAAGTTTTTATTGGACAATGTCCCTTTTGAATGGAATAAAGATGTGAATGACTTATATCTGTTTCCTAGCATTTGTCTATCTCTACACAAGTGCACAGTAAACTTTTTTTGCACGAAATAGGGATTAGCACTTTTCTCCCCTGAACTGACACCTATAATAACATCTATAAATGATCTTTTTAGCAGGTACTCTTTGGTGGGGCTTAGTACTTCCATGGTGCTTTTAATAAAATCGACTTGTGTTAAAATTGTCCATGCATCAAATGGAAGTCACTCTTATCTTTACAATCATGTTTATTTATTTATTTTTGGTCTGATGTGATTTGGTTACACTCACTTTCTCCCAGAAGGCACAGAGCAGTATGAGATCGAAGTCTGAGCATGTTTTCTTCCCGCAGAGAAATGTCTGGCACTTCCTCATCACTTAAAGATTTTCCATGAAGTTTCATCAATAAAAAGACATCAGCAGCCAAAAAGTAAATTGTCCTTAAATGTCACTCCATAATTTTATGTTATTCAAGATAAAAAGTAAACACTTCCTCTGCTGCTGTAATTTGTTTATTATTGTTTATTTATTAAGTGCATATGGGTAATTAAATTTGCTAATTAGGTCTTATTATTACAAAAGCTAAATCAGCAAGACAAATAATGTTAAACTGTAGAGCCAAGAACGAGTATGTTTTCCCACCTCAATTTTGTTAAAGGAAACCTGTCATTAGAAAATAAGTAAGTTGCATGAGCTAAATGCTTCTGAGAATGATGCCCCGTACACACGATCGGACTTTCCGATTTTTGTTCAAAAGGTGTTGGCTCCAACTTGGCTCCAACTTGCATACACGGTCACACAAATGTTGGCCAACAATTACAAACATAGTGAGATACAACACGTACGACGGCTGATAAAAAGGACGTTCAATAGCCAGTGTGCCACCCTTTGGCTCCTTCTGCTAATCTTGTGTTTATCTTCTGTTAGTAGAAGTTTGGTGAGAGACGATTTGCGCTTTTCAGCCTCATGCTTTTTATGTTCATTTCTGCTTTTCAGGTTGTGCTTGTCTGTTCGTTTCTGTCTTTCAGTGCGTTCTATTTATAGTTCATTTCTAATTTTCAGTGCTTTCTTGTCCGGATGTTTCTGATTTTCAGCTCATTCTTGTCAGGTCCTTTCTGATTTTCAGTGTGTTCTATCAGTTTGTTCTGAGCAGCCATTCGTTTATTAGCCATGTTGCGGTTACATACTCGTTGTAGAGTTTGTGCTGTTGTTGGGCTTGGTGTTGGAGTTATTGCTTTGTCCCAAGTCCAGTCCATGAATAGGGGGAGGAGGAGTTCTTGGGCCAAGAATTGGTTGCTTAATTGTGACCAATTCTGCCATATGCCTTTGTTGTGGGAGCTCCAGGAGAATAATCCTGATTTTAGGAATTATCTCCGGATGACGGACCCCGTCTTTCACCGTCTCTTGGCTTTGCTGACCCCTTATATTACGAAGCAGGACACCTGCATGCAGCAAGCCATATCTCCCGAGCAAAGGCTTGTCACCACCTTGCGGTACTTGGCAACGGGGAGAAGTCTCCAGGACCTGAAGTTCACGACTGGTATCTCCCCCCAGGCTCTGGGAATCATTATTCCAGAGACCTGTTTTGCCATCATTCAGGTCCTGCAGAAGGGCAATATTAAGGTAAGTTTTATCCTTTAACATCACATTTTATGTATTTAATGTTTGCTAATGTATTGTATTTATTTCATCATTCCATAATTACCATGATTGTAATATGCTCTGAATGTCCTCTTTGTCCTCATGCATGCTATAAGCTTTTAACGCTCCTTTTTTGTCCTTCATGTATATTTGCCTTCACTAACCTCCCCAACATGCTATCCTGGGCCCATACACACCTAGCCTAGTCACTTAACAATGTATTTTGTCAGCTCCATTGTAGTGCTTACCCTAAAAACCCCCTAAAATGTGTCCAAATGTTATTGTCCTTAAATTCAGGCAGAGGCTTTTTTTGGGGGGCCAAAACTCATTTGGAACCCTCCCTCCCCCCCAACTGCTAAGTCAACCAATACCAATACTCTATCTGCTGACTTTGCCAAACCCATACACACTATACCTACCTCTTTTGTAGTCCTATTTATGGATGAATTCACCAAAGCATGTAGTGCAAGTGCCTGCCTGAATCCTTTCAAATGGTACTGTTTACAGTTTTGTTCTCCTATTATCTTGATAGGTAATTGCAGAATGTAAAAATGTGCTTCAATTTGTACAGTGTATATTCATGTTTTTGGATTATGACACACTTCTTACCTGTCCAGTGGGCTGCCAATAGTGTAAGTAAGGAGGGGCTGGCCAAAGTAACACACATTATTTATGCATTCAGCTCTCAATGAAGTGGAGAGGGTTACCCTACATCTCCCCCCACCCTAACATTTTTACAATGGGCCTTCAGAGGGGGTGAGGAATCTGATAAGTGGACCTTATACTTTTGTCTTTAAATACTCATTTAAATAAATGTTATACTTATGTTGGCCAAGAATGTTTGTGTCTAATCTGCTTGCAATGTTATGTGCAAAAGTAAACAAAAAACAATTTTTTTTGTTTGACTCCACAGTTTCCTTCCAACCCACAGTAATGGCAGACTGTGGCCTCCCAATTCCACCAGCAGTGGGACTTTCCCAATTGCGGTGGTGCGGTCGATTGGAAGCACGTCTAGATTGTCCCACCGCCCAACTCAGGGTCATACTACTTCAATTATAAGGGCTTAAGTAGTATTGTGATGTTGGCGGTGGTGACAGCGACTTATGAGTTCCTATATCTGGACGTAGGGAAGAATGGCCATATGTCTGATGGAGGAGTGATCACCCAGACGGAATTTTCAGGTCTCCAAAAATGGAGACTTTGCGTCTCCACAA
The DNA here is from genome assembly GCF_042186555.1 of Aquarana catesbeiana. Classification (NCBI taxonomy): domain Eukaryota; kingdom Metazoa; phylum Chordata; class Amphibia; order Anura; family Ranidae; genus Aquarana; species Aquarana catesbeiana. Next base: position 110,842,431 of record NC_133327.1, read on the forward strand.
TGGCACCTTGGGGTTGCCACCTCCAGAGCATAACGTTGCGGGCCTCAAGTTCATTTTTGTGGCAGATGAGGCCTGTGCACTGGGGGAACATCTGATGAGGCCGTTCCCCATGAGGACCCTGACCCCGGAGCAGAGGCTTTTTAATTACCGGCTAGCCCGTGCCAGAAGAGTGGTAGAGAATGCCTTTGGCCTAATGGCCAGCCGGTTCCGGCTTTTCCTTACAGCCATCAACATGGCCGAATACAAACTAAATCACATTATCTTGAGCTGCTGCATTCTTCACAATTTTCTTTGGAAGAATGTAGCCAACTATCTGGCCTCAGTTGCGACTGAGACCGACTTTTCACCGGATCAAATAACAATGATGCCGCTTGAAAGTGGCCGTCCTGGCTTGCCCCCCCCAAAGCGCCCACAAAATACGGCAAAACTATGTTGAGTACTTTGTGGGTAGGGGGGCAATTAATTTACAAGAAAATCTGAAATCTGTTTAATAATATTTTTTTTGAAAAACTAAACTCATATTTCATTTGAATTTCTATTTGTGTTTCTTGTCTGTCTCCTAGGTTCTCCAATGGCCTTTTATTTTTTGCCATCTTCAACAATAGTGCAAATGTAACTTATTTGATACATGATGTGATAAACTCTTCTTCAGCTAACTATTATGTTGTGCTGTGGGTCTGCTACACACACACAATGTTATTGTTGGTAATGTATGTAATGCATTAATGATAAAAAATAATCATCCTTTTCAACTCCATGAATTAATTGCTTGGAGTCCCTAAAATGGCCTGATTTTGGCAAATTTTACAGCACAATGGGGTTATTTACTAAAGGCAAATCCACTTTGCACTGCAAGTGCACCGCAAAAGCGCTTGAAAGTGCACCGCAAGTGCGCTTGAAAGTGCACTGAAAGTGCACTTGTAGTGCAAAGTGGATTTGCCTTTAGTAAATAACCCCCATTGTCACTGTAACTACACCAACTTAAAAAATAAACTAGTATTGAGCATTGAAAGAAGAAGCCACACATTGTTGAGTATAAAACATTTTACTCCAAGCACATTCACATGTGCGTTATAAATGGTTTTGGAACAAACCAACATCTTGGTGTATAACATGTATGTTTGACATGAATTTGCCTTTTTTTGGGGCTAAACAGGCATGTTTAAAAACATAACATACACATTCCCAACTCAGGAACTTACAAAGTTCAACTTTGCTAAAGTGAAGGCCATATGAGACATTAGTATATCGAAACTGTGTTGATTTTGCCTTCATCAGATGGGATGATCTCACCCCTGTAAAAGCCAAATTTTGAAGATGCACACAAATTGGGACTCAAAATTTGGATTTCCCTCATGATCCCATGCCTAAAATGTGTGTATTTTCCCTACATCTTTTGCAAAAGCCACAAAACACACAGTGTGTCAAAAGGTGTCGACAACAGGTCTGTGTCTGAGACCACACCTATTTATAATACATGGTATGTTTTTTTTTTTTTTTCTTAGGTGATGTGGATGTTGTGGAGGAAGAAACTCACTTCAGCAGTGCAAGTGTACAAGTACTCATCAGTGAGATCATGGTGTGCAATCGTGATTTAGAAAAGATGAAGCAAAATATCCATGATGATGGGATATCAATGTACGTGTTTTGTGGGTGCAACCCCTTCCTCCAAACTAAAGTAGGTGAGAGGAAGGAGTTGCACCCCCGAAACACGTCCATTGATCCCCCATGATGGGAGCTAGCACATGTTGACACACTGGGCCTTATTTCAGAAAGGACAATCCACTTTGCCCTACAAGTGCACTTTCAAGTGCACTTGCATTGCACTTGTAGTGCAAAATCGTTTTGCTTTTTTGAAATAAGCCACAGTGTGTCAACATGTGCTAGATCCCAATAGCTGTGGTCTCAGACACTGACCTGTTGTCGACACCATTTTGACCACTTCACCCGGCACTTCCTGAACCTCTGCATCCATATCCTCAGGTTGTGTGGCGAGTTCTCTTTCTTCAGTAGGTCTGTGGTTACTGGTGTCCTCAGATGTCCCGATTCTTTTCTCCCCTATGTGAATACAAAAAAGGTATACTTAGCAGACAGATATTTTAGGCAGAAATCGTAATATGAAACATTGCTTGAAAGTGTCGTCCAATTGTCTGTTTTGACAGAGTTCCAAGCTGAAGACATGATTTTTTCCCTTTCAAAAGCTGGAATACTTACCTGTTTTGTGCAAGTTTCACACATGGAGAGACCCCTAGTATCCACTGGAGCACCTGTGTGGGACACCATAACAAGGTTGTTATGGTATCCCACACTAGTGCTCCTGCATCCAGATGTGTAAACAGCTGCTGAGTGTCCTCTCCTTACACTGAATCAAGTTGTCATTTCATTATAGTTCAAACACATCTAGACAACAATGTAATAAACTTATTTTAATCAAAATAGGCATGAACAAATGTAGTTAACCTGCATCTGCCTTGTATTAGTGGTCGAACGAACAATGTTTAATACGAACAATTCCTGTGCCCATGAACCTCAAACTTGGCATTTTAAACTGCACAAAACAGTAAAGAAAAGCACAAGGAAAGTAATAAAGTAATAATAATAATAGGAACACAGGACAAATACTTACTTGTTTGCAGCACTTTCCTTATCTTTCTATACTGATCTTGCTCCCTCAATTTCAGGTCTGACCAGCGTTTCCTTAATTGCTCCTTGGATCGTTGTACCCCAAAAGTCCTGTGCAGACTTCGCACAACTTTACAACTTTAATCATTATCTTTCTCATATTAGGGTTTCTGTATGGTCCATGCTTCCCATCACAGTCTGTCCTCTTCAAGATGTCCACCATCTCTTCAAAGGACATATTTGAGGCCTTATATCTCCTCCTGGATGTGGAACTACCTTGCTCCAGGCTTTCCTCTTTTTTGCTGATAACAGCACACACATGGTGTGTCTCCACCATGTGCTCTCCCACTGCCCCGAAAGAGAAGAGGCAGGGAATACACTAGAAAGAAGGACAGGGGTGGAGTTTCACGCATGCACAGAGTATATAAAGCATAACACATGGGTGACGTACGTACGATCTGTGAGAGAAGGACGGAGGATCGTTAGCGGCGATCGTTCAATCGAAGGTACAATTGCAACTTGGGACATCAGTGGTTAGTGGCCTATACTGCGTATAGCTTGAGGCCTATATTGGGACACGATTAGGAGAGTTTAGCCTGACATTAGGGTTTGTCTTTTGTTGTGTCTTGCAGATAAAATGGTTGACAAATTCACAGCCCCTGATTTGCTGCCCAACTTTATTCACAAATACAGGGAGCTGCCATGTCTCTGGCAAGTCCAATGCAGGGACTATTTGAACAAGAAAAAGAGGAAGGCAGCGCTGGATAAACTGTTGGAATTGGTGAAGCCTGTGTATCCCATGGCAGACTTCACCTATTTGAAGGCCAAAATTGGTAGCCTGAGGAGCACATATAATAGGGAGAGCAAGAAGGTACAGAATGGGGTCAGAATGATAGTCTTTTCTATTTGTTAACATTCAATTTGCAACAGTCATGAGCTCAAAATTGTGTGTGATTGATGACCACAAAGCTAAAACTATGTACCATTTCATACACAGGAAAGTCTCAGCCAGGAGGAGGCCGTGGCAAGCAGCCTGACCAAATCCCAGGTTCCTCCCCTCCACCCTCTAACCAAAAGGACCAGGAAGGCAAGGAACCTGGAGGAGTCCATGGCTGCTTTCCTAAAACAGGCTACTGCGGCAATTACCATGACCCCTAGCGTACACGAGGCATTTGGATGTGTCACAGCCAGCAAATTAGAAAAGATGGAGGAGGCCCAATGCACTATATGCAAAGAGATTATTCTCAAGGCCCTAAACAAGGGGACGAGGGGCGAACTCACCCCTCAAACACACCTCTGTGAGTTGGACCATGCTCCTCCACCACCTCCACCAACACCACCAACACCACAGCCTCCTCACCCACCACAGAAGCAAGGAAGGAAGCATGGAAGGAAGTGTTGAGAGTGATGGCCTGCGTTTGGTGTGGTCTGGCAAAAAACGCAGGCTGTTGAAAGGCCACAGCCTCGGAACATATATGTCATCTGCTGCTGTTCCCAAACCCTCGGAGTCCTGGACCGTATTGTGCTCCCTGTTAAATGGACTCCTCAGGTTACCAATTTTGACAGGCAAATAATTGATGTCTGCCCTGGGGTACAAAGGCTTCACCAATTCCAACAGTTTTTCCAGTTTTGCCCTCCTTTTTATTTGTTATGACCTTGTGCTCCCTATTAAATTTAAAAATTTTATTTTGACAAATACTTGGCTATGTGTTTTACTTCAAAAAGGACAGTTTGTTTGTGAGTAGGAAGGTTCTTTTTAAAAATACTGTGTCGAATTAACAAGGGACACCAACATAGTTGTATCTTTCAAGTTAAAAAATACAAGATAATAATGGTTTTGTGGTAACTTGACACACAAAACAAAAAAACTAATTATTATGAAGATCACTAGGAAAAAAAAAAAAAAAAAAAGATTATTCTGGAGATCACGAGAAAAAAGAAAAAAAAATATGGAGATCACTAGAAAAAAAAAAGAAAAAAAAATGTTATTCTGGAGATCACTAGAAATAATAAAAAATGCTTTTGTCAGAACTCTGTGAATATCAGCAGCAAAGCAACTTCATTATTATAGCATTATAATGAAGAAGAGAATGCACCACATTGAGAGATTTCATAATTTGCCACGTCACAAATGAGATTTCTCTATTACGAACGCTAGTTTTACAAGACGGAGCGCTTCCGGCTCGTACTTGATTTTGAGCATGGGTGAACTTTTGAGTCACTGACTTGTGTACACATGATCCTAAAGTCCAGCAACAAAGTTTTGTTGGAGGAAAATTTGAGAACCTACTAGCCAACATTTGTACACAGGGTCGGACTTTCAGCCAACAAGCTCACATCCAACATTTCCCATCGGAAAATCCGATCGTGTGTACGCGGCACGACAGTTGCCTCTCTGTATTGTCCATTCTCTGATTTCAGCACTTTTGGAGTCCCTAACAAGTAATTGAAGCGTAACTCCAGGCAGTGCCTCATTTTCACCACAAAATGTCCTCAGTCTTTTGGGTTGAACAACACCCTATGTCATTTAACCCAGAAGACTGTGGACATACTGTGAAAGCAAAGAGTTATTAGAGTTTTAGCAGAGGTGAAGATGAAGAGGAAGAAGATCAAGCACTTCATGGACCAGCCAGAAACATCAGAAAAAGTGAGTTAAAAAAAATAAATAAACTACCTGCTGAGTCTCTCTAGGGGTTGGCGCCACCAAGGGAACACTTTGCATTTTCTCAATGAATGTAAAGCATTCTCTGACAGGATAAAGTGGAGATTGTGATGTCACTGCCCCGCCCCTTGTGGCATAGTGATGCTGTCACTGCTACTTTATCTAATGCATTTGGTCCATTCAAAGTGATTTACATCCTTTGCTGCTACTGGGGAATATATTTTAATGAAAACTCTTGTGCCCATAGTTCAGTTCCAAGGGTTTAAATATACAGTACAGGGCCTCGTGCTGGTTTTGCAGCTTGCAGAGTGTGAAAAAGGCTACAAATTTCACCAACTGTTGGTCCTCGTTCACAAGAGCAGCAGCACTTGCCACGCCTCTGAAAAGCAATCTGCAGTAAACAGGCAACTAGGTTACAATATGTCACCTTCTCAACCACCTGTTTTACCCCGTAAAAAGTTGAATGGGTTATGTTCAGCAGAAAAGTGCCACTATCCAAGTGTAGCATTTATTAAAACATATTTATGAAATGAAAAACAATAGTATGCACTCACATTTACAACATATTAAAAAGCGTATTGATAAGTCTCCAGCAGGTGAGCAGGTGGCAACCTTCCAGGTGGTCAATGATAAGCAAGCCCCTCCGGGTGGATGTGATGTAAGGAGCTAAACCAGAGAAAATCAGGAAGCTAAACCAGAGAAACACCAGGAAGAGCTAAAAGAAGCAGCAGACTGTCTATATACTGTATATCAAATGGATGACAACCACTGTGGACAGCAAGGAAGGCCCACATGATGGTTGTGATGAGGTCATGTGATGTAAATGGGCAAAGTTATGTGTTTGAGGGCATTGCCCCTTTGCAGTTGCACTAGTGCCCCCTTTTCTTGTGCCTGGATATGTTTAAGGTATTAATGCCCTTTATAAACCCATTTTTAGTTTGGCATTGGTACTGCCTGTTGAATGTGACAGGGAGCTTAATTTTTGCAAAGCATCGTGGGCACAGCAAGTGCACAGCCCTTCTGTAGGTGGGTGGTTGGGTGATGATAAAATTGCAGTTCACCCACCTATTTTACTGCCCTCTGTGTGAACGAGACTTTAGATTACAATAATGGAATGCTACATAGCAATAACTATCCAGGATTCAGACAGTCCCTCCCAAGGATAGGAGGCCTTTTTTCAGTGAAAACTCATGGATGTCAACCATAATAGTTTATAGAATGATAAGGAAGTGCTGTGCAATGACAAAAACTGGATCTGCCTGAGTGGTGAACACCTGCTAAGTTTTTTCTTGGTGTCTGTGTCCCCAATGGGTATTTGTCTCAGTGATTATTGTCACTGAGACAGAAAGTAATAGAAAATCCATACCTATATGAGAAACAATATCTTCTCTGTTGTGTCTCCCAAACAAGAACTAAAGGAAAATCCATCTAAAGACAGAAAAAAAAAATTAAATAATCATGGTTTAGCCCTTCCCTACTCTATCCAAGGTAACCTTTAGAAACAATTTTGAAGTTTTGGGTAACCACAGCTAAACCAATTAATTGGGGATCAGTTGGAAAAATGCCCCCTGTAGTACAAGGGGGTGCTGATAAGTATTGAGCCTTACCCAGAAAAAAGCTAGGAAGCTGTAAATTGCAGAGTGTACTGGCCAATTTGTCTATATTCAATGGTGCAAAAATCAACTATGATTGATTGATGACCTATGATTTTAACTTATCATTCCTTTTTAGGTCCAAAGTGAACATGGCAGCACCTCCAGAAAAATTCTGTGCGGAAGAGCATAGGACCATAATCAAGTTCCCGTTTCTCCAAGGGAAGGGTGCAAAACAGATCCATGGTGAAATGTCACAAACTTTGGGTGACAGTGGCCCTTCATATGCAACAGTTAAATGTTGGGTTGTCAATTTTAAAACTGGCCATTTCGGTGTTGAAAGTGAGAAACCCAGTGGAAGGCCTATTTCTGTCTCTGTGCCTGCAAATGTGAAAGCCATCCATGACATAATCATGGAGGGCCGCTGAATATCAGCCAAAAGTATTGCTACATATCTGGGAATATTATGTGAGAGAGTTGGTGCCATTATCCACAACGACTTGGAAATGAGAACGCTTAAAGAAAAGGGGATCCCAAAACTTTTGACAACCGAACAAAAGAGGACAACGCCTTGTCACACACTGCAGGTGAAACAATGGCAAAACTGACCTCCTTAGGCTTTCAAGTGATGCCCTATCCACCCTATTTGCCCCGACCTGGCTCCTTCTGACTATCATCTGTTCCCCAATCTCAAAAAACACCTAAAGGCATAACCATTTGGGAGTGTTCAGGAGGCAACTAATGCTGAAAATGAGTGGTCACACCTGCATTTGGAAGAATTTTATTTGCAGGAACTTTAGAAGCTGCAAGACAGATGTCGCAAGTGCATTGACTTTCTGGGGGAATATGTAGAATAGTGTGGCAGTTACAGCTTCCTATCTCAATTTGTTCTGGGTAAGGCTCATTACTTATCAGCACTCCCTTGCAGTGACCATTTGCAAAAATGCAACCCTTACAGTTGTGGTCAGAATGCCTTTCTTACAGACAGTTAAAAATATAATTGGTGTCATGATGCTGGCTATGGCAAGTGGTGTTGGCCAAAGAACTATGTAGGCACCATCAAAAGGGAGGTCAATCAGTCACAGCTCATGGAACTCCTAACAACCTCTTTATTCTTCCACTAAACCCTGGTTGAGAATGGCTACATCAAGGTATGTAGTTTAATATCCGCAATACAAAAAAACAAAACGTAAAGTCTGAACAGTAAAAAAAGAACCTGTGGAGCAAGCATAGGGAATTGTACAGTGTAGATAGCAAGGACGCAAGCAAATTTGTGCCATACCATAAAATGTGCATGCAGACGTAATAACATACTGAGAATTCCTCCCAGCATACAGTACGAGAGAAGTTGTACTATCTAGGCAGACATGATAAAAACCTAATGTTTGTAAGTCCTTTTAGCATGATTTTTCCTATTTGTAATTTTTGCACTAATGATAAAAACTAACACTGATAACTGTACGAGGTGGTATCAAAAAGTTTTGAGACTAGTTTTGTAACATGCCAATAGATGGCAACACAAGGCTGCACGCACAGTCACAGGGAGCACCGACCTTCATAAGTCAGTGTGCCAAAATACATTGCCCTGTGTACATCAGGAGCTGACCATGTGCATTACCACGTCTGCTATTTTATCATGGTCAGCAAGTTAGAACAAAGAGCAAATGTGAAATTCTGCGTAAAACTGGGCATGCACACTTAAAGTGTGGAAAAACATCACTGGAAGATGACCCAAGATCAGGAAGACCTTCAACAAGCTCAAACCCCGAAAATGTCAAAACCATTCGGCAACTTGTGCATGATGATCTTTGGAGAACAATTGCACGTGCCACTCAAAACACCACGAACAACTCATTACAAAATCACCGTAAACTTGCCGAATCATGTCAAACGTCTCTGTGGCAGATTTGCCTATTTTCACACAGAATTTCACGTCTTTGTTCTAACTTGCTCTCCATAATTAAATAGCAGATGTGGTAACGCACGTGGTCAGAATAGCACCAGTTGCACAGCTCCCGGTGCACACAGGACAATGTCTTTTGGCACACTGACTTATGAAGGTCGGTGCTTCCTGTCACCCTGCGTGCAGCCTTGTGCTGCCATCTGTTGGCGTTTTACAAAACTAGTCTCAAAACATTTTGATACCATCTTGTACATAACACATGAAGTTTGCATAAGAAGAGCAAAGACAGAGAATTATAACCAGCATGTTATAACAAAAGAAATAGTGCCCTAAAAAGTCAGCTTTTTAGGAACAGCAACCAAAACATGCCAATACACATTTACTGCCCTTTACACATAAGAAAATTCCAGTAAACCAAGATGATTTATTCTTTCCTTTATATCTTTTTGTGTATGTTTGCAACAAAGAAAATATATTTTTTAGTAACATTGAAGTGTATTTTGTTATCACACTATATATGGTATGTGGATGCTTTACTGAGTAAATATTGCATTGTGTCTTGTTATTTTATGTCCGTTAAACAAGAGATCTCCCCTTGTAAATGAGAAATATCAATATTACAAGAGCACCGCAGCTGCCAAGGATAGAATTGAATGTGACATATGTCACCTCCAACAATTTTCTGTGACAAGCAGGTGAAAGTGTCACTAATCCCTTGCCTGTCACATTATATTGTCTATAAAATGTGTTCCTTTATTATTTTATCACACTGTACACATTTGTTTTATAGATAAATGAACTGCTTAAAAAAAATGCATAAATAAACAAATAAGAATAAAACTATAAATACATCCTTTGGTTTGCAAGGGTGAGAGAAATCTGAAGGTGTTTTATCTGTCTATGCTGATGTAATTATATCTTGTAGAAGGATTTATATCTAGAATGTACATGTGTATTTATTAAAGGGGAAGTCTAGTTTAAATATATATACGGTATATTATTTTTCATGCTATTCTTTCTGGTCACTTGGTCAGTTGCTGGATCTATTGCTATCTTCCATAACATAAACAGTGGCATGACAATATTTTCAGGTGGTCCTCTAATGCCTGAATTTGTATTAGACAAGTGCTTTTCATTTTGTTCCGAATTAATATTTGGAATTTTATTTCATTATTCGGAGATTCGGAACGATCTGAATACCCGAATTACAGTATAAATGATTTTTACCTAATGCTCTGAATAACTAAACAACATTTGTCCAAATTTCAGAAATTTTAATTGAAATTTGAATCCAATTTTACATTGAACACCAGTCGAATTTCAACTGTACACATATTGCTGAAATCAAAGATTGTGCGTGTTATTAGAGTACCATTTCAAAATAATGTTTTTGTTAAGCCAAAGGTGACTTAAAGACTCATTTAATCATTTGATAAATATTTTTCTTTTGTTTGTTCACTGTGCCACATTTAAATGGAAAAAAAAAGAAAAATCTAAAGTTTTTGATTCGACCAAGTCCAAATTTATTGATTTGAATGTTTTGAATCGAAAAAAATCTGTAAATTTGAAGAAAATTTGAAAAAGACATCAAACAAATTCCGAATACGAATCCCGAATACGAATTGAACAAATCAACTAATTTAACTAAACGAAATAACTAGATTAATGAATCGAAACAAAACTAAACTAATTTTTTTGTCATGCACATGTCTAATTTGTATGTAATTTAACCGCTTCAGCTCCAAAAAACTGACAATTGCGCGGTCGTGCGACGTGGCTCTCAAACAACATTTACGTCCTTTTTTTCCCACAAATAGAGCTTTCTTTTGGTGGTATTTGATCACCTCTGCGATTTTTATTTTTTGCGCTCTAAACAAAATAAGAGCGACAATTTTGAAAAAAAACACATTATTTTTTACATTTTGCTATAATAAATATCCCCCAAAAATATATAAATTTTTTTTTTCCTCAGTTTAGGCCGATCGTATTCTTCTACATATTTTTGGTTAAAAAAAATCTCAATAATCGTTTATTGATTGGTTTGCGCAAAAGTTATAGCATTTACAAAATAGGGGATAGTTTTATGGCATTTTTATACATTTTTTTTTTTTTTTACTAGTAATGGCGGCGATCAGCGATTTTTATTGTGACTGTGACATTATGGCAGACATGTCGGACATTTTTGACACATTTTTGGGACCATTGTCATTTATACAGCGATCAGTGCGATTAAAAATGCACTGATTATTGTGTAATTGACACTGGCAGTGAAGGGGTTAACCACTAGGGGGCGGGGAGGGGCTAAGTATGTCCTAGGGGAGTGATTCTAACTGTAGGGGGGATGGGCTGTGTGTGTCACTACGCTGATCACTGCTCCCAATGACAGGGAGCTGTGATCAGTGACACTTGTCACTAGGCAGAATGGGGAGATGCTGTTTACATCAGCATCTCCCCATTCGTCCTCTCCGTGAGGCGAATGCGGGTATCCCCATGGCAATCGAGGGACCCGCGACCCGACTCACAGAGCTCCCAGCCGGCGCGTGCGTGCGCCTCCGGCGGCGCGCGCACAATGGCACGGCGGGGAATTCAAATAGACGTACCTGTAAGTCCATTTGCCCAGCAGTGCCATTCTGCCGATGTACATCAGCGTGCGCCAGTCAGGAAGTGGTTAAAGGACATTTCCTGTAATTTAATTTCCTGTCTGCTATGTTGATCTTGTTTTAAAACATTTTGAGCTACTGACCCAGAACAAGCATGCGCATTAGTAGTTATAACCTTACTCTAAGTTTATTTGCTGCATGCTTGTTCAAGGTAAATACTACAGAAATAATTAAGCCAGATTCAAACAGGCAACTAGAATTTTCTAAAGGATATAAGCAAGGCAGGTTTCTTTTAATAATCTCTCTTCAGATCCCCCCCAATCATATACACACACACACACACACAGCTTGAAAAATAAAAATGTCAGATCTCTGATTTATGAAGAAGCCAAACCAGCAAGAGCCAAACTCACAGACTTTGTTAGCAGAGACATCACTAGGGTTGGTGTCACCTGGTGTGGTAAAACATGATATTACCCCCCCCCATGAGTTTGTTCCCATATAACACTACATATAATGGCAATAGTGGTACCATAAACAACTATCAAGCAACTAGCAAATTTGAATAACAATATCATATGAAAATAATAGAACTCAAAGTTTAAACTTTTAAAGAACTATGTGCTGGGTGACAGCAGAAGTAGGACAGAGCAATAGACACTGGGCAGGCTAGCGCATCGGGCTCTCTCCTGTCTTTCCTGCCACAGTGCCCTGCAGGGTGCCAGGTAGGCTATTTGCAGGCTGGCAGTGCATGATCAGGGTGCGCACCCAATAAATGATATGATTGGTGCTGGTGCGCTAATCGTTGTGCTGTCAAAGATGGGGGTGACACCATCACGGTCAGATATCACTTCCTACTGGATGGTGTCACCTTTCTGGTGGGTATCACCAGGGTGCGGTCTATAAGCCCTGCACCCCCATAGCGACCCCACTGTTTGTTAGGCCTCATTTACCTGAGTGTCAAAGGGGCGGAAGAACCAGGCAGTTCATTTTTACCACCACCCACCTGGAACCTACCATGGCAGCTGGAGGTGTTTGTAATCATGCCACAATCACAATGCTTCATAGCCGCTGCAATTTAACCGCTTGTCGTCCTGCGCACAACAATATATGTCAGCACAATGGCACGGCTGTGCAAATGGGCTTACCTGTACGTCTCCTTTAAATCGTGGGCTATTGGACGTGCGTGCGCCTTTGAATGATCATGACGCGGAGAGGCAGGATGGTGAGATGTAAACAAGGAATTTCCCTGTTCTGCCTAGCAACATGACAGGGATCTACTGCTCCCTGTCATTGGGAGCAGTGATCTCTGTCATGTTCTAGTGAGCCCATCCCCCTACAGTTAGAACACACTGAATGAACACAGTTAACCCCTTTATCGCCCCTAGTGTTTAACCCTTTCCCTGCCAGTGTCATTTACACAGTAATCAGTGCATTATTATAGCACTGATCGCTGTATAAGTGTCACTGGTCCCAAAATAGTATGAAAAGTGTCTGATGTGTCCATTGTGTCTGCCACAATGTCACAGCCAAGATAAAAATTGCAGATCGCCGCCATTACTAATAAAAAATAATTTATAATAAAAATGCCATAAATCTATCCCCTATTTTGTAGACGCTATAACTTTTGCGCAAACCATCAATATATGCTTATTGTGGTTTTTTTTTTACCAAAAATATGTAGAAGAATACATATCGGCCTAAACTGAGGAAGAAATCATTTATTTATATATTTTTTGTGATATTTATTATAGCAAAAAGAAATAATTATTGTTTTTTTTACAAAATTGTCGCTCTTTTTTTGTTTGGTCAATATTGTTTGGGTGCAATGTCACAAGACTGTACAATTGTCAGTTAAAGCATTGCAATGCCGTATCACACAAAATGCTCTGGTTAGGAAGGGGGTAAATACTTCCGGGGCTGAAGTGGCTAAACTCGGTATGTTCAGTATGGCTCGCCCATTAAAGTTAATTGGTCTGCATTGCAACTGCAAGCCAAATGCTGGGCTTTTTCAATGAAGAATCCTTGTTCAGCTGAAAAAAAAAAAAAAAACAGGCATTAAGGGGGCAGCTGTGTTGCCCCTGAATGGCTGAAGCTGATGCTCTATCAATCTCTGAATCCACCACATATCACTTTTCAGAGTGGCCATAAAGGAGGCCTTATAGTGTCATGTGTGGTCAAATCTGTAATATCACATTCAGCTTGCCTGAAATTGGGCCCAAGTCAGTTCCAGCAACTCAATCCTTTTGAATGTAGTCAGTAAGCGACCTTGTACACTGTCATCTTAGAAGTGGTTTTCAGTTTACATGATTTGCAACCTATTAAGGGCTGTATAGATTTGGAGTATTTAGCACAGTAGAAACACAGCATGCCTCTGGTTGCAAGAGCAGCTTTCTCCTATTTCACTTTTTTTTACTCAGATTTATAGCATCCTTCACCATGATTTAAAATATTTGTATGCGCCACTTGAAAAGGAAGGACATTTCAACGAAAGCTTAGATGAGGGTTGAGACATAAAACTTCCACTATGACAGGTAAAAGACTTCTATTTTACAGATAGTTCTAGGCTGAACCAACTTAAACTTATCCTAATATAATTGCTGCAGATTACAGCCATAACAACTGTAATGAAGAATAGTGAATTATTAAGACCAAAGCAGAGATAAGACAAAAGGATCCCAGTGACAGGGCCCAAGGGAAAACAGCTCAGTGTGTAGATTCACTTCTGCTACTTTTCCTGTCCAAGCTCTCTTTGGCCGCTTATCAAAGAAATGTACTCTGCACTTACATCACTATGATTTCAGATATTCACTGAGTTAAATAGGAACTACAACTCAGAATATATAAGAAAGGAAGTATAGGATAGTGATAGTGATCTATCTACTGACGGCAAACCTAAATGTAGAGCAATCGTAAGTGTTAGCTAACTAGTATGTGGGTACCTCTACCTGAGTCAGGTGGCATCCTCAAAATCCCATGACTCACTAAATTAGATTATCTTAAATATTTTGTATCTATTCAATGGCGGCTGCACACTGGAATTAAGAGAACTGTTTAAAGCAAACTAAACAACAGGTGCCATCTTTACAGGTGGGTTTCGTCGTTTTGGCATTGGAACATCAACAAATAAAATATAATAGTTCACTTTTTCCTATCTACCTAAACTAACTAATATAATCCTTAAAACAATAATATACCCCTGCCCAAAATAAATTTGAAAGCCCAATACCAATGAATATCACAAAATTATGAAAATCTTCAAGCTTGAAAAGCTAAATAATTAAAAGCTTGAAAAGCGAAATAGTTGTCAGAAATGATATAAGAAAACAAACCGCGCTCATACAAAATATTATACATCACAAATTAACAGGTGCATTTAAAGTTCATGAAAGTCCCAAAACAAAGTGCTTGCTGAAAATCAAATAAATCACAAATTCATATGTGTATCAAAGTTCATGAAAAATCCCAGTAAAGTGCTTGCTCTAAATCAAAAGCTCAAAAAGTGATTAAGTATTAAAAATCATGTTGGAAAAGAACTGACACCCAAATGAAAAGCAGTGCTCTTCCACACATACCTATTATGTGTAATCCTCTTCTGAAATTTATCTTTCCTCTTGTAGCTGGGGGTCTCAAGGCAGTTGTCCTCGGCTCGCATTTGTGGGTTTCCCTTTAGCTAGCCACATACTAAAAAGATACATGTGCAAACACCTTTCATTAAACAAAGCTGTGTATGCATCCATAGACACACACAGAGTCAGCAAGCCATGCCCTTGTATCCTCCTCCCAGCAGTTTGATCGATGGCAGCAGGAGCAGCTGCTCTGCTGCCCTCAGGGTCTGATGAGGATCCAGAGATTTTGTGGTGCTGATTAATACTGGACCAGAGGCCCATGACAAGGGCAACGGGTGTTTGGGGATGGTGTCGGATATGAAGTACTGGGACTTTTTTCACCTTAATGCTGTGAATGCATAAAGGTAAAGAAAGTGTAGGGAATTTGACTAGAGAATAACAGGATATTTCTCTGAAGTTTCTCACAGCTGGCTAATTTCAGAACATTATCTCCCCGATCTCCCTCGACTGAGGTGTAGAACATTCCCACATCTAATGTCCCACACTCCCCAGGCTGGCATATGTGCCTCCTTGTATGTAGCCATCCCCTAGAAGTAAATTATAAGGGCCATTTTGGTGTGGCCTGAAATCTATTGCTGGTTAGAAACAGAACGTCCTCTAGTGGCGGATAATAATCTTCATGAATTAGTAAACAATTGCTGTCACATAACCAGTGAAAATTTCACTTTTGCAAAATGAAACAGTTCTGCAATTCATGTACATGTTAAGCAACATAGGAATGTCATTTTAGGTGGCTATGTTAATTAAAATATATATAATAATTTATAATAAAAAATCTATGTTTACGTGGTTGGTAAATGCTCAACTCTTGGATAGTCTTGTAGAATCTGGAAGGCTTTCATACAGAACATATCTTGTGACAATGACCACTTCTGATGTTTACAAGCATTCATTACACTGATGATAACCCTAGTGCTGCCACATTGCTGCAAAAGGTTCCTAAATAAGTTGCTTTGCTTGCCCTTTCTAGGCTGTCTAAAGCTAATCTATATACAGCAGCACAACATCTTAAAGTACCGCTAACATTAACATGAGAGTATTAAGCTAAACTTTTGCAGGAAAAATGTCCATCTACAGTTTGAACACCTTCTAGGCATATAACCTTACGTTTTAGTGTATTTTAAGGGGTTATCTTAAAGGACTACTGTATAGGGCTGTGCTTCCCTGTTTTTTATGTGCGACCAATGAGTTCCACAGAGCCAAATCAAAGATAACTTCCCCCTGCCCTTCCTCCTTTATCCCATTTGACATTGTTAATCCCACTCTGCTACAGCAAACTGCATGCTCTTGGCATTCAAGATACTGTCTTCCCATGGTTTTCTTTCAACTTCTCATCATTGCTCTCTGATGGGTTTTTTCTAAAGACATCTCATCTTCTCCCACACTCCTCCTTATTACTGTCCTCCAATGTTCAGTGTTCAGTGCAAATATCTTTTATGTCTACACATTTCTTATAAATCATTTTAAATTTCCTCTTATCCATAAGTTTGTGGATGTCTTATTTACTAGAGCTCCACTAGGATAAATCTAAATTTCTCTTTCTCTCTTTAAAGAGAAGCTCCCCCAAAAATATTAAAAGTCAGCAGCTACAAATACTATAGCTGCTGACTTTTAATATTGGGGCACTTACCTGTCCAGGAATCCAGCGGTGTCCTCACTAGAGCTGATTTTTCTATCGGCTATTGTATGCTGTCTCCTCCATCTTTACTAATGGAAACCTTGCAGCTTCACAGTCCATTTCCTACTGCGCATGCATGAAGTCTACTGTGCTTTGTGAATGGGCTGGCTGTGGGGGAAGGAGGGGGGTCGAACTGAGCCAGAAGTGGGAGTGGGTACCTGTCAAAACCAGGTTCCTGCTCCCCCCCAAAAAGGTGCCAAATGTGGCAGTGGAGGGGGGGAGGAAGCAGACAAGCGGAGCTTCCCTTTTTTGGGTGGAGCTCTGGTTTAAATCAAATGTTTTTACAACTTTCATTTATAGGGGATGACTAGTATATGAGGCAAGGAATAACTGGTGTAGGATGCATGGCCTAACATCCATTTTCCAAATTGTTTATCCTGCAAGCTGGCACAGCCTACATCAGCACAACAATGCTGCTCTAAGTTCAAAAGCAGCGCAGCATTGTTGCCATATCATCACAGGAAGGTGCATTAGTTGGACCGGATTGATCTGAAATTCAACATTTTACAATTGTCATCAGTACAGAAAGTGAGGAAAAATCTTACAGCTAGGACACCTCTTTATAGGACACAAAACTAGGAAAAACAGTGTGAGCTAAACTTATACTCTAAGTAGATTCTTGCATTATTATGTTGTAACATATACCCACCAATCTTTATTCTTTTGAGTCACGCTGGAAGTCCAGCATAGTGTAATAGGTTACATAATAAGATTATTCCCTTCATAGTAGGAACAGACCCGCTCGCAAACTGCATACAAAACATTGTGAAGAAGTTGTTCTTGTGATCTCCTTGTTTACATAAATCCAGCTCAGAATTCCTCTAAGGTAAAAAGGTGTTTTTTTTATATCTTTTGCATTCATACTGCTAAGCACGTTCCAGGATACACACTACTGACTGAAAAACCCAAGCCGTAGAAACTGAAAGCATTAGGAAACAATACACTACAAGATCCAAAAACACATCTTTTGAAATATTTTCTTTCTTGCTCTGCTTGTTTTAAATCCATTCTGTGCTGTGTTGGGTAGAGATAAAACCCGAATACAAGTGATATGCATTTAACAGATATGGTTAGAAAGCTTTTTTTTATTTCTGACTGATTACAACCATCTTTACAGAAATGCATGCTGGGCTACAAATTGTTTCTGGAGAGCCATGAATTAATCATGTGGCATCAAACAAAGTTTGGATATAGAAGTACTAACTGGGCTATTTTTCTCAATAAAGTGAAACAAGAGTACAGTAAGAACAGAATCTATTGCTATCAAACTAAATATAACAATAGAGTATTACGCTGCGGAACTAGGTATGTCAATTTACAGTGTTATTCTTTAAACAAGCATCTATTGCCGGCAGGCTACCAAGTATAACCATGTATATAGAATATTTTATTACTGTATGCGTTTACCCACAATTCCTTAGAGTGAATTTTAATGCTAGTTCTGCTTATTCTCTATATAATGCTTAAAGTAATTGTATAAAAACGCTTGGGCGGGCATACATATGTATATAATATATGTGTGTTTATATATATATATATATATATATATATACACAGGAGATAGTCAGAGGCTATGGACATGGTGCAGGAGGAGATGTCAGAGGCTGAGGACATGGTGCAGGTGGAGACGTCACAGGCTGCAGACATGGTGCAGGAGATGGTCAGAGGCTGTGTGTATGGTGCAGGAGGAGATGGTTAGAGGTTGCGGACGTGATGCAGGAGGACATATCAGAGGCTGCTGACATGGTGCAGGAGGACATGTCAGAGGCTGTGGACATGGTGCAGGAGGAAATAGTCAGAGGCTGTGGACATGGTACAGGAGGAGATGTCAGAGGCTGCGGACATGGTACAGGAGGAGATGTCAGAGGCTGCGGACATGGTGCAAGAGGTGATTCAGAGGCTGTGGACATGGTGCAGGAGGAGATAGTCAAAGACTGTGGACATGTTGCAGGAGGAGATAGTCAGAGGCTGTGGACACGGTGCAGGAGGAAATGGTCAGAGGCTGCGGATATGGTGCAAGAGGAGATGTCAGAGGCTGCGGACATGGTGCAGGAGGAGATAGTCAGAGGCTGCAGACATGGTGCAGGAGGAGATATTCAGAGGCTGTGGACATGTTGCAGGAAGAGATAGTCAGAGGCTGTGGACATGGTGCAGGAGGAGATGGTCAGAGGCTGCGGATATGGTGCAGGAAGAGATGGTCAGAGGCTGCGGACATGGTGCAGAAGGAGATGTCAGAGGCTGCGGACATGGTGCAGGAGGAGATGTCAGAGGCTCCGGACATGGTGCAGGAGGAGATTCAGAGGCTGTGGACATGTTGCAGGAGGAGATAGTCAAAAGATATGGACATGGTGCAGAGGAGATGGTCAGAGGCTGCGAACATGGTGAAGGAGGAGATGGTCAGAGGCTGCGAACATGGTGCAGGAGTAGATGGTCAAAGGCTGCAGACATGGTGCAGGGGGAGATGGTCAGAGGCTGAAGACATGGTGCAATAACAGGAGGTAGTCAGGGGCTGCAGAGGGATCTTACCCGGGCATTATGAAAGGCGCTCGCCACCACGGGACCTCATAGAGGTGATACTGCTGCTTTACATTTAAAAATGGTTCTGCCTAGCGCCATTACTTTACTATGCATGCACCCGCCTTCCCGAAAAGGGCCAAGCATGTACGGGCTTTCCCGAGCACCAGCAGCGCATGCACAGTTGACATGTGAGCCCGGGCCCACAACCATATCTTTGAGGGGCACTGCTGCCCTCAAAGTGGCCCGAGGGGGCCTTGCCAGTATCCCAGGAAGGCCGTTCCGGCCCTGACCGCTGCACCTGGTAGGAGACTCGGGGCTATGGGCCCCAGATTCTGGGCTATGGCCCCAGAAGCCACTCCCTAGCGACACCACTGCCTGAAACAAAACTGAGTTGGGCTGAGCAGAGCTCAACTAATCAGGCAGTTTTGTATTCTCTGAATGAATACAAAGGTTTCTCTGATTGGCTGAGGTGAAGCTCAGGACATCATTCACCCACCTCAGCTAATCAAAGGAAAGAGAATAAAATAATACAAAGCTGCCTATGAATGGCTGAGTGCCAACATAAATCAAAGTGACTCAGGAACTAAGGGCAGAACATAATGTTGTGATTGACTCAGTAAGGAAGAAGGTTTCTGTCCATAAAACTATTGAAATCATTTAATAGGGATCATTCATTAACTAATTATACATATGATGATTTTATGTTCTGCGCTTGAAGATGGATTGCCAATTATTTGAAATGTATCAACATTAACTTGTTTGTTATTTTTCCTATTATAATAATTGCTATTTAGGGACATTTTTAGACTTTGATGCCAGATCGGTTCCCTTTGTATAGACTCATGTAGCAACTTACCCCTGGACATATGAGGAAAATCCCCAGGAGGCTTGGTGGGCTACTATTTTTAAACCTTGGGGCAGAATCCTTGACTATTTATAGGATGGAAGTTGGACGCCAGTTACTTTAGAGTTTTTTTAAGAATATTTATCAGGAACAAAAAAAACTCAGGAGTCAGGATTCGGGTGCAGATTACCCCAAAAACAACAAAAATATAGCTCCAGCCTTTACGATGAGACCAGCAATTTGTTTATCTTGACTGTTGAGTAGCACCATGCAGCACCTTTTGGAGCAAGTAGTTAGGACTCATTGCAATGTTGGAGTCCACGAGGGTGCCTAGAGATTTGTTTGTGCACATATTAAGGCTTGTGGCCTGCTGCATAGGTTACAGTTGTGTGTACATCGGCATGCATTGGAGCATTTGCTAATAGCATGTCCTGATGCGCGTGTACGTTAGCATGAATGAGCGTGTATTTCCAGTACTAGCTTTGGAAACAAGAGCTCTCTTTAAAGCACAGCACAACTAAGGAGAGTTGCTGTGGGGTTGTCAGCTCATGTGACCCATGACCTAACTTGCATTCTGCTATCCTGTGTTTGACCCAGCTTGCCTCCTCACTCTTCTCTATCCAGATCTCCTGTTTGTACCCTTGACTTTTTGTCCTGACTATGTCTTCTGCCTGCTGTCCATCTGTTATTGACCTTGGCCTGGACTTTGACCCTGATTTTGCCCCTGAAGTGGTACCTCTGCTGCCCAGTTGTTGTTGATCATGCTTGCCCTACTTGAACCTGAAAGCTCCTGTGCCAAACCTGCGTACCAACTCCCTGCACAGACCAGACCAAGTGTTCCCAGCAGCACATAAGTTCACAGATTGTCTTCAGATCTTATGCTGCATCTTGAACCACTGCAGGCACCTGTGCCACTTCTTGCCCTTTACAACACACTCCAGGTTGTATTGAGCAGTAGGTGTAACGGAAGCCCTCTCGTCAACTTGGCCTTTACCAGATAAGTTACAGTAGCTTGTCCAAGGCTCTCCAACACACTATTTAGCAGCAAAGCCTGTTCCCCAGGTAATCTATCAAAGGAGCAACAACTCTTCAAGGCCCCAGGCCCTAAATTCTTTTACTACAGGCCCTTTTCAGGCAGCAGACCTGGGAGGCACAAACCTCCAACACAACAGCCCAGGAGGCAAGGACCATTCCCCAAGGTCACCACAAATATTTATGTCCTCCCAGCTTGCACCACAGGCAACAAACCTCCTAGTGATTTGACAGGGCAACCTAAATATTCATAACTCTGTAATATTGTTTCTTCTTGCTCTATCTTCTAGGGACACTCCTCTATGATAGGTAAAAGCAAACATAGTTACATAGTTAGTCAGGTTGAAAAAAGACACAAGTCCATCCAGTTCAACCTTAAAAACAATAAATAAATAAAATAAAAAATATCGTACAATCCAATATACCCAATTTTATACCCTCAGTTGATCCAGAGGAAGGCAAAAAACCCCAGCAGAGCATGCTCCAATTTGCTACAGCAGGAGAAAAAATTCCTTCCTGATCCTCCAAGAGGCAATCAGATTTTCCCTGGATCAACTTTACCTATAAATGTTAGTACCAAGTTATATTATGTACATTTAGGAAAGTATCCAGGCCTTTCTTAAAGCAATCTATTGAGCTGGCCAGAACCACCTCTGGAGGAAGTCTATTCCACATTTTCACAGCTCTTACTGTGAAGAAACCTTTGCGTATTTGGAGATGAAATCTCTTTTCCTCTAGACGTAAAGAGGGCCCCCATGTCCTCTGGGTTGACCGTAAAGAGAATAACTCAACACCAAGTTCACTATATGGACCCCTTATATATTTGAACATGTTGATCATATCCCCCCTTATTCTCCTCTTCTCAAGAGTGAATAAATTCAGTTCCTCTAATCTTTCCTCATAGCTGAGCTCCTCCATGCCTCTTATCAGTTTGGTTGCCCTTCTCTGCACTTTCTCCAGTTCCCCGATATCCTTTTTGAGAACTGGTGCCCAAAACTGAAGTGCATATTCCAGATGAGGTCTTAATAATGATTTGAACAGGGGCAAAATTATATCTCTCTCTCTGGAGTCCATACCTCTCTTAATACAAGAAAGGACTTTGCTCGCTTTGGAAACCGCAGCTTGGCATTGCATGCTATTATTGAGTTTATGATTCTTCTCCACCATGGATTCCCCCAGTTGTACTCCCCCTAGCATGTATGATGCATGCATATTCTTAGCCCCCAAGTGCATAACTTTACATTTCTCAACACTAAACCTCATCAGCCACATAGTCGCCCAATTAGACAGTGCATTGAGGTTGGCTTGTAAATTGGAGACATCCTGTAAGGACGTTATTCCACTGCATAGCTTGGTGTCATCTGCAAAGACAGAAATGTTACTTTTGATCCCAGACCCAATATAATTTATAAAGATATTAAAAAGTCAGGGTCCCAGCACTGAACCTTGGGGTATACCACTGATAACCTTAGACCATTCAGAGTAAGAATCATTAACAACTACTCTCTGAATTCTTTTAGCCAGTTTTCTATCCATTTACAAACTGATATTTCCAAGCCTGTAGACTTTACCTTACACATGAGCCGCGTGTGGGGAACTGTGTCGAATGCTTTTGCAAAATCCAAGTATACCACGTCCACAGCCAAACGATATCCTGAACCTATGGGAAACCCAACAAACACAGAAACAATAACAATTAGAGCTCAGGCTTACTATAACATCTAGCTGCAACACTAAATGTGGACTAGGGACACTCCATCTTACAGCAGGGTCCCTACATTCCCATTACAATATATCATTCCATCCTGATTGATACACCCAGATGTTATAACATTACACATCAGCTTTGGTGTCTCTGCTTCTCTTTTTTAAGTACTATTTACATTTGCATCCAAGTCAACCAATGGTGCAAGTTAATAGAACTATTTAATATGGTAATGAATCACCCTATATAACTATTTTTTCCATAACCCGCAGTAAATACTATTTAGTTAATATTAACTTTGTTAATATCAATTTTATGTCACACCATTTTCATTTTGCAGACAGAGATAATGAACAACATTATGCTAATTTCCATAACAGTGCCAATAATCTCTCCATTATCAGTGCATTAGTGCCACGATACAAAGCCATATGCAGGAAAAAGCCCATAATAGTCATATCTGTATCACAAAGCGAGCTAGGGTTATCAGCATTCCAATTTAAAGAATCAGTCATCCTAAAACACAAATTGTCTTTAGAGAAATGGGCTTTAATAGAATTCACAAATATATAGTATATAACATTCCATGTATGTTCATATTTTAAATGATATTTAAAGTATAGCTACAAAGATCAGAACAGCATATTCTCAGACATTTGTCAATCATTTAAAAGTAAACTATGGACCATTGTCTGAATTTCATTTTGTGTAAAGATACAGTGGATATAAAAAGTCTACACACCCCTGTTAAAATATCTCTCTCTCTCTCTCTCGGCAGATTTTGTGTTTCCATCGTGCGACATGTCAATTCCAGCATGGCTTGTGCATGCGTGCTGATGAAAATACACCTAAAGGTAATCTATTGTTGGTCCTGAAGGGACTTTGCTGATACCATTTGTCTTGCTTAACTAGTTCCCACTATATGTGTTTCATGCAGGACTGATGCCAGTTTCTGACAACATGTCCTGGTGAAAGTTGTTCCCTGTGTCAGCTTTGGGAATAGGTTTATTTAGTTGGGATTTTCCTACCAACCTGCAACAACTAGGGACCTATTGTTGATGGTCACATTGGCAGGTAATAATTCTATTTACAATATCAGGTCAACTTATGTTTAAGTTATTATAAGGTGTATGTCATGGTGATGTAGTAATGTTTGTCTGTCAGCTTACCTCTCCATGTGTTCAGATTAAGAGGCCACCCACTCTCACCTGGCTGCTTAAGTGATCTCTTCTCAAAGCATGGCTCGACCCCAGCCCCTATCAGAGAACTTTATATTAACCTGTGCACTGCAAGCCTGCCCTACTGAGCAACATTGTGTGTTTAGCTTTCGTATGCGACTTGCTGTGTCTTCTAAGTCTGATTCCAGTTACCGATCTTGGCTTGTTCTTGACTATCTTTACCTGCTTGTTACCCCGATCTTTGGCTATCTCCTGACTATCCTTGCCTGCTTGTTACCCCGACCTTTGGCTATCTCCTGACTATCCTTTGTTGTCGCAGCCTGCTGCTTCCTCTCTACCTACCTGTAGTCTACCGTGAGCATGAGCTGGGAGGCCCTAGGGGTCGCGACCTGGAGCCAGACTGGAGCTAAATCCATCCCCACCACTAGGGGCTTCTGGTGAACACCTGCTGGCTCTTAGACTCCGCATCCCGGGAAATCTCATGCTTTAGCTCCCAGTGTCATCCGTGTAGGTACTACAGAGTACCTGCTCTCCTGTATATCCTAGAGCTCCATCTGCAGCAGTCAGCTGTAGAGTCCACTACCTTGCGGTGCACTCCAGACTTCAACGGGGTGCATCTGTCACCTGGTCTCAGGTGACCTGACAGTGTATTTATATTGAATCTCCCTCTCAGACAGGCTTCTTTCTGGCATCAATATGCCTTCCTTTGTGGTTTCACCAAATATCTTTCTATTTGCCCCTCTGATTTTGGAGCCCAATCTAATTGGTTTTTAAGATATTCATCAGCATTCAGGTAAGGGAAAACCCTGGGATGATGTACAAGCTTATACATATGTGAGAAATTTGCTTTTGTTTTTGTATTAGTGATGTATTATTAAAATGAAGGCTTGTCTTGTATGATTTGTTTTTCTAAATATATTATTTTTAATTCTCAGAGATCATATATTCAGTACCTGATGAAGGATACTGTATGATGATATTATGCAAAATTTTTAATGTTTTCAATAAAATTTTGATTTTATTCTTTAAGCAGCTCAATCATTGGCTGGTGTTTAATAGCTGATAGAAAGGGGGCGGAGCCACATACACGGAGCGGCCCGCCCAGCCCTTGACATCAGCGTGTTTGATAGGCTAGCTGTTTGGTCCTGCCCACCCCCGACATCAGCCCCGAGTTTTGGCAGCTCCTATCTACAGTTTAAAGCACTAAGCGGCTCTTACATGCCTCCCTGACTGCTCAATGGGAAACGGTCTCACAGGCAGCTCCCTATACAGTCTCTTGCAGCATCTTACAGCAGATCTCCAGAGGCACATTAGGGTGTGCCCAGGCAGACTGTAAATCTCTGCTATAAGCCATATAGAATTTAAAGTGACCCTATCACAACTAAAGCAAGCACAGTTTGTGGTGACATATGACCCAGCGAGAAGAGCTACATTGTGCAGCAGGGGGAGCAGGCATTTGATAGACCTAAGTATATAGGCTAGGCTGTACCTGCTCTGTATTTGGACTCTTTAGTGACAGAGTATCTTTAAAGCCAATAAGAAATGGTTGTCAAGTTTGTTTAACATTTTTTAAAGTTTATTAACTTTTTTATTATCATTTATATATATATATATATATATATATATATATATATATATATATATATATGTACAAAGCCTTTATTTTTCTAACAAATACCTAATGTGGGTTACCATCTGGGAAACATTTAAGAAAGCCCAGCATTGCCTGCATGTTTGATGGTAGCAATTCTGTAGCTGAGTGAGCCAGAAAGTCCATTTTGTGGCAGGGAGATGTCCCCCCTATGTGTCACTCTGCAGTCTGTGTAGTTTGAACTCTGCTTTTTACATGTATTTTAGCAAAACTATAGAAAGAGCCTATAGAAAGCTGGTGCCCTGCCCTGCCTAGGAGCTTGACATTTGGTGGTATCTATGCAATATTATATATATATATATATATATATATATATATATATATATATATATATATATACACAGTATATAAAATGATCATTGGGAGCTCTATCAGGCTGGGCTGATAACACATTTGTTCTTTTTCCCACTGCCTACTAGAATTATTCAGATCAGGGAAGCTCAAGGGAAACGTTTTCTGCTCTGCCCTGAATTCCTCCATGGGAGTTTGCTATGAAATTAAATATACTTTCATTATGTTTTTAACATTTTACCTATAGCCAGGCCACCAGGGTGACATCTTCTCAGCCCATAAGATGCACATATTGTTTCCTTTTCAGTCTAATGAGCTAAATCGTATGATCTCTCTATTCATTTTGTAATCCTTGATGGTTTGGCAAGAAGAATTCTAGAGGAAAATCTAAGCTAAAGCTTTCCAGGGGCAAAGACTATGATTGCTTTGGGAAAACTGGGACACATGGCCCCTGTTTTTCTGTAATTGGAAAGACGTATTGTTCCTGCAAGGGCTGAGCAACATTAAAATTGGTAAAGCTGTTCTGAACACATCCTAAGGTGTGTATTTACTTTTAAATACAGATAGAGCCTATTAGCAGAATATGAGTTGTTTTCATCTTTGCTTTATACCTTAAAGGAAATGATAATCTATTTAGAAAAAAATATTTATTTTATTCTGTCATGCTGTTTCTATAATATTTACTTTGTGTAAATCTTTCTTTCAATGTGTTTATATGCTACATTTTAGCTGTGTTATTTCTATGGACATATTAAGTATACAGATATGCCCTCTAGTGGTTAGTTGTATACTAGGTACTGCAAATAGCATTCTTGATGAATGACTGCTGTGAGACAAAAAAGAAACAGAAAGTATGTATTTCCATTCTGTATTTTTAGGTTTCAGTGTTATGCACTGTTTAATATCTTCTCTGTTTAATCACATCTGGGCAATTTTTAAGAATTAACCCTCTGAACATAAAAGAAAACACACACTTAGGCTGGGTTCACACCTATGCAAATTGGATGTGGTTTGACATTTTAAAATACGTTCATTTGAATGAGGCTGGTTCACATATGTGCATTGCATTCGCACTCCGCATTGCCCAAAAAAGTGTGCATTTTATGGGCATTGCGGTGCGAATTGCAAGCACATTATATTCTATGGGAACACATCTGCGTTCTGTTGTGAGCAGACATTCTCTCCCCTTCCTCACTACACCTTCCCCCTCTCCCTGCTCAGCTGATCCGCAGCTACAACAGAGGGGAACCACTGAACAGCTGTTTTTTCTCTTCGCAGAGAGAACGGAGCTGGAATTCGCACCGCACATGTGTGAATCCAGCCTTAATAAAACTGGAGCAATCAGAATCTGGTACAGCTGTGCATCATAGCCAAGCAGCTTCTAAGGCTCGATTCACACAGGGGCAACACGATTTCAGCGTGACTTTGCAAGGCGACTTCAACGCGGCTTCAACACGACTTCAGCGCGACCTTAAGCAAATTACAAAGCAAATTCAAGTCGCCTCCAGGACAGGCGACTTTGGCTGTGGCCAATCACAGGATAATCAGCTCTCTGGGAGGGAGGGGTTTGCCTGGGCAAACTGAATTTTTTCCCTGTAAAGTCGCTTCAATGTAGATGGAGATCCGACTTGGAGGCGACTTCCATTGATTTCTATGGTACAGGTCGCCTTGAAGTCGGATCGAAGTAGTACAGGGAGTACGCTCTGAAGTCAGAGCGACTT
The DNA here is from genome assembly GCF_042186555.1 of Aquarana catesbeiana. Classification (NCBI taxonomy): domain Eukaryota; kingdom Metazoa; phylum Chordata; class Amphibia; order Anura; family Ranidae; genus Aquarana; species Aquarana catesbeiana. Next base: position 110,870,056 of record NC_133327.1, read on the forward strand.
TAGTAGTGTCAATTAAGACGCTCTGATTCCCTGCAATGTAAATCTCTTCTTGGGGCGACTTGGGGCGACTTGAGGGCTTACAAGTCGGATCCCAAGTCGTCCTAGTGTGAACCGAGCCTAACTTTAGCTTGTTCAATTAAGCTTTGGCAATTACACCTGACTGGTTTCTATGCAGAGCTGCACCAGATTTTGCACTCTGCAGTTTTATTAAATAGTCATTGCAGTGTCTTTTTAAAAAACATATGGAAAATTTTCAAATGGCAATAATATTCTACTGATGATCTCTTCCTACAGTAAGATCATTTTGGATTCTGACACTGCTAGTAACTCTTCTCTGTCCAGAGCATACTGCTCAGAACTTTAGGTTAATTTCATGACTCCAATTTGTAATTTACCCTCCCTTTGGCTCAACACTAAGGATGAGCTCTGGCGTGTTCGCATGCTGAACGTGCCAAGCCTGCCAGGAAGTCGGCACGGCGCAGCGCTAATCACAGGTAGGAAGACATTTCCCGATCTCTGCAGCCGCACATCGGGAAATGTCTCACTGATTGTGATTAGCGCTGCGCTGTGCCGACTTTCTGGCGGGCTTGGCACGTTCAGCATGCCAACACGCCAGAGCTCATCCTTACTCAACACATGGGTGCTCTGGGCCCTTCCTAAGAACCCACCAAAAGTCCCACTCTAGAAGCCAACTCCAGCATGGCTGGGCTGCACTCTGTCAGTGAAAAAGGGAATTTCTGAAAGCTGTAACTCCAACAAAAAGAACTTTCGTAACACTAAGACCCCTTTCACACTGAGGGGGTTTTCAGGCGTTTTAGCGCTAGAAATAGCCTCTAAATAGCGCCTGAAAACTGCCTCCCATTTATTTCAGTGTGTCTTTTCACATTGGAGCGGTGCGCTTGCAGGACATTAGGAAAAGTCCTGCAAGCAGCATCTTTGGGGTGGTTTGGGAGCGCTGTATACAAAACGCCCTGCCCACTGAAATTAATAGGCAGCGCTTCCAAAGCGCCTGAAAAGGGCTTTTGAAGCACGGGGGTTTTCAGCCCCTTGTTTGGGGTTAAAAGTGCCATGATAGCGACCAAAAAGTGCTTCTTAAACAGAGCTAAAGCCCCGCTAAAACGAGCGGTGCTTTAACACTAACACGGCAGTAAGAAAGGGGTCTTATAGCAGAAACCTTTAGGCCCTCTACCAGCACTTGCTAATAACATTCCCTTCTCTGACAGATGTATTAATTAGGGATGAGCTCCGGCGTGTTCGCACAGCCCACGTGCAGAGCCCGCCAGGAAGTCGACACTGCGCTGCGCTAATCACAGTCAGTGAGACATTGTCCCGATGCACGGCTGCAGAGATCGGGAAATGTCTCACTGCTTGTGGTTAGCGCAACGCATTGCCAACTTCCTGGCTCTGCAGGTGGGCTGTGCGAACACGCTGGAGCTTATCCTTAGTATTAATCAGCGAGAGGCAGCACATCTACTTAAAGTAGAAATAGGCAAATTTGTTTGGCAGAGAAAAGGTCTGTACATTAAGGTTAATATATAAACAACTACAGTCACAAAGCATTGGAGGCTGGGCTAGTACTAAAAAATACCATACAGCAGAGAGATGTTTTTATGCAGTTTTGAAAACAGCATTGAAAATACATGAATCCTTTAACCACTTAAGGATTTGTCCCCTTAATGACCAGGCCATTTTTCGTGATACGGCACTGCACCGTTTTAACTGACAATTGTGTGTTCGTGCGATCCTGTACCCAAACAAAATCCATGTCCTTTTTTTTCCCACAAATAGAGCTTTCTTTTGGTGGTATTTGATCACCTCTGTGGCTTTTTTTTTGCGCTATAAAAAAAAAAAATGTTTGAAAAAAAAAAAAAAAAAACAGTCTTTTTTGCTATGATAAATATCCCAAAAAAATTGTAAAAAAAAAGTCTTCATTAGTTTAAGACGATTAATATTATGTATTCTTATACATATTTTTGGTAAAAAAAATTGCAATAAGTGTATATTATTTGGTTTGCGCAAGTTATAGCGTCTGCAAAATAGGGGATAGATTTATGGCATTTTTATTATTAATTTTTTTTTTACTAGTAATGGCAGCAATCTGCGATTTTTAGCAGGACTGCGACATTGCAGCAGACAGATTGGACACTTTTTTGGGACCAAAGACATTTATACAGCGATCAGAGCTAAAAATAGCCACTGATTACGGTATAAATGTCACTGGCAGGGAAGGGGTTAACACTAGGGGGCAGTCAAGGGGTTAAGTGTTCCCTAGAGAGGTGTTTATAACTGTGGGGGTCGTGTACTGACTGGAGGAGGAGAGAGATCGCTGTTCCTAATCACTAGGAACAGCAGATTTGTCTATCCTTTGCTGACAGAATGGGGATCTGTCTGTTTACATTGACAGATTCTCATTCTGTCTCTCTCAGGAGCGATCGCGGGTGGCTGGCGGACATCGTGGCATCGGCTCCGGCGTGTCGCTGCAGGCACGCATGCGCCCCCTATTGGCCTTAAAGCGGTCGACATACAATTACGGCAATTCGCCCAGGAGAGCCAACCTGCTGTACAACTGCAACGGCTGGTCCTTAACTGGTTAAATAACATGCTTGGGGGAGGCCCTGGAAGTCTGTGTGGTGTTACAGAACAGTACGCTTTTCACAGTCCTGGGACAGTATACTGCACACTAGCAGCATATGATTTGGCTGTGTATTTGATTATTTTGTTTCTCATTTGGTTTACAGCAGCACCCCAATCTGATTCATTTAAGTTTCAAAGAAAAAAAGGCCCTTTTCATGTAGTTTTAGCAGTGACACATGCTTTTTCATCAAACAGCAACAGGCCACTTTGATAAAAAAATTTGAATGACCAGTAAAGTTCACTGAGGTTGTCTCCGTTCTTGGTAATACAAAACGATCCTGTCTCTGCCCAATTTCTATCAAATTTATATTAAGAGTTAAGTGTCCACAGTGTAACATTGGGAAGCGGCAGGACATTTTTAATGAGGGAGAATTGTACAAAACGTAATATTAAAAAAAATAGAGGCAAATGCTCTATTGAAATTTAACAGAGCATTGATGACACAGTAGTGTAAAACTGGCCATTGACACCAATGTTTAATAGCAAAAGCCAGGCCCAATATTACTAAAGACAAAGAGCACAACTTTTATTTTGCATGACAGCCTGAGAACATACAGCAGCTCCAAGTACCAGATAGTCAGCAGTATGTGAATGCTGCGGTTTAAATAATAAAGAATAAAATTACCTTTTCGAAAAAAAAAAAATGCACATCTTTTTGCAGGTAAAAATATGTACATTTATTAATTTTTTTTATTGGGAGCCTTCAAAGTATTGCACTCGTGATCAGCAGATTGTGGGTGCTATGCAGGGCTCTTGTGTAAGCTGTGTGCTCGTACCTCATATGAGCATTCAGTTGCACAATGATAGGAACTTTCAAAGAACTACTACAGTGCCACTATCTCTACAAGCCAACAGCTGCAAAGGCTGTCAGTAGTTGTAGTTTTGCATTCACAGAATACTGTGAATGAATGATGTGGCTGGGTGGGCAGAGCCCCCCATGGCCATGTCTTGTGGCAGCAGACACGGGGAGAAGATCCTCAGACTGCTGTCACTGTGGGGATTGGGGGGGTGGGGGCGCAGAGGCAGCTGCAGCACTAACATGTTACATGTTACACCCTATATATGGGTGTAACATGTTAGAAAAGGTGAAGTTATCCTTAAGTACCTCAAACCTTAGCCCTATTATAATAAACTAAAAAAAAAAAAATCCCAAAATAAATTAAAACCCCAAAAATATCATCCCTGAAACAAAAGTCTTTTTCTTTTCTAAGGGAAGCCTCGTAACAAGAAAAAGCATCAACATACCATAACAACTAATATACTGATAAATTAAACATGCTCCTGGGTGAATCTGTACACATATTCTCTGGGATTGCAAATCTCGAAATCAAGGTAATGGAGAACTTTAACATCATTCCTCATCTACAGATATCCCTTATCCTAATTACTTGCTGGTATCTTGGAAAAAGGTGCGTTTCACTGCAATTTGTATCTACAGATGTTAGCAAGTTTTGCTTTTCATTTCTAGCCTGAAAGAAAACCAGTACTAAAAAACTATAGAGACTTACTGTACATCAGTGGAAAGTGGAAACATAGGCAAAATAAAAACATTATATACTTATGCACTTTTCTTTCACTGTGCCAGCAGGGAGATTGATCTCCCTGCCAGCGCCATGTATATGTAGATACACATGTGTGCTTGAGCTTTACAGACATCTGAAGTCTCCCGTGAGCCGCGGGAGCATCCCACATTTGGCTGCGGGCTCCCGGACACCCATGAGTGCAGGGCGATCTCCCGGCTGTGCCGGTCACTCAGCCACAGACAGACAGAGCAGCCCGAACGGCCGAATGTAGTACAGCGGCTCTGTCTGTGGCTGAGTGACAGGCGGATGTAAGGTGCTGCGAGCCGAGGCAGAGGGGGGGGACAGCCCATACTGCTGTCCCCAGTCTGCTTTGGCTGCTGCATGGGCACGGGTACTTTTTTTCGTCCGGTCAATTCAGCAGGGAAGGAGGGGGTGGGCGGAGGCAGTGGTGTTGTTATGAAGGGATGGGGGGTGCAGGCCGCATCCCGGTGACACCTGTGGGCAGCGGCATTGCACGATCCGCACACCCCACTGATCTGTGTCTCTCCATCCCCGAAACGTTTCCTCGAAGCTCTCGGCTCAGATCGGTACCCTGCTCCTCCAGCCCTCTGCACTGCAGTTCCTGCCACACTACTGTACACAGGATGGATGAGGGAGTCCGTGGAGGGACACGCCGCTGTGCATATCCCGCTCTGTTCTGAGGTCTGAACAGTGTACTGTATTTTTACATGGACAAATGCTGGGGGCGCTATGGGAGGGGGGGACTACTAGCACAAGTGGAGAGGGGGGTCTGAACTGAGGGGGATCTATGCTGAGGGAGGGGGATCTGCACTGGGGGGTCTATACTGATGGAGGGGGTGTATATGCTGAGGGGGTCTATGCTGATGGAGGGGGGGTCTGCACTTAGGGGGGTCTGTGTTGATGATGGGGTGGCTGCACTGGGGGGTCTATACTGATGACGGGGGGTGTCTATACTGAGGGGGAGGTTTATACTGAGGGGGGTCTGTACTGAGGGGGAGGTGTCTACACTGAGGGAGAGGGGTCTGTACTGCGGGAGAGGGGTCTGTACTGTGGGAGGGGGGTCTGCACTGTGGGAGAGGGGTCTGTACTGAGGGAGAGAGGTCTGTACTGCGGAGGGGGGTCTGTACTGCGGGAGAGAGGTCTGCATTGCGAGAGGGGGTCTGTACTGTGGGAGTGTGGGAGAGGAGTCTGTACTGTGGGAGAGGGGTCTGCACTGCGGGAGGGGGGTCTGTACTGAATTTGCTGACTGGGATGCCTCACCAGCCCCGTTGCAGCCAGACCCCAGGCTCCAGGACCAGCAGCTGGATCCTTGGCCCCAGCAGCCAGACCCCAGGACCAGCAGCTAGACCCTTGGCCCCAGCAGCCGGACCCTTGGCCCCAGCAGCCAGACCCTTGTCCCCACCAGCCAGACCCCAGGCTCCAGCAGCCAGACCCCAGGTCCAGCAGACCAGCTCCAGCAGCCAGACCCCAGGCCCCAGCAGCCAGACCCCAGTACCAGCAGCCCAGCTACAGCAGCCAGACTCTAGCAGTCAGACCCCAGGACCACCAGCCCAGCCCCTGCGTGATCAGGCTGCATTTCATTGGCACTGGTAAGGCTGCATTTCATGGGCACTGGTATAGCTGCATTCAATTGGCACTGGTAAGGCTGTATTTTATTGGGGGGGTCGGCACTGGCGCAAAGCGTCACCTCCCTGAAATGAGTTTGAAACCTCCCTGAAATTAGTTTTTGCAGGTTGGGATGTCTGGCTTTAGGGTTCACACCCTAATGCACACCTTTGCTTGGATTGTTAAGGCAGTTCACAGAGAGGACCCCATGGTTCAGGTTTGCAAGGGTGGCTCCATCTGAGCCAGCTCTTCACAGACTCAGCTTTCATGCTACATCAGCACTCGGCATGATCAGGAGTCCTGACTTACACTTTTCTCAGAAGGCCTTGACTAATCAGTGGTTCCAGATTTAGTCCACTGGGGGTTTCATCTAATACCTGAGATCCATAGAAACGGGGGCCCAGATGGTGGACACTTGCACCCGGGGGAATCTTCCCAGCTACCACCACTAACAAACCCTCGGGAAAAGAAAAAATCCCCTATGTGGTGGACTTTTAAGGCACGATAGTATTGTGATCATTTCAAGAAATATTTATTTAGGAAATATATGGAAAGATATATAAAAAAAGCATGGAATGTTTGAACACGTCTAAAATTTATACACCATCATATACATAAATATGCAATACAGTTTGTGACTTCCTGTACCCGACGCGTTTCAGAGTACTAAGTTGTCTCCTTCAGGGGTGTAAGCAAGAAGAAACAATTTTTCTAGAATAGAATAATAAATGAATAAATAGATAATAGTGACAGTAGTGTTTAGTGATATACACTATTATTAAAGTGCAGTATCAACAAAGAAGAACACTTACAGATGTTATAACGGTATAATCAACATTCCAATGGTTGTGTCTTTAAAAACATATGAGAGTACAAATGCCTTCAAGTTCTCATTCTGGAGACCCCCAGTGGCGTGAATGTGTGCAGATGTCAGACCCAGGAGGAAACCCGCCGCTGACCCCCTCCTCCACCAGGGGAGGGATGACCAAACAGAGGGCAGGAAAAACCCTGAGGACACACTGGGGTCGGAAAGAGGCCCTGTAAAATGTAGACAGACAGTCTATAAAGATATATATCTATGGTGTTTATTATAGGTGTAGTCATAATTGAGAAATGTTTGGTACCTGTTAATGGCGGAGCTGTTCCTACACAGAGCGGGTAAGGTAACGTAAGACCACATCTCTAAAAATGCATACATAGCAGTTCATAAATATGAGTTTCTCTATAACCTGTATGCTGTGAATATTATTTTCATGGGAAATGTGAACATGCCTTAAGCACTGGGTGAATATGTCATTCCAATTAATCAGCCAATTAGGAGCTTGTTTATATATATAGTTTCAATATCTTAATTTGTATTTCATAAGAAAGTAGTTAGTGTATATCAGATGTCACAACTGAAATTTAAAAATGCTTCTATGCCCAGAAGGTGTAAGTAGTAATTCTAAGCAACACTTTTAAGATAGGCATAATAATCCTCATTGGCTAAAAAAAGCCTGAACTAGTAAAAAGAAGTAAAGTCATCCAGCAATCCAATGAAGGGGATGTGAGAATGAGCCTCCACAACTAGGTATATAACACCCTCCTTCCCCAATCAGCTGTCACAGGCATAGACTGATCATGAGGAGAAGGGAGGGATACAGAGCTATAACACCCGGCCCCCCGAGTGGTGCTCGCGCCGCCACTTCCCAGTGCGCTTGCAGAGGAGTTGCACGCCGGAACCCAGTCATGCCCACTACGCCCACCGGCACGCAAAGCTTCACTGACGGACAGCGCATGTCCATTGGGTGAAGCAAAATGGAGGCCCGGCGCCACAGATCCAAAATAGTGCTGCCACAGGTTCAAAAGAAACAGGGTGGCTTCGCATGCCGGGTGGTCGCCAGGACACACCCGCACCAATAGATGGAAAAAGTATTGGTAGGAAGAGGAAGAAACGGCAGAATCTTCCTGGACAGGGCCCACATATGAGATGGTGTAATTACACAAACTCCACAAGGAAAAAGAGAAACAAAAAAGGTTTAAACGTGACAGGGGGTAAAGCATACACAAAAGATCATATCTGCATGTTGACAAAAGCAAGAAAGGTTATGTCTGATCTAAATAAACATTTAGACATGATGGAAAAAATATCATACATGTAAAAGGCAATTTGTATATCCTAACATGTATATGAGCATATATAAAATCTAAACAGATACATAGAAGTACATGGATAACAGGTATAGCGACTGGAGTAGGACAGACAGTTAGAATAGTGATAGGTGCATGCAGCCCAGAGTTGCACAGGGATGCATGCATATATATTAAATAGGTGGTGAAGATTAATATATCATACAAAAGTATTCTGGGGAGGGGATGTATCTGATATCAAGTTTATCCAGATAGGCCAGTATCCATAAGATTATTTTATCATAAAGATGTTATTATTTTTCCATTCCTCCAGAGGAAAAGCCCTCGAGCAATGGCTTAAAGCAGATGGCTTCATTCAAGCCTGGCGGCTGTGTTGCCTTTAACCTATGGATCCAGCAAGCTTCAAGCTGGAGAAGGGCCTTATTCCAATCCCCTCCCCTGGGGTTGGGATGGATATGGTCCAGGATAAGAAACCTAATTTTTGGAAATCTACCGTCATGTACAATCCTGGTGTGTCGACCAAGCGGGAGACCCAGATCGCATACCTGCATGCTTCTGACATGCCTGTAGGCCCTTCTCCAGAACTCCAGCTTGGTCTTACCAATATAAAAACATATACAGGCACATAACAGCATATATACCACTCCGAACGTTTTACAGTTAGAAAAGTGCTTAGACCGAAAGATTTGACCATTCGGTACAATTGGATTTTTTTCGGTAAGCATGAACTTACAGTAGTGGCATGACCCACACATGTAAGTCCCTTTATACTTACAATGATCTTTTTTGTTTTCCCCTTTGAATTCGCTATTAACAATTTGGTCCCTCACAGAGGTTGCTCTTCTGAAGGTGAACGACGGTTTCTCTGTCACAAATTGTCCCAAAGAGTGGTCCAACACTAATGCCCTGTACACACGATAGGATTTTCCGATGGAAAATGTGTGATAGGACCTTGTTGTTGGAAATTCCGACTGTGTGTAAGCTCCATCACACATTTTCCATAGGAATTTGACACACAAAGTTTGAGAGCTTGCTATAAAAATTTCCGACAACAAAATCCGTTGTCGGAAATTCCGATCATGTGTACACAAATCCCATGCACAAAGTGCCACGCATGCTCAGAATAAATTAAGAAACGCAAGCTATTGGCTACTGCCCCGTTTATAGTCCCGACGTACGTGTTTTACGTCACTGCGTTCAGAACGATCGGATTTTCCAACAACTTTGTGTGACCGTGTGTATGCATGACAAGTTTGAGCCAACATCCGTCGGAAAAAATCCATGGATTTTGTTGTCAGAATGTCCGATCAATGTCCGACCATGTGTACAGGGCATAACATGTGCCAGTATTTCTCTACAATGTTTTTTACTTGCTGTTGTTGATTTGTATACCTGGTAATTATTCTGAGGGGATTGGTTTCATCCTTTGGTTTTTTTGAATATAGAAGTTTTTCCCTTGATTGTAGGGATGCCTGCTGATAGGACCTCTTAAGGGAGGCATGCGAGTAAGCTCTCAAGAGTAAACGACCATGTAGCTTGTCTGGCTCTTAAAGATGGCATCATCTGCACAATTACGCCTCACCCTGAGAAATTGGCTGTATGGTATTGAATCTACAAGTGGTTTAGGGTGAAAACTCGTGGCATGCAAGATTGCATTCCCAGATGTGGGTTTCCTATAGAGTTTGCTGAGAAGGGATCCCCCCTCCCCCCTATAGATCTCCACATCAAAAAACGCAATGCTGTGTTTGTTATGGGACATTGTGAAACTGAGATTGAAATAGTTTCTGTTCATTCTCGAAAGACATTGTTCTAACATCTCCTGTGACCCATCCCAAATAATAAAGACTTCCAGATAAAGGGACAAACAAACCCTCCATCACTAAACCACCGTGCATTCCTACCCAGACCAGCAGCTAAATGTCACTCTCTCCTGGTAGAGACGGAACAAACAGTCCAGCATATTTACCATCAGCATTACTAACCACACCTGGCTGCTGAAAGATTGTTATCCAGCCAAGCTTCACTTTATATATTCATTCTCTCCACTGAACACATCAGTGAGACACTTCTTGATTTTATGCTTTTTTATTGAAAACCATAACAGTTATAGAACAAACAGAAAATTACATTTTTATAAGTAAAAAAAAATAGATTAAATAGGTAGAAAAAATAGCAGAATTAACACAAAAAATACACAATAAAAAAAAAAAATCATGGTTTCAATTTTACATAACTGTTCTCATTTGTCAGGTGTCAATAGAGGGGTGCTGTGGTGCTCACAATTTGGTGATTTTCCTGATCTGCTTTCTTTTCCCAGACTCCTCGTCTAAGGCTTACCCCCTTGTCCCCTTGACACGTCTTATTGCTCCATCTCTCCTATTATTTTCCCACAGGTATCCACTAGCCTAGCTACTTCTCTTGATATAGAAAGTGGCTGAACATTGCTGTGAATATTGGGAAAGTATACTAAATAGGGGATATCACCTTTATTTTAGCCTGGTAATACTGCTAGTAGGGTTGCACCGATGCCACTTTTTTAAGACCGAGTACAAGTACTGATACTTTTTTTCAAGTACTCACCGATACCTATTACTGATATTTATTTTCAATGTCATGTGACAATAGCACTCATATGCAGCACTGATGGGCACTGATAGGTGGCACTGATGAGGCGTGGACTGTGTCAGTAGTTTTTTATTTTATTTTTACTTTTTTTTTCTATAATTTTATATTTAAAATTTTCATTTTTTTTTACAATTTATATATTTTTTGTTATTTTTTTTATAATGCTATTTTTTTTCGGGGGGGGGGGGGAATTGGACAGTGTTATTGTTTTTTTATTTTATATTTTATTATTTTTACAATTTTACTTTTAAATATTTATTGCAATTTCTCCTTCTAAACAGAACCCTGAAATCTCCCCTTCGAGACAGGGAAAGGGACTGAGGATAGAAATTCCCCACTCCCTTTCTCTGCAACCTCAGCTGCACTAAAGATGAATGGACAGGAGACAGCGGCTCCTGTTCATACATAAACTGAAGCATCGTAAACATAGTTTACGATGCTCAGTTATGAATGAATAGAGTCAGTGATCACTGACTCTGTGCATTCGGAAATGAAAGGAGCTGGTAAATGACAGATTTACTTTTTTTCCTCCGCTCTTCATCCTAACAGATCTAGGGCAGGGGGGACCAGAGGAGGAGCTGAAAAGGGAGTGAAGGAGGACATGGAGGGGGAGCGGAGAAGGAGCTGAGGAGAACATGGAGGGGGAGTGGAGAAGGCGTGGAGGAGGATGGGTAGGAGAAGCGGAGGGGGACACGGGGGGGGAGCGGAGAAGGAGCAGAGGAGGACATGGGGGGAGGTGGAGAAGGAGAGGAGGAGGACATGGAGGGAGACTGGATGAGGACATCGGGGACAGTCAGGGACGATCGGTGGGGGCCGTTACAAGCACCGATCTCCCTGTATAGATTTCAATAAAGCAGCTGAAAGCTGCGGGATGGAAAGGAGGAAAAGCGTCTGTCAGCTGCTTTATTGAAATCTATACCGGGAGATCGGTTCTTGTAATGGCCCCCACTGCCGCACTGATCATCCCCTGACTGCCCAGGTATCGGATTAGGCATCGGAGCATTTGCACCAGTACAAGTACTGGTACAAATGCTCAGTATTGACACCGATACCTGTATCGGTGCAGCCCTAACTGCTAGTAATACATTTATTTCCTGGAGTGACAATGCCCACTTCCTAAACTATATGTATAAAGAGGGCAGCATTGTCAACCTAGGACAGAGCTACAAAAAACCTCCCCTTTCTTCATCACCATAAAACAAGGGGAGCAAATAAGAGAGGTTCATTGTTAAGGTTTACATACACTTTAATACAGGATTCCTTTAATATCAAATTTGAATATTTCTTTCAACTTGAGTCTCAGAGACTCAGAGATATTTATGAAATTATTTAGTTCAAATATAAAAGAGGCATGCAATCAGGACTTTGCAAACAAAGCAAAGCAGAGATATTTTTTTCTGAAATTTTGGTACACAATGCAGAACAAGGTTCCCTTTTTTTAGTTGAGTCAATGGCAGACAGTGCTGAATTGGCTAGAAAAATAGTATATATCTGTGACTAAGTCATAAATGCTGTAAGTGCTACTTATTTTATGGGCTACATTTTGGGCTGAAAAAGCCAATTTTGACAATTGCATCAAATTTATACATGCTGCTTTAAATCTCCATCAATTGTGACTGAACAGCTATCTATAGCAATATAACAGTGTGACAGCCGTGATGAGAGAAAGGTCAGGCTTGCCTTTAGAAGTATATTTTATGTTGTCTGCCTTCACTCTCAGCATCCTTTCTGGAAGTACAGGACATTGCTTGTTGATTTGTAACCTGTGTAGGGTCCATATAACGAGGTATTCCACTTTGTTCTATTAACAAGTCAGAAACTCATAAAAGAATGCCCAAAATAGTTGCTGCCTGGGGAAAAACTGGATTTTTGTGAAGATCTCTGTTTCCTAGCACTAGTAAAATGGAACATTCTTGGTAACTGTAAATAACGAAAGAAATACCATAGTAAGGGAGAGTAAGGTAATTGATGTAACTTGTAATTGATGATTTAGCACCTCTGCCTTAAATTGAAACTCTATATTTTTTTTACTGAAAAATAAACAATAATGAGTTCCTTTTTGGCTCAGAGATAATCTTTTAGGAACTGTTATGTTATTTTGGTTGAACAGTCTGTGATCTCCTGAGTGAAATAGAGGTGTTTCCTTTACAATGGACCTTGAACTGAGGTTGGATGTCAGAAATGGTATTATACATGCAGTGGTACAGTTACAGATGTCCAGGCCCCGTTTTGGCATGCATCTCCTTTCTTCTGATCTGTTTCCTGTTTTAACATGTGCAGAATTCCCCTTCAGACAGAGTTAACCTCATATGAAGACATTAGAAGAGAATACCTCACAAAAACCTATAGTGCCTCCCTGCTACAGACACTTGTACAGTCAGTTGCAGAGGCTTTATGTGAATTTTTAGATTTACCCTGCTACAGTGAACTGTGAACTGTGTGCAGTATGTTGGAGTAGAGAGCAGACTCATGGCAATGGTGTGACGGTGGCTAATTGGGTCAGCTTGATATCATCATTCATCCCCACACTGCCGGTCTACTTTCCTATACTTCTAAGTCCCACAAACTGCACAAATTAGCATGGTCCTTCGCACAGATCATCTGAGACTGACTGTGCTTGCAACTTTGCTGTGTGGGACATTTGGTAGGAAAGAATGGACCAGCAGTAATATTGTGACCATGGCTAATGATGATGTTCAGGTGCGCTACTAGTGTCTCAATGGTTAAAGTTAATCTTCAACCCAAAACTTCTAATTTACTTAAGTGACAAAAAAAAATGAACATGAGTGAAATCCCAAAAAGAGAAATAAATAACAAAAATGTGTTGAAACAGTGTATCAAAAACAAATACAAATTGTATCAAAAATAATAAGGTTTCAATAAAAATAGTCCTTCTTTCTATTAGTCGGATAGCTGAGCTTTTAGCTAACTAAAAGTAGTGTGTGAACTTGCTGACAAGGTGAAATATAAAAATGCTGACAAAGCGGTAACACAAGGGGGGGGGGGCGCTTACCAGATAAAATGGACCCCTATTACGGGGGTCTTTAGAGCCTCACAGGTGCCAGATCTTGGGCAGGAACAGCTGCTTATCGGCTTTGGGTCCGCCTTGGCTTTTTACCGAGCATCGGGATGATCTCACCTCGACCGATGCCTCTGTGTAATCTCAGGTGTCTCCAGGGTTTTGCTGATGCCGGGGCTTAAGGGCTCAGATAGCTGATTTCATCTGCGATTAGGAATCCGCCCTGCGTTCCCCTCCCTCAAACACTGGAATGCCGTATCCTAAACTTTGCTCCTATGTGATCCCTCGTTAACAAGTTGGAAAAAGGATAGAAAAAACTTCCATGGTGAAGTACATAAAAGTTCCTTTATTTAAAAATCATGGGTAACTGACATCAAGATTGGAGCAGAAAATTGAAAAACGGACAGCTTGGCTGCTGCGAGGCTTGCCCGGCTGATGTGTGGTGACATCAGGTCCCGTAGCTACGTGGCTACGGGACGTAAATATGGTAAAGTGATAGGGTCTCTTTATGTACAGTGCCTTGAAAAGGTATTCATACCCCTTTAAATTTTCCACATTTTGTCATGTCACAACCAAAAAAATAAAAGTATTTTATTGGGATTGTATGTGATAGACCAGCACAAAGTGGCACATAATTGTAAAGTGGAAGGAAAATGATAAATGGTTTTCAATCTTTTTTACAAATAAATATGCGAAAAGTGTGGTGTGCATTTGTATTCAGCCCCCTTTACTCTGATACCCCTAACTAATATCTAGTGGAACCAATTGCCTTCAGAAGTCACCTAATTAGTAAATAGAGTCCACCTGTGTGTAATTTAATTTCAGTATAAATACAGTTGTTCTGGGAAGCCCTCAGAGGTTTGTTAGATAACCTTAGTGAACAAACAGCATCATAAAGGCCAAGGAACACATCAAACAGGTCAGGGATAAAGTTGTGGAGAAGTTTAAAGCAGGGTTAGGTTATAAAAAAAATCTCAAGCTTTGAACATCTCACGGAGCACTGTTCAATCCATCATCCGAAAATGGAAAGAGGATGGCACAACTTCAAACCTACTAAGACATGGCCATCCACCAAAACTGACAGGCCAGGCAAGGAGAGCATTCACCAGAGAAGCAGCCAAGAGACCCATGGTAACTCTGGAGGAGCTGCAGAGATCCACAGCTCACGTGGGAGCATCTGTCCACAGGGCAACTGTTAGTCGTACACTCCACAAATCTGGCCTTAATGAAAGAGTGGCAAGAAGAAAGCCATTGTTGAAAAAAGCCATAAGCAGTCCCATTTGCAGTTTGCGAGAAGCCATGTGGGGGAAACAGCAAACATGTGGAAGAAGGTGCTCTGGTCAGATGAGCCCAAAGTTGAACTTTTTGGTCTAAAAGAAAAATGCTATGTGTGGCAGAACACTAACAGTACACCTCACCCTGAACACACCATACACACTGTGAGACATGGTGGTGCAAGCATCATGTCATGGGGATGCTTTTTTTCAGCGGGGACAGGGAAGCTGGTCAGAGTTGATGGGAAGATGGATGGAGCCAAATACAGGGCAATCTTAGAAGAAAACCTGTTAGATTCTGCAAAAGACTTGAGACTTGGGTGGAGGTTTACCTTCCAGCAGTTCAATGACCCTAAACATAAAGCCAGAGCTACAATGGAATGCTTTAGATCAAAGCATATTCATGTGTTAGAATGGCCCAGTCAAAGTCCAGACCTATATTCAACTGAGAATCTGTGGCAAGACTTGAAAATTGCTGTTCACAATTCAAAACCATGTATCATTTTCCTTCCACTTCACAATTATGTGCCACTTTGTGTTGGTCTATCACATAAAATCCCAATAAAATACGTTTTTGGTTGTAACATGACAAAATATGGAAAATTTGAAGGGATATGAATACTTTTTTAAGCCAATGTATGTAGAAAAACATCAGACAGCATTGTCCTTTAAATCAATCAAAGGTATATTTTTAGTTTCTAAACTGACCTGTACAAAATACCTTTTGTAATCTGGTTTCTGTGGGCTAAACATTTGCTGTCTTCTAGTATGTATCAATACAACCTTCTATGCAATGCTATGTTAAAAATACAGTTAGAAAAAGAAAATCAGTATCAGGCAACTGTGATTTGCTTTTCTCTACTGTCACTAGATGTCTGCAGAAGTTAATTTGCTGATTATTGATCACTGTGCTGAGATGCTGAAGAACATTTAAATGAAGATGCAGAGTTTGTGTTTCAAGTGTACTTCTAATTGAGAAAGCTGTGGACTTGTTTAAATTGTTGATTGAGTCTTTTTTTCCTGCTGCAATTTCAAAACATGAAGCTGCTCATTTATTAAAGTGTTTAGAGGGTCTAAATAAGGGTCTCTATGAAAAAGGCAAGAACAGCAACATATGGTAAGGGTCACATTGCATAGACACTTTGCTGTTTGGCTATTTAGGGAGTTTAGAGAAAGCCTGTCTTCAGGAATTTTCCAGCAAAGCTAAATAAAATTAAAGATTAACAACTGACACACCAGTGTTCATTTTCTATTTAGTTTTAGTCATAGTCTTTGGCTAAAATGCCATTTAGATGTATTTTAGTCATCTGATTTGTTTTAGTTTTAGTCGTATGTTAGTGGACTAAAATCTCCAGTATATTTTAGTCGACTAAAGTGTAATGGGTTTAGGTAAATTGTAATGCATTATTTAGGCATTTCTCTAGAATTTCCACACCTATTATATACTTCTGGAGTAAAAATCTAATGCATAACTATGGTTTGAACATGCACTACAGATACAGATTTACGGTGCATTGAAAAAGTATTCATACCCCTAGACATTTTCCACATTTTGTCATGTTACAACCAAAATCGAAAACTTATTTTATTGTGATTTTATGTGATAGACCAACATGAAGTGTCACATAATTGTGAAGTGGAAGGAAAATGATAAATGGTTTTCAAAATATGTGAAAAGTGTGGTGTGCATTTGTATTGAGCCCCCCTGAGTAAATACTTTGTAGAACCAAATTTTGCTGCAATTACAGCTGCAAGTCTTTTTGGGGATGTCCCTAGCAGCTTTTGCAGATCTAGAGAGTGACATTTTTGCCCATTCTTTTTTGAAAATAGCTAAAGCTCTGACAGATTGGACGGAGAGTGTCTGTGAACAGCAATTTTCAAGTCTTGCCACAGATTCTCAATTGGATTTAGGTCTGGACTTTGGGTCATTCTAGCACGTAAATATGCTTTGATCTAAACCAGGGGTAGGCAACCTCAGCCCTCCAGCTGAGGTGAAACTACAAGTCTCATGAGACATTGCAAGACCTTGACAATCACAGGTATGACTACTAGAGACAGAGGCATGATGGGATTTGTAGTTTCTAAATAGCTGAAGTGCCGAGGTTGACTACCCCAAATTAAACCATTCCATTGCTTTCCCAGCTTGCCCCTGTCACCCACCCACTGGGAGCAGGCAATGTCTTGACAGGAGGGACTCTCCTGTTAGCACTGTCTGTGTTGATGGGGGATTCATGCAAATTTCTTTCCTGAAACCCATGAATTCCGTGAAATTCACACCGTCTATGGCCTGCCTAAGCTTGACTGTAAATTAGTACCAGGAAATAGACAAAAGATCATTTTGTGGTAAATTAACTCAATGTACTCTTAGACACATTACATGATATGAGTAAATAGTAAGAGCATAAATGAGCATACAGTAGATTATATATATATATATATATATATATATATATATATATATATATATATATATATATATAGAATATATATTCTATATATAAATCTACTGTATGCTCATTTATGCTCAAACTAACTTAGAATAAAATTCTGTACCACTAGACTGGGATTAACTCATGAATCAGCAAAGTCAGCAATAGACAGTGCATATAAGCATAAACTGCTAGTGCACAGTGCACTATAGGAGACTGGCTAGGATATACTGCAATGTTCCCTGAAAGGTACCTCTTAGCAACAGCAATAGGTGAAGGTCTCTGTGTAGCTGTTGTAAAAGGACAGTCTTTAGTCCTAACTCTTCAGCTGGCTAACATTGAGGCCCAGTTGTACCATTGGTGCACATGAGAATAGCCCCAGTCAAGCCTACAGGCAGCAATAAGGCTACTATATGGTTGTATGGTCAGTCCCTAAAGGGTTCAGCTTCTCTAGCAGAAGATAGTAAATCCCTACAGCAGAATCTCACCAGTCCCAGCAATATTACAGCTCCTCATCCAGTCACACACAGGGATTATTTTCTGCTCCACACCCAAGTGACTCTGGATGTCAGTACCCTGGAAGCACTCCGGATTCAGCTCAGGTTGCCATTTTGCTACAATTTAAAGTAGTGAGTGTACAGCTAGTATAACAGTGTAAATTTGCTGTCCCCTCAATATAATTCAACACACAACCATTAATGTCTAAACAGCTGGCAACAAATGTGAGTACACCCCTAAGTGAAAATGTCCAAATTGGGCCCAAAATGTCAATATTTTGTGCGGCCACCATTATTTTCCAGCACTGCCTTAACCCCCTTGGGCATGGAGTTCACTAGACCTTGCCACTGGAGTCCTTGCGCTTCTCCACATTCCATTTGAGGATGCCCCACAGATGCTCAATAGGGTTTAGGTCTTGAGACCCTCAGCTTCTTTAGCAAATGTCAGAAACCATGAATCAGACCAAGACAGAAGTACAGTTAAATCACACTTGTTTAATAATAAAAGTAAAAAGAACAAACATAGTCAGAGCCAAAGTTCGGTAACCGGAACGGATAGTCAGCCAAACCAGAAGGTCAGGGATCAGTGTAGAGGAACAGCAGGCAGGATATGGAGCCAGAAGGGTTGTCAGCCAAGCAATTCTTTAACAGGAACACACAAGATAGTCTCTGTGATGTTGACCAAGGCAAAGGCAGAGATCCTCTGGGCTGGACGGCTTAAGTAGGCAGGACTGATGAGCAGGATATTATCAACAGGTGCGTAACTGTGGACAGATAGGAGCTGGCAATTAGCCGACAGCTGAGCGGCCAGCTCAGAGAAGGAAGGGCTGAGCCCAGCCCTGACAGCAAGGCAGTGGTTGTCTTGGGGGTGTGTTTGGGGTCGTTATCATGTTGGAATACTGCCCTGTGGCCCAGTCTCCGAAGGGAAGGGATTATGCTCTGCTTTAGTATGTCAGAGTACATGTTGGCATTCATGGTTCCCTCAATGTACTGGAGCTCCCCAGTGCTGGCAGAACTCATGCAGCCCCAGACCATGGCACTCCCACCACCATGCTTGACTGAAGGCAAGACACACTTGTCTTTGTACTCTTCACTTGGTTGCCACCACACACGCTTGACACCATCTGAACCAAATATGTTCATCTTGGTCTCATAAGACCACAGGACATGGTTCCAGTAATCCATGTCCTTAGTCTGCTTGTCTTCAGCAAACTGTTTGCAGGCTTTCTTGTGCATCATCTTTAGAAAAAGCTTCCTTCTGGGACGTCAGCCATGCAGACCAATTTGATGCAGTGTGCGACGTATGGTCTGAGCACTGAGAGGCTGACCCCCTCACCCCTTCAACCTCTGCAGCAATGCTGGCAGCACTCACACATCTATTTCCCAAAGACAACCTCTGGATATGACTCTGAGCACGTGTACTCAACTTCTATGATCGATCATGGCGAGGCCATGGCTGTTCTGAATGGAACTTGTCCTGTTAAACCGCTGTACGGTCTTGGCCACTGTGCTGCAGCTCATTTTCAGGGTCTTGGCAATCTTTGTATAGCCTAGGCCATCTTTATGTAGAGCAACAATTCTTTTTTTCAGATCCTCAGTGAGTTCTTTGCTATGAGGTGCCATGTTGAACTTCCAGTGACCAGTATGTGAGAGTGAGAGCAATAACACCAAATTTAACACACCTGCTCCCTATTCACACCTGAGACCTTGTAACACTAACGAGTCACATGACACCTGGGAGGGAAAATGGCTAATTGGGCCCAATTTGGACATTTTCACTTAGGGGTGTACTCACTTTTGTTGCCAACAGTTTAGACATTAATGGCTGTGTGTTGAGTTATTTTGAGGGAACAGCAAATGTACACTGTTATACATGATGTACACTCACTACTTTACATTGTAGCAAAGTGTCCTTTCTTCAGTGTTGAAAAGTGTCAGTTCTTCACATGAAAAGATATAATAAAATATTTACAAAAATGTGAGGGGTGTACTCATTTTTGTGAGATATTGCATATGAGATACACCTTTCAATATGCTCAGTGTACCTGACTGATCATTTTAGAAGACTGGGGGCACTAAAGTTGGTTTTGGCATATTACTCAATGGTGATCAGTATTCTCCCATATCTGATATCGGCAAGCTGGTTTAATCTCAGTTCTTGTACATCTCTTCACTCATTATAGTTCCTCTCTTTTACAATACTAAATACCATGTGTACTTTACAGTTTTCATAAAACCCTTTAATAAACAAGCTTGTTAAAAAATTAAACCTAAATTTGTGTACTTGTCTTTAGATGTGTGTTTCCTTAAAATGCAAATGCTCTCCATGGTCCATGCCCAACCTTTAATAAGCAAACAATCATTATTGAAAATCTATTTACTTCATGTTAGTACCCTTTCTACAAGGCGGCTCTGGAGCAAATCCAAACAGACTTTTATCCACAACAAATTCATCCTGTCATGCTTTATTTCTTTCATAATCCAGGCAAACATATTTCACATTTTTCACCAACACAAATCAAAGCCAAGTTATAGCTAATTCTGTTTTTTATTCTCCTTGACCTTATCCTAGCACAGAGGATGCTCAATTTATGCCCCAAGACTTTGCCAAATGTATTCTACAGAAAAGCAAAGATGTTCCAGTCCTTCATTACAAAAGATTAAATAGCACCTCTACTAAATTCTTCAAAGTTTATTGCAACCTTGGCCCTATACTCAAGTATGGAAGCTGCGTCCAATTGTCCTATAAAACAAATCCAAGAACCTGCCATTCTCCTAGTTCCTACTTAAAGTGGTCTTTTTCATTTTTCACAAAGGGAGACTGGTGCTTGTATTTTTTGGCTGAGGGGGGCTTTTAGTACATACTAGTACTAAACTAGTGAAAATCCTAAGTGTCTTTAATATTGAAGCAATCACTAACACTTGAAGAGGACATGAACTGTGGAAGCTGTGCCCAATTAAATGCATAGGACTAGTACTGTATGTAGGCTCTTTGCAACTGACTTTTTCCTCATTAATCACTTGTTCTGCACTATGTATCTGTCTGAAGATGGCCAACTTCATAGAGGTAGAGCTTACTTTCTGTCAAATCTGCTCCTGTGATGACTGGTAATCAAGTGATTGATGGAGGAGTAATCAAGAACTAGCAGCAACAGTTTAGAAAGCCCAGATCCACAGAATGAAAGAAGCAGAAAGAGCCTAACCTTGCAGTTCTTTAATGCCCTGTACACACGGTCGGATTCTCCGACGGAAAATGTGCGATCGGAGCTTGTTGTCGGAAATTCCGACCATGTGTGGGCTCCACCGGACTTTTTCCATTGGAATTTCCGCAACACACAAAGTTTGAGAGCAGGCTATAAAATTTTCCGACAACAAAATCCGTTTGTGTAAATTCCGACGGTGTGTGGACAATTCCGATGCACAAAGTGCCACGCATGCTCAGAATAAATTCCGAGACTGAACTGCTCGGTCTGGTAAAATTAGCGTTCGTAATGGATATAGCACTTTCGTCACACTGCAATATTTTAAATAGTTTAATGCAGCGCACTCTCTTCTTCTTTATAATGCTAGAAGAATGAAGTTGTTTTGCTGCTCATATTCACACAAAGTTCTCACAAACTTCTTTCTTTATTATTTATCATGATTTCATGAATATAATATTTTTATTTGTCACATCTCCCGAAAAGAATTACATTTTTTGATGTTTTTAGATTTTTTTTTTTTGTTTTTATCTTTTGAAATCCTGATCTCCTGTTATTTTTTGTATATATATTTTTTTAACTCCAGAATAGTTTTGGATGTGTTTTTTGTATCAAGTTACCACAACACCATTATTATCTTATATTATTTAATCTCAAGGAGGTTGCTTGGTGTTGGTGTCTCTTGTTAATTTCACATTGTATTTTTGAAATGTACCTGCCTCCTCACAAACAAACTGTCCTTTTTGGAGGAAAACACACATAGGCGAGTATAATAAAACAAACCAAAAATTTATTAAGGGGTCATTACCAAAGAAAGAGGGAGGCAACACTGGAGAAACAGCAGAAATTGGCGAAGCCTTTGGCCCCCAGGGCACACATCAATTATTTTACTGCAAAACTGGTGGCCTGAGGAGTCCATATATAAGGGAGTACAATCTGGTCCAGAAGTCCAAGAGATCATGAACAGCAGCAGATGACATGTATGTCCCCAGGCTGTGGTCATACAAGAGCCTGCATCTTTTGTCAGACCAGACTGAACCCAGGTCATCACTTTCTTGTCTTCCTTCCACTCTTCCTTCCGCGCTGTGTCTGTGGTGTTGGAGGTGTGGCAGGAGGAGGATGATACAACTCACACAGGTGGGTATTGGGTGTGTTTTCACCCCTCACCCCCTTAGCTAATGTTTTATAAAGGATGTCCTCACACATGAGGCGTTGGCCCTCCTACATGTCCTGCAGTTTTGTGGCAGCCATACAGGCAAAGGCTTCTTCACGAGTGGGGGTGGCTCTGAGGGACGCAGAAGCCTCCTGAATCAGCCTGAGCGCTGACTCCTCCATGTTACTCCCTTTCCTGGGTCTTTTGTTTGGAAGGCGGAGGGGAGGAACCTGCGATTCTGTGAGGCTCCTACTGGGCCCAGACACCTCCTGGCTGCCACTAACCCCCGCCTCCTCCTGTGTGCCACATTCCACAGCCTCCTCCTGGCTGAGGTCTTCCTGTGTATGAAAAAGGTTTTAGTTTTTTCTTCATCAATCACACACAATTTTCACCTCATGACTGTTGAAAATTGAATGTTAACAAATATAAAAGATTATCATTCTGAGCCCAGCATTTTTCATTCTTGTCCCAAGTATGTTTGCCCACTACTGTCTATTGATATATAAAACACTTTATTAAATCAGCAATTAGTGATCAATAATAACATCTAGTAAACATCATTTATTTATTGACCAGAAATCTGTAGAAGAATGCTATACCTGACTCAAGCTGGGCTCCTCCACTTCTTCCTGGCTGGAAGTCCAAGGTTGGACATCAGGAGCCTCAGCTGGGGTGGAAGATAGGGTGGAAGGAAGAGTGGAAGGAAGGGTTGAGAGGGATTCTCTGACTTCAGTCTAGTCTGACAGAAAACAAAGTCTCTCATAGTACCACAGCCTGGGTAAATAAGCGTCATCTGCTGCAGCTCCGGATCTCTGGGAATCCTGGACCTCCTTGCGCTTCCTAAGATAAGTGCTCCTTAGGCCACCAATTTTGGCTTTTAAATAGGGGATGGTTGCTGTGGGAACCACCGGCTTCACCAACTCCAGCAGTTTCTCCAGCGCTGCCTGCCTCTTGTTTATGATTATATTGCGGGTGTTTGACCTGCCACAGACAGGGCAGCTCCCTGTATTTATCTATGAACAGGGGGAGGAAGTTGTGGTCATTGAAGCCATCTATTTTATCTGTAATACACAAGACAAACCCTAATGTCAGGCTAAAGACTCCTAATCTTGTCCCAATATAGGCCTCAATCTATAGCAGTATAGGCTCAAGTTTAAATGTTACCTTCGTTATCACGATCGACACTTCCGATACTCCTTCCTCCACTCACAGATCGTATGTACGACACATGCATGTTACGCTTTATATACACTGCGCATGCGTGAAACTCCGCCCGTCCCTGATGTTCTTTCTTTTTTTGCTTAGAATAAAGATCACTATTCTCGGCCTAACATCATCTTTCACATTATACAAAAAAATTGGGCTAACTTTACTGTTTTGTTTTTTTATAATTCTTTGAATTACACAAATACAGTATGACATAAAATATTGCAACAGCCGCCGTATTATTCTCTAGGGTCTCTGCTAAAAAATATACAGTGGGGCAAAAAAGTATTTAGTCAGCCACCAATTGTGCAAGTTCTCCCACTTAAAAAGATGAGAGAGGCCTGTAATGGTCATCATAGGTATACCTCAACTATGAGAGACAAAACGTGGAAACAAATCCAGACAATCACATTGTCTGATTTGGAAAGAATTTATTTGCAAATTATGGTGGAAAATAAGTACTGGTATTTTGTCAATATCAAAAGTTCATCTCTGTACTTTGTTATATATCCTTTGTTGGCAATGACAGAGGTCAAACGTTTTCTGTAAGTCTTCACAAGTTTGTCACACACTGTTGCTGGTGTGTTGGCCCATTCCTCCATGCAGATCTCCTCTAGAGCAGTGATGTTTTGGGGCTGTTGCTGGACAACACGGACTTTCAACTCCCTCCAAAGGTTTTCTATGAGGTTGAGATCTCGAGACTGGCTAGGCCACTCCAGGCCCTTCAGGTCTGGTATGGATTTTAAGCGGAACCCCGCGCCAAAATTAAAAAAAAAAAAGGCGTGGGGTCCCCCCAAAAATCCATACCAGACTCTTATCCGAGCACGCAACCTGGCAGGCCGCAGGAAAAGAGGGGGGATGAGAGAGCACCCCCCCTCCTGAACCGTACCAGGACACATGCCCTCAACATTGGTAGCCCCCCAAAACACCTTGTCCCCATGTGGATGAGGACAAGGGCCTCATCCCCACAACCCTGGCCGGTGGTTGTGGGGGTCTGCGGGCGGGCTGCTTATCGGAATCTGGAAGCCCCCTTTAACAAGGGGACCCCCAGATCCCGCCCCCCCTGTGTGAAATGGTAAGGGGGTACAAAAGTACCCCTACCATTTCACTAAAAAACTGTCAAAAATGACAAGAGACAGTTTTTGACAATTCCTTTATTTAAATGCTTCTTCTTTCTTCTATCTTCCTTCATCTTCTTCTGGCCCTTCTGGTTCTTCCTCCGGCGTTCTCGTCCAGCATCTCCTCCGTGGCATCTTCTATCTTCTTCTCCTCGGGCCGCTCCACACCCACAGCATGGGGGGAGGCTCCCGCTCTTCTCTTCATCTTCTTCTCTTCTTCATCTTCTTCTTCATCTTCTTCTCTTCTTCATTTTCTTCTCTGGGCCGCTCCGCACCCATGCTGGCATGGAGGGAGGCTCCCGCTGTGTGACGCATCTCCTCTTCTGACGGTTCTTAAATAACGGGGGTGGGTGGGGCCACCTGGTGACCCCACCCCCCTCTGACGCACGGTGACTTCACGGGGAATGCCACAGGGAAGTCCCGTCATGTCCCGTGTGTGTAGCAGACCCACAACATAATAATTAATAGTTAGCCGAAGAAGAGATTGTCACCTCATGTGTCAATGAAATTTCATTTGCACTGTTGAAGAAAAAGTCCAAAAAATTAGACCATTAATAAAAGATAACCGAGGAGACAGCTAAAAGAAAGCCAAGCAGGATATCAAAGCAAATATTTGTTCAGTTTAAAATATATTTTTATTTATAAAATGTCTCAGACATTGTCTGGCATATCGATGGCCCCTCTATCCGCAAAGTATTCCATGTATCTTAAATGGACCTTGTGGGCACTCTGGGGGGGGGCAAGCCAGGACGGTCAGCTTCAAGCACCATCAGGGTTGGTTCATTAATATTAATTCCGGCCTCAGGCCCAACTGAGGCAGCATAGTTCCAAGAATTTCTCCTGTGGAGAACACAGCAATACAGGATGATGTGATTCAGTTTATATTCCGCCATGTGTATGGGTGAAAGAAATAGGCAGAACCGGCTGGCCATTATTCCAAAAGTGTTCTCCACCACTCTTCTGGCTCTGGACAGCCAGTAATTAAAAACCCTCTGGTCCGGGGTGAGGGTCCTCATAGGGAATGGCCGCATAAGATGGTCCCCCAGCGCAAACGCTTCATCCGCAACTAAGGCGAATGGGAGTCCTTCCGCTTTGTTATCTGGAGGTGGCAAGCCCAAGCTGCCATTCTGGAGACGCCTTTAGAACTCCGTGTGGGCGATGACTCCACCATCTGACATCCAGCCATTCTTCCCCATGTCCACATACAGGAACTCGTAAGTAGCCGACACCACCGCCAACATCACAATACTATTGAACCCCTTGTAATTATAATAGTATGACCCCGAGTTGGGTGGTGGGACGATGTGGACATGTTTCCCATCAATTGCCCCTATGCAGTTAGGAAAGTCCCACCGCTGGGCAAAATGGGAGGCCACAGTCTGCCATTCCTGTGGGTTGGAAGGAAACTGTGGAGTCAAACAAGAACCAAAAATTAATCATTTTGCACATAAACATTGAAAGCAGATTAGACACAAACATTCTTGGCCAACATCAGTATAACATTTATTTTAGGGAGTATTTAAAGACAAAGGTATAAGGTCCACCTATCAGATTCCTCCCCCCTCTCATGGGCGATTTAAAAAAATTTAGGGGGGGGGGATATTTTGGACAGGTAACCCTCTCCACTTTATTGAGAGATGAATGCCTAAATAACGTGTATTACTTTGGCCAACCCCTCCTTACTTACACTATTGGCAGCCCACGGGACAGGTAAGAAGTGTCACAATACAAAGATATAAATACACACTGTACACATTTTAGCACATTTTTACATTCTGCTATTACCTATCAAGATAATAATAGGATACAAAAACTTGAAACAGTACCATTTGAAAGTATTCAGGCAGGCCCTTGCACTACATGCTTTGGGGAATTCATCCATAAATCTGACCACAAAAGAGGTGGGTATAATGTGTATGGGTTTGGCAAAGTCAGCAGAGGATTGGTATCAGCTGAGTTAGCAGTTGGGGGAGGGAGGGTTCCAAATGATTTTGGGACCCCCCAAAAAAAAGCCTCTGGCACTCTGCCAGAATTTAAAGCACAAAAAACATTTTTAGAACATTTTAGGGGGTGTTTAGGGTAAAGCACTACTATGGAGCTGACAAAATACATTGTTAAGTGACTAGACGAGGTAGATATAGGCCCAGGAGAGCATGCTGGGGAGGTAAGTGAAGGCAAATATGTATGAAGGACAAAAAAATGTACAATAAAACCAGCATGCATGAGAACAAAGGGGGCATTCACTGCATATTACAATAATGGTAATTAGGGAATAAGGAAAGAAATACAATATTAAACATAAATACAATAAAATGTGATGTTAAAGGATTAAAATCTTACCTTAATATAGTCCTTCTGCAGG
This sequence comes from Aquarana catesbeiana, assembly GCF_042186555.1. Classification (NCBI taxonomy): domain Eukaryota; kingdom Metazoa; phylum Chordata; class Amphibia; order Anura; family Ranidae; genus Aquarana; species Aquarana catesbeiana. Next base: position 110,896,852 of record NC_133327.1, read on the forward strand.
ACCTGGATGATGGAAGAACAGGTCTCTGGGATAATGATCCCCAGAGCCTGGGGGGAGATGCCTGTCGAGAACTTGAGGTCCTGCAGGCTTCTCCCCATCGCCAAGTACTGCAACATGGCGACGAGCCTCTTCCCCGGAGTGATGGCTTGCCTCAAGCAGGTATCCTGCCTGCTGATATAAGGGGTTAGAAAAGCCAACAAACAGTGAAATACAGGGTCCGTCATCCAGAGAAACTTCCTGAAATCGTCAGGATTATTCTCACGGATCTCACGGAGCAAAGGCATGTGACAGAATTGGTCACGCTGGAGCAACCAAATCTTGGTCCATGAACTCCTCCTCGCCCTGTTCATGGACTGGGCTTGTGTCAAAGTAAGAACTCCAACACCAAGCCCCCGCACAGCACGAACTCTACGATGAGTACGTACACGCAACATGGCTAAAAAACGGTCGGCTGGTCAGAACGAAGTAACAGAACGCACTGAAGAACAGCAAGGCCTGTGAAGAGCGACCTGAAAATCAGTAACAAATGGACATGAACACAATGACAAATCAATGGGAACTCGCTGCAATCACTGAAGACCAGATTATTTATACAGGATTTATATAGCGCCAACAGTTTACACAGCGCTTTACAATATAAAAGGGAGACAATACAGTTATAATACAATAAGATACAAGAGGATTAAGAGGGTCTTGCTTAGAAGAGCTTACAATCTAGTAGGGTGGGGCAGATGGTACAAAAGGTTGCAACTGTGGGGAATGAGCTGATGGAAGTGGTAAAAGATTAGTTAGAGATGTTATAGGCTTTCCTGAAGAGATGAGTTTTCAGGGCTCGCCTGAAGGTAGCAAGAGTAGGAGATAGCTGGACAGGTGGAGGTAGTGAGTTCCAGGGGATGGGAGAGGCTCTGGAGAAATCCTGGAGATGAGCATGAGAGGAGGAGACAAGAGAGCTTGAGAGTAGGAGGTCTTGAGAAGAGCAGAGAGGACGATTTGGGTAGATACAAACCCACAAGCACAAACTGAACACCAGAGATACGATCTGAAAACCACGAGTCTGAAAAAGCGTGAATCGTCTCTCACCAAACTTTTACTAACATGAGATTAGCAAAAGGAGCCCAAAGGGTGCCGCACTTGGTATTGAACTGCCATTTTATAGTCTCGTCACAATTTCAACGCACAAAGTTCCACGCATGCTCGGAATCAAGCAGAAGAGCCGCACTGGCTATTGAACTTCCTTTTTCTCGTCTCGTCATACGTTTTGTACGTTACCGCGTTCTTGACGTTCAGAAATTCCAACAACTTTGTGTGACCATGTGTATGCAAGACAAGTTTGAGCCAGCATCCGTCTGAAAAAATCCATGGATTTTGTTGTCGGAATGTCCGATCAATGTCCGACCATGTGTACAGGGCATAAGTATAGTGAGAAGCACAGCAGTGACATCACTGAATCTTGTGAGAAGTGTAGTCAGGTGTTCTTATACTGCAGATATACACATATGAGGCTATAGGCACAAGAATGTTATTTTTTAGAAGGCAAACCAGTAGGGCTGCTAAGTCACAATTAAAGTGGTTGTAAAGCCCAAACATTTTTTACTTTAATGCTTTCCTTGCATTAATCTAAAAAACGTTTAAGTGTCAGCATCCCCCCTCACCCCCCTTTTTACTTACCTGTGCCCTCATTTGATCCTGTGCCGTCCATGTCTGCAGCTCTTTTCTCCCCTCACTTCCGGGTTTCGCTGGCTTTGCTGGGGAACCAGGAACCATTGGCTCCCAGTGCTGTCAATCAAATCCAGTGACGAGGAAGCTGGGGACGGGGCCGAGTCCCACTGTCTGTGTCAATGGATGCAGCACATATGAGTGCCCCCATGGGAAGCGGCTTCTCATGGGAGCACTGGACAGAGGGGAGGGGCCAGGAGCACAGGGGACCCAAAACAAGGAGCAGGTAAGTATGGACATGTTTGTTATTAAAAAAATGTGTGTTTAGGTTTCCAACCACTTTAACTTTTCTACATGTTCTCTATAAGATAGTAAACCTTTTGATTTCAAGTCAGGAAAATTTTAAAGTAGAACAAAACCTTCACAAAACAATATGTCAGGGAAGACTTTGCCATAGTACAGACAGATACATATGTGCATGTGCCAGGCAAGAACTGGCTGGGCAGATGTGCTCAGAAGTAAGCAGATGCACACGCATGTACACACGCATATTCCCAGGCACTCGCTCATCATCAATACTGGCGCCAAACAGTCTATTTAAACAGGGCTTATACACAGGCTAATTGCAGTTTGGTCTACAGCATTCTGTGTGTGTTCTTGATTCCTGCGTGTAACTTCTGATCGTGACCCGGCTTGCTCCAGATCATCCTTGTCTGTTACCTGCCCTGACCTTGGCTTGTCCCTGGATTCTGCTTCTGCCTTCTGCTCTTGCCTGATCCATACCTTTAATGACATTGGCCTGTGACCAGACCATTCTTCTGTCTGCTGTCTATGCCTGATCTGCTTGCCTGTTACCAACCCAGCTTTTCTGACCTTGCATCCAGCTTTTCCACCCTGCTACAGCTCCATCAGTCCAGCACATCATCTTCCTACTGCACAACAACAGCCTGTCTGCTACCAGGGTGCCCTGCCATCACATCTGCCTGCTGTTAGCTGCTCTGTCTCCTGGCATTCCTCCAGTGAAGTTTCAGCTACTACTAACGCAGACTATTGGATGGATCATAGGCACTCTTATGTCTTGTGCTGTCACACTTACTGTTTTACTGTCAGTGATCCCTGAGCCAGAGGTATACGAGAGGCCTTCCTCTGCACATCAGGTTCTCTAACCAGGTTTTTTTTTTTTTGTTAAAAAAATTCTCTTATTGCAGTGAGCACAGCTGTGGACTATTTTGTATGAACCTCCTGTTGAAGTGCTTATTCCAGTAGCAACTGGATTTCATAGTTTTACTACTGGTGACAACAGAATAATGTGTTAGCAGACCATGTGTTGGTATGGCTGCTTGTATTCCAACATAGGAATGCACAGGAAAAATGATTCTTTTCTATTAAAGTGATATTAAACACAAAAACAAACATTTAATATCCTGTTGTTCACCAATCTCTAGATGTGGTGGCTGCATTACATTTTTTTAGACTTTTTTTCCTTTTTTTACCTGGTGATCTAGCCAGTGGCACATTTCCTGGCAAAAGGTGTCTCCAATCTGGATTGAGGAGCAACAAAGACAATTTAAACAACAGCATTGTGAACCTGAGGGGAAGGTAGTGTTAGGTACATTGGTAGATTTAAATGGACTTGACTAATGAATTAAAGCCTTTTTGGATAAATGTTTTACATAAATGAATAAAAGTTGACCATTGTAAGCATCCATGACAGTGGTAAATCGTTTTTCTCAACCCTTTGAGCCACTTATGCTGGACAGTGTGGCATATTAAAGGAAGTTGAAAAATTGCAAATGTATTGGCTGGATCGCTAGGTGAAAATAAAGGAAGAAAAGACTGAAAAAAAGAAGGCTTGTGTCAAACGTCACAACTGATTGCTGTACAGTCACGTTCAGACGCGTTTTTTCATCGCAACTTACTAATGGGATTCAATGAGTAAGTCGTGATGACGAAATGCATTGGGACATGGCTGTACGGCAACCAGTTGTGATGTTTGACACAATACCGGAAGTGACGTTCCGAGGTTCACAATCTGTGGGTGAGATGCAGATCATACACGCTGGGTCTACTGTGACCATATCATGCCAGTACTTGCTGCTGCAAGTGGATACACACATGCTTTTACATATTTGCTTAAGTGTGAGTGCAATTCAATACATTTACCACTACGTTACTGCACTATTGGAGCACTTTGTTTTATTATATGTGGAGAGTATATGACATTGGATTCACAAATGGATATCAGTGGATGTTTAACCCTATGAGGGTTGATGCTGATTTGCCAAGCATGAGAGTGCAAGGCATCTTCATCTGGTGGGTGTATATCTAGAGGGGAGTGGAATCACAAAGTGCATGTGGTATGGTGGAAGAATTCAAGATCATCATTTTGCTTGAGACATCATGTCTTACTGTATATACCGTATTTATTGGCGTATAACACGCACTTTTTTCCCCTAAAAATCAGGGGAAAATCATGGGTGCGTGTTATACGCCGATTCCCACTGTCTGTGTGCCAAAAAAGAGCGAGCGCCGCCGAAAAAGACTGAGCGCCACCGGAAAAAAAATGAATGCCACCGGAAAAAAACGAGCGCAGCCGAAAAACACCGAGCTTAGTGCTCGGCTCCACTTGCAGTCACGCTGTCCTGCCTCCCTGCTGTCTCTGAGAGGATGAGGAGCGAGTGCTGCCAAAAAAGACCGAGCCGAGTGCTCGGCTCCGCTTGCAGTCCCGCCCAGCTCCTATGATGAACATAACACTCCGTCCAATGGCGGGACTGCGACCGGAGCCGAGCCGAGTACACAGTACACTCAGCTCGGTCTTTTTTGGCAGCGTTCGCTCCTCATCCTCTGAGACAGCAGGCAGGCGGGGGGGGCGGTATGACGAGCTGAGTACACAGGCTCTGTCTATATGACGAGCTGAGTATACAGGCTCTGTCGGAGGCAAATTTAAACAAATAAATGCTGCAAATGGCACACGGCACTGGGCAAGGCTGCACTTGGCAATGCTGCATATGACAATGAGCAAGGCTGCATATGACAATGGGCAAGGCTGCACTGGGCAAGGCTGCATATGACAATGGGCAAGGCTGCAAATGGCACTGGGCAAGCTGCAAATGGACACTGATCATTCTGCAATGATGGGCAAGGCTGCAGATGGACACTGATGAGGCTGCATTGATTGGCATTTAAATGTAAGTTTTTTTCCTTAAACTTCCCTCCTAAAAGTTTTGTCCTTAAAATGCCCTCCTAAACTTGGGGTGCGTGTTAAACGCAGATAAATATGGGTATGTACTATTTAGTTATGGATTATGGTATATATTTACAGTTTTGGTATATATTTATGGTATATATTTACATATTTATAGTTACCGTATTTATCGGCGTATAACACGCGCAGGCGTATAACACGCACCCCAAGTTTAGGAGGGAATTATAAGGAAAAAAATGTTTTAAGGAAAAAAACTTACATTTAAATGCCCATCAATGCAGCCTTGCACAGCGTCCATCTGCATGCTTGTCCAGTGTCATTTGCAGCAGCCTTGGTGTCATTTGCAGCCTTGCAGTCATTTGCAGCCTTGCAGTCAGCAGCCTTGGTGTCATTTGCAGCCTTATCAGTGTCCATTTGCAGCCTTGCAGCTTTGCCAGTGCCGATCTGAAGCTTTTCTGTGTCCTTTTGCAGCCTTGCCCAGGCTTCAGTTAAACTGCAGTGACATGTCAGTGTCATGTCAATGGCGCCGAAATACACAGAGCCGGTCCTCGGCTCTTCTCGGCGGCTCTCGTTCCCTTTCGGCCACTTTCGGCTCCACTCGTAGTCCCGCCCGGGATGGGCGTGACTGTGAGCGGAGCTAGCCGAACCGAGTACACTCGGCTAGGTTCGGGCGGCGCTCGAGTGAAGCCGAAAGCGGCCGAGAAGAGCCGAGGACTGGCTCTGTGTATTTCGGCGCCAGCGGCGTCATTTTCAAATCGCGGTCGGCGATCGCTCCGCTCAGCCAGCGGGGGATCGCAGGGGATCGGCGTATAACACGCACCCGCGATTTTCCCCTGATTTTAAGGGGAAAAAAGTGCATGTTATACGCCGATAAATACGGTATATATTTTTGTATCATCAGTTTACCAGTCACCAACACTTGTCACTGGGTGTTATATGATTTTAGTCACCAAGCACTGCTATTAACTTGTATTTGTATATATGATAAATGTTTTTTCATATTTTGTTTAATTTAACCGGTTCAATTGGGCATTTTCACCCCCTTCCTTCCCAGGCCAATTTTTAGTTTTCAGCGCTGTCGCACTTTAAACGACAATTTCGCGGTCGTGCGACATTGTACCCAAAAAAAATTGACGTCTTTTTTTCCCCACAAATAGAGCTTTCTTTTGATGGTATTTGATCACCTCTGCAGTTTTTATTTTTTGCGCTATCAACAAAAGAAGAGCGACAATTTTGAAAAAAAACACAATATTTTTTACTTTTTGCTATAATAAATATCCAATTTTTTAAAAAAAAAAAAACACATTTTTTCCTCAGTTTCGGCCGATACGTATTCTTCTACATATTTTTGGTAAAAAAAAAAATCGCAATAAGCGTATATTGATTGGTTTGCGCAAAAGTTATAGCGTCTACAAAATACGGGATAGATTTATGGCATTTTTTAAAAAAAATTATTTATTTTTTTAGCGGCGATCGCGATTTTTTTTTCATGACTGCGACATTATGGTGGACACATCGGACACTTTTGACACATTTTTGAGACCATTCACATTTATACAGCGATCAATGCTATAAAATTGCATTGATTACTGTGTAAATGTGACAGGCAGTGAAGGGGTTAACCACTAGGGGGACACAAGGGGTTAAATGTGTTTCCTAAGGGAGTGTTTCTAACTGTAGGGGGCGGGGACGTACAAGGGGAGGAGACCAATCAGTGTTCCGCTGTACTAGGAACACAGATCGCTCTCCTCACAACTGACAGGACGTGGATCTGTGCGTTTACACACACAGATCCACGGTCCGGCCCGGTTAACGGGCAATCGCGGGTGCCCGGCAGACATCACGGCCGCCGGGCACACGCACCGGGTCCCGAGCAACGCGACGGGCGCATGCGCACGCCCCCTAGACGGCCAGGAATCCCAGGCCATCATATGACGTCCACCCAGGATGGGAGATCCCATCTGTGGACGTCATATGTCTATGGCTGGGTAGGGAAGTGGTTAAAGTGGCCGATACATATTTTCTTTAGATTAGTGTGTTCTTGTTGCAGTGGTAGGACCTCAAGTGTGGGTGCACGGATCTTGTGGACCATCAGATTTTATTTTATTTTTTTTATAACCTAACCCTGCTTTAAACTTCTCCAAAACGTTATCCCTGACTTGTCTGGTGTGTTCCTTGGCCTTCATGATGCTGTTTGTTCACTAAGGTTCTCTAAAAACAAAACCTCTGAGGGCTTTACAGAACAGCAGTATTATACTGAGATTAAATTACACATATGTGGACTCTATTTACTAATTAGGTGACTTCTGAAGGCAATTTGTTCTATTAGACTTTAGTTAGGGATATCAGAGTAATGTATCAGAGAGTGAATACAAATACACGCCACACACTTTTCACATATTTATTTGTAAATAATTTTGAAAACCATTTACCATTTTTCTTCCACTTCACAATTATGTGACACTTTGTGTTGGTCTATCATATAAAATCCCAATAAAATACATATATGTTTTTGGTTGTAACATGACAAAATGTGCAAAATTTCAAGGGGTATGAATACTTTTTCAAGGCACTATAATATCAAGTTAACCAATGCCCTAAGACTTAAAACCCAACTTTAGGATTTTTTTTTAAAGTTCCCTCAGGAGTTATAAGATAGATAAATATGCAGATTAATTACCGGTACTTCCTCACCAGTTCTTTCCCCCACAGCAATTCATTTTAAACTCACCAGAACAGGTATTTCCATTGGTATTGGAATATTGCACTCCCTGTTCCAGTGACACATGTGTCAGCTTACACTTACCAGTAGAAAATGGTACGGAATTTAAAGGGAATATTTCACTTTTATTGTTTCACTTTAAGCATTATTAAAATCACTGCTCCCAAAAAAACGGCCATTTTTAAAACATTTTTTTTTGCATTGATACATGTCCCCTGGGGCAGGACCCAGGTCCCCAAACACGTTTCATGACAATGCCATGCATATAAGCCTTTCACATTAGCACTTTTGGTTTCTCCCATAGACAATTGATTATAGCCGCGAGTAGTTTTAAATAACTTTTTTTCCTTTAGAAATGTCATTTTGTGCAGGGACTGTTCTAAACACGGGAAAAATGCGCCCCTTTACAGGCATACTATAGACACCCCCCAGGTATGAAATTTAAAGGAATATTTCACTTTTATTGTTTCACTTTAACCACTTGCCGACCGCCTAATGCAGATATACTGCGGCAGAATGGCACTGGCAGGCAAAATCACGTACCTGGTACGTGATCTGCCTCCCGCGGGCTGGGGGCGCATCGCGCCCCCCCCCCGGTGCCCGAGGCGGTCGGCATCAGTGGGGAAGCATTACAGGTTGAGGGGGAGACCACTCATTCGTGGCCACCCCCTCGTGATTGCTCCCCACGAATGAAATTCTTCCTCTGCTGCTGTAATGTAAACAGCGGCAGAGGAAGTGATGTCATCTCTCCTCGAGCCGGTCTTTTTCGTTCCGGCACCGAGGAGAGAAGACATTAATGTGAGTTGCACCAACACTACATTTACAGTAGAACACGCAGGCACACTTTTCACCCCCCAGTCACTCCCCGATCACCCCCCTGTACCCCCTGTCACAGTGACACCAATAGCATTTTTTTTTTTTTTTTTTTCATTGGTGTCAGTTTGTGACAGTTATAAGTGTTAGGGCAGTTAGGGTTAGCCCCCTTTAGGTCTAGGGTATCCCCCTTTAGGTCTAGGGTACCCCCCTAACCCCCCTAATAAAGGTTAACCCCGTGATCACCCCTCCATCGCCAGTGTCACTAAGCGATTATTTTTCTGATCGCTGTATTAGTGAAGCAGGTGACGCTAGTTAGGGAGGTAAGTATATAGGTTCGCCGTCAGCGTTTTATAGCTACAGGGACCCCCATATACTACCTACTAAAGGTTTTAACCTCCTGATTGCCCCCTAGTTAACCCTTTCACCAGTGATCACCGTATAACTGTTACGGGTGACGCTGGTTAGTTAGTTTGTTTTTTATAATTTATTATAGTTTTAGGGCACCCGCCGTTTATTACCTAATAAAGGTTTAACCCCCTAATTGCCCGGCGGTGATATAAGTTACGTTTTTATGGTCAGATAAGGTCTGCGTCGCCCCAGGCAGCGTCAGTTTAGTGCCAGTACCGCTAACACCCACGCACGCAGCATACACCTCCCTTAGTGCTATAGTATCTGAACGGATCGATATCTGATCTGATCAGATCTATATTAGCGTCCCCAGCAGTTTAGGGTTCCCAAAAACACAGTGTTAGCGGGATCAGCCCAGATACCTGCTAGCACCTGCGTTTTGCCCCTCGGCCCAGCCCAGCCCACCTAAGTGCAGTATCGATCGATCACTGAAACTTACAAAACACTAAGCACACATAACTGCAGCGTTCGCAGAGTCAGGCCTGATCCCTGCGATCGCTAACAGTTTTTTGGTAGCGTTTTGAATCAGTCACTAACAGTCAGGAGCTTTTTTGCCTGTGACTCTCACTAGTGTACCCCTAAATTTAGAACTCAAAATGGCAAATTGAAGGTACACTAGTGAAGAGGCCTACACGTTTCTGAGCATGACAGATAGTGAAGAGGAAGTCACTCATCCGTCAGATTCAGGCTCAGAATACGATCCTGTAGACAACAGCGGCTCCATGACAGATAGCTCTGACGACAGAGTTGTGGTCCCTGCCAAGGTCAGGCGTACCAGACCCCAATCTTCTTCTTCTGTCCTTGAAGTGCAAGAACCGCAGGGCTCTCATATGGAGCAGAGCAGTACTAGCGCCGCTATTCCTTCTGGTGAACTGGCAAGCACCAGCGGCCTAGTACACCCTGGTCTATATCCAGCACTGCAGTATCACGTGGTGACGTGGCGAGTCCCATAAGTGCAGTTCAAGTTGGCGAGGTGGCAAGCACAAGTAATGTCCCACTGCCACCAAGAAGATGAACACAGGCCCGTTGTGCCCATAGTGCCCTTTCTGCTGCATTCGCCAATCCGAATTGGGTACCCACCACTTCTGCAGCACCCGTACTTCCCCCATTCACTGGCCAACCCGGAATTCAGGTGGAAACAGTTGATTTTACGCCACTTGATTTTTATTCACTGTTTTTCACCGAAGATCTCTATAGATCTATTGTGGACCAAAGCAATTTTTACGCTGGTCAACACATCGCCACTATTCCCCAGTCCTCCCTTGCCAGAGATTGGATACCATTTACGGTCTCCGAATTTAAGCTCTTTCTGGGCCTTTCCCTCAACATGGGCATAACTAAAAAGAGTGATTTGCGGTCATATTGGTCCACTGACCCAATTCAGCATATGCCCTTGTTCTCTGCCTCCATGACCAGGGCACGATACGAGCAGATTTTGCGGTTCATGCACTTCAACAACAATGAACTCTGTCGTCCTCGTGGAGACCCTGAATACGATCGGTTCTACAAAATTCGGCCCCTCGTAAACCACTTCAACCAACGTTTTGCAGACTTGTTTACTCCCCATCAAGTTGTCTGCGTTGATGAGTCCCTGATTACATTTTCTGGCCGCTTGTCATTCAAACAGTACCTTCCCAGCAAGCGTGCCAGATACGGGGTCAAGATGTATAAGCTCTGTGACAGGGCCACAGGCTATACATGTAGTTTTATGGTTTACGAGGGCAAAGATAGTCACGTAGAGCCGACAAACTGCCCTGACTACATAGGAAGTGCTGGCAAGATAGTATGGGACTTGGTGTTACCCTTATTCGGAAAGGGGTACCACTTGTACGTGGACAATTATTACACGAGCGTGCCACCTTTTAGTCACCTTTTTGATCATCAGATTGGAGCATGTGGCACCGTGCGACCCCAGCGGCTTGTAGATTCCTGTCTTAGGCTGGGGGAGAGAGCCTGCTTGCAGTGTAATAATTTGCTCGCAATGAAGTGGAGGGACAATAAGAATGTTTTCGTTCTTACCTCCCTTCATGCAGACACAACGGTCCAAATTACTACGGCGACTGGTGTTGTGGAGAAACTCCTCTGTGTCCACGAATATAACCAAAATATGGGGGGGTTGACCTCAATGACCAGTTGTTGGCTCCGTACCTAGTTGCCCGTAAGGCCAGACGCTGGTACAAAAAAGTGTCTGTTTATTTATTTCAGTTGGCTTTGCTTAGGGGTGTCCAAACTACGGCCCTCCAGCTGTTGCAGAACTACACTTCCCATGAAGCATTGTAAAACTCTGAAATTCACAGACATTACTAGGCATGATGGGAATTGTAGTTCCTGAACAACTGGAGGGCCATAGTTTGGACACCTGCTTCAGGACGGACTGGATTCTTCCTTAAATTCCAGGAAGAGATCATCAGAGCTCTTCTGTTTCCAGATGGTGGTCCACCTCACCTTTCCCAACCAAATGCAGTAAGCCGGCTGCATGAGAGGCATTTTCTTTATGTCCTCCCGAGTACCCCTACCCAACGAGCCCCCCAAAAAAGATGTCGTGTCTGCAGCAAGCGCAGATTTAGGTGTGACACCCGGTATTATTGTCCCTTCTGTCCTGACAATCCTGGTCTTTGCATTGGTGAATGTTTTGAATGCTACCATACACTAGTTGAGTGTTAGCATAGGGTACAGCACTGCACAGACTAGGACACACTTTCACAGGGTCTCCCAAGATGCCATCGCATTTTGAGAGACCCAAACCTGGTACCAGTTACAAAAGTTAAAGTTACAAAACAAAGTGTAAAAAAACAAAAAAAAACAAAAAAAAGTAAAAAAAAAAAAAAACACAAAAAAAATATAAAATAATAAAAACCAAAAATAGTTGTCGTTTTATTGTTCTCTCTCTATTCTCTCTCTTTTGTTCTTCTCTTTTTTACTGTATTCTATTCTGCAATGTTTTACTGTTATGTTTTTATCATGTTTGGTAACCATTTTTTTGTTTTCAGGTATGCCATTCAGCTGCAGAGCGGATTTATTTATCTTGACAGCAACAGTGTTTGCTCCCACGATACATAAAGCCGTGACTCCAGCGCTGTCGGAGGTGATTTCACCACCACAGTTACATAATTCAGCATATATGCCAAAGCGTGGGGGCAGCAGTGGGTGGAGGAGCGATTTGCTCCTACCTTTTGCAGGAGGATGCCCCCATGCTTCGGCATATATAAACGGTGCATGTATGCCCATCATTAGAAGTGGGTGGATGAAGGGAGGTATTATAATGGTGGGCATACCCACCGATCAATATCTTTTTTTCGTTCAGCCCACAGGCTGCATGAAAAAAAAGTTTACAATATATGCCCAACAAGGACCAGCAAAGTACTGGTATGTTGCTGGATTTTGAGTGGTTATACCAGAATGATGCCTGCAGGTTTAGGTATCATCTTGGTATCATTCTTTTCAGCCAGCGGTCGGCTTTCATGTAAAAGCAATCCTAGGGGCTAATTAGCCCCTAGGATTGCTTTTACATGAAAGCTGACCGCTGGCGGAGGGAATGCCCACCCCACCGTCTTCCATGTTTTTCTCTGGCTCTCCTGTCCCAACAGGGAACCCGAGAATGCAGCCAGTGATTCGGCCAGCTGACCATAGAGCTGATCAGAGACCAGAATGGCTCCAATCATCTCTATGGCCTAAGAAACCGGAAGCTACGAGCATTTCATGACTTAGATTTCGCCGGATGTAAACAGTGCCATTGGGAAATTGGGAAAGCATTTTATCACACTTGGTGTGGTAAGATGCTTTGAGGGCAGAGGAGCGATCTAGGTTCTAATATACCCCAATTTTTTCAAAAAAAGAGTACCTGTCACTACCTATTGCTATCATAGGGGATATTTACATTCCCTGAGATAACAATAAAAATGATTAAAAAAATTAAAATGAACAGAACATTTTAAAAATAAGATAAAAAAGCAAAAAAATAATAAAGAAAAAAAAAAAAAAAAAAAGCACCCCTGTCCCCCCTGCTCTCACGCAAAGGTGAACGCAAGTGTCGGTCTGGTGTCAAATGTAAACAGCAATTGCACCATACACGTGAGGTATCACCGCGAAGGTCAGATTAAGGGCAGTAATTTTAGCAGTAGACCTCCTCTGTAAATCTAAAGTGGTAACCTGTAAAGGCTTTTAAAGGCTTTTAAAAATGTATTTAGTTTGTCGCCACTGCACGTTTGTGCGCAATTTTAAAGCATGTCATGTTTGGTATCCATGTACTCGGCCTAAGATCATCTTTTTTATTTCATCAAACATTTGGGCAATATAGTGTGTTTTAGTGCATTAAAATTTTAAAAAAGTGTGTTTTTTCCAAAAAAAAGCGTTTGAAAAAATCGCTGCGCAAATACTGTGTGAAAAAAAAAATGAAACACCCACCATTTTAATCTGTATGGCATTTGCTTTAAAAAAATATATAATGTTTGGGGGTTCAAAGTAATTTTCTTGCAAAAAAAAAAATTTTTTTCATGTAAACAAAAAGTGTCAGAAAGGGCTTTGTCTTCAAGTGGTTAGAAGAGTGGGTGATGTGTGACATAAGCTTCTAAATGTTGTGCATAAAATGCCAGGACAGTTCAACCCCCCCCAAATGACCCCATTTTGGAAAGTAGACACCCCAAGCTATTTGCTGAGAGGCATGTCGAGTCCACGGTATATTTTATATTGTGACACAAGTTGCAGGAAAAAGACAAATATTTTTTTTTTTTTTGCACAAAGTTGTCACTAAATGATATATTGCTCAAACATGCCATGGGAATATGTGAAATTAAACCCCAAAATACATTCTGTTGCTTCTCCTGAGTACGGGGATACCACATGTGTGAGACTTTTTGGGAGCCTAGCCGCGTACGGGACTCCGAAAACCAAGCACCACCTTCAGGGCGTAAATTTTTGTCTTCACTCTTCACTGCCTATCACAGTTTCGGAGGCCATTGAATGCCTAGGTGGCACAAAACCCACCAAATGACCCTATTTTGGAAAGTAGACACCCCAAGCTATTTGCTGAGAGGTATAGTGAGTATTTTGGAGACCTCACTTTTTTTCACAAAGTTTTGAAATTTGAAAAAAAGAAAAAAAAAAATTTCTTGTCTTTCTTCATTTTCAAAAACAAATGAGAGCTGCATAATACTCACCATGCCTCTCAGCAAATAGCTTGAGGTGTCCACTTTCCAAAATGAGGTAATTTTGGGGGGGTTTGTGCTATCTTGGCTTTTTATGGCCTTCGAAACTGTGATAGGTAGTGAGGAGTGAATCAAAAATTTACGCCCTTAGAAATCCTGAAGGCGGTGATTGGTTTTCGGGGCCCCGTATGAAGCTAGGCTCCCAAAAAGTCCCACACATGTGGTATCCCCGTACTCAGGATAAGCAGCAGAATTTATTTTGGGGTGTAATCCCACATATGTCAATGGCATGTTTGAGCAATATATCATTTAGTGACAACTTTGTGCAAAAAAAAAAAAAATTGGTCACTTTCCCGCAACTTGTGTCAAAATATAAAATATTCCATGGACTCAACATGCCTCTCAGCAAATAGCTTGGGGTGTCTACTTTCCAAAGTGGGGTCATTTGGGGGGGTTTGTGCCATCTGGGTATTTTATGGCCTTCAAAACTGTGATAGTTAGTGAGGAGTGAAATCAAAATTTATGCCGTTAGAAATCCTGAAGGCGGTGCTTGGTTTTCGGGGCCCCGTACGCGGCTAGGCTCCCAAAAAGTGCCACACATGTGGTGTTCCCATACTCAGGAGAAGCAGCTAAATGTATTTTGGGGTGCAATTCCACATATGCCTATGGCCTGCGTGAGCAATATATCATTTAGTGACAACTTTTTGTAAATTTTTTTTTTTGTCATTATTCAATCACTTGGGACAAAAAAATGAATTTTTGATGGGCTCAACGTGCATCTCAGCAATTTCCTTGGGGTGTCTACTTTCCAAAATGGGGTCATTTGGTGGGGGTTTGTACTGCCCTGCCATTTTAGCACCTCAAGAAATGAGATAGGCAGTCATAAACTAAAAGCTGTGTAAATTCCAGAAAATGTACCCTAGTTTGTAGACGCTATAACTTTTGCGCAAACCAATAAATATACACTTATTGACATTTTTTTTACCAAGACATGTGGCCGAATACATTTTGGCCTAAATGTATGACTAAAATTGTGTTTATTGGATTTTTTTTATAACAAAAAGTAGAAAATATCATTTTTTTTCAAAATTTTCGGTCTTTTTCCGTTTATAGCGCAAAAAATAAAAATGGCAGTGGTGATCAAATACCATAAAAAGAAAGCTCTATTTGTGGGAAGAAAAGGACGCAAATTTCGTTTGGGTACAGCATTGCATGACCGCGCAATTAGCAGTTAAAGCGACGCAGTGCCAAATAGTAAAAAGTGCTCTGGTCAGGAAGGGGGTAAATCCTTCCGGGGCTGAAGTGGTTAAGCATTATTAAAATCACTGCTCCCAAAAAAACAGCCTTTTTTAAACCTTTTTTTGCATTGATACATGTCCCCTGGGGCAGGACCCGGGTCCCCAAACACTTTTTATGACAATAACTTATATTATATATATATATATATATATATATATATATATATATATATATATAATATAATATAATATAATATAATATATATAAGCCTTTAAAATGAGCACTTTTGATTAGTCATGTTCGTGTCCCATAGACTTTAACGGTCTTCGTGTGTTCTGCCGAATTTTTGGCCTGTTCGGTATGTTCTGGTGCCAACCGAACCGGGGGGGTGTTCGGCCCATCCCTAATCGAGAGCGCCTGTAACTCACTCACTCTTCTAGCTGAGGTGATTGCAATCAAAAAGGCTGTCTTTAGAACCACCCACTTTATATCAGAATTTTTCCAGAGGTTCGAAGGGACTCTTTGTAAGTGCGCTAAGGACTAAGGATAGATCCCAGGAGGGACAGACTCTGACCTTCACTGGCCTGGATCTGGAGAGAGCCTTAAAGAAATTCTTAACAAATGATCCTGCTGCAGGGAGACCCGAAGAAAAACGCTCAAGGCGGCAGCCTGTACCTTCAGGGTGCTAATAGAAAAACCTAATTCCACTCCTGCCTGGAAAAAGTCCAACACTGCTGGAATTCCTGGTTCTTCCTGCCCCTGTTCCACTATCCAGGAATCAAACCTCTTTCAGACCTTGGTGTAGATAGCCCTGGTTACTGGTTTACTGCAGTCTAAGAGGGACTTAATGACTCTTTCTGAAAACCCTTGAGCCCTTAACAGCTGTTCCTCAGATACCACGCTGTAAGACTAAGGGTCTCTACCTGAGGGTGCCGGATAGGACCCTGTGTAACCAGATCCTCCCTCATCGGAAGAGGAATCAGAGGATATATGGCCAACCTCTTTAGGACTGCAAACCAGGCCCTCCTTGGCCAAAATGGGGCTATCAAAATGAGATCCGTTTCCTGGGTCAGAAATTTCTGGAGGACCGCCGGAACTAGCCTTCCTGGGGGGAAGGCATAGCAAAGGTTGAAGTGCCATGCATTGGTGAAGGCACCCATCCCCCTGGCTCGATCCAGCGGGTGCAGGGAGAAGAATTGAGCAACTTACTTGCTGCTTTTTGAAGCAAATAGATCCACCTCCGGTCTGCCCCAAATCTTCACAACCTGCTCGAACACTTCCTGGTTGAGCAACCATTCATCCTGATTTACTCGCTGACAGCTGAGAAAGTCCGCCAGAGAGTTCTAAATTTTCACACAAATAGAGCTTTATTTTGGTGGTATTTAATCACCGCTGGGTTCTTTATTTTTTGCGCTATAAAAGAAAAAAGACCAAAAAATCTGTAAAAAAATAAATTTTTCTTCATTTCTGTTATAAAATTTTGCAAATTAGTAATTTTTCTTCATATATTTTGGCCAAAATTTATACCGCTACATATCTTTGGTAAAAATAACCCAAATCGGTGGATATTATTTGGTCTTTGTGAAAGTTATAGTCCAAAAGCTATGGTGCGAATATCTGAAAATTGATCACACCTGAAGTACTGATGGCCTATCTAATTTCTTGAGACCTTAACATGCCAGAAAAGTACAAATACCCCCCAAATGACTCCTTTTTGGAAAGAAGACATTCCAAGGTATTTAAAAAGATGCATGGTGAGTTTTTTGAAGTTGTCATTTTTTCCCCACAATTCTTTGCAAAATCAAGGTTTTTTTTGTTACTTTTTTTTTTTTCACAAAATTGTAATATTAGCAGGTTATTTCTCACACACTGCATATGCATACCACAAATTACACCCCAAAACACATTCTGCTATTACTCCCGAGTACGGCGATACCACATGTGTGAGACTTTTACCTTCAGGCGTTCTGGAGTGCCCAGGCCAATTCTGACATTTCTCTCCTACATGTAAAAATTATCATTTATTAGCTAGAAAATTACATAGAACCCCAAAACATTATATATGTTTTTTTAGCAAAGACCCTAGAGAATACAATGGCGGTCGTTGCAACTTTTTTATCTTGCACGGTATTTGCGCAGCAATTTTTTTAACGCTTTTTTTTGGAAAAAAAAAAGTTTTGTGCTTTACAAAAACCAAAACAGTAAATTTAGCCCAATGTTTTTGCATAATGTGAAAGATGAAGTTACGCTGAGTAAATAGATACCCAACATGTCACCTTTCAAAATTGCACGCGCTTGTGGAATGGCACCAAACTTTGCTACTCAAAAATCCCCATAGGCAACGCTTTAACATTTTTTACTGGTTACATGTTTTGAGTTACAGAGGAGGTCTAGGGCCAAAATTATTGCTCTCGCTCTACCGATCGCAGCGATACCTCACATGTGTGGTTTGAACACCATTTTCATATGTGGGCGGGACTTACGTATGCATTCGCTTCTGCATGCGAGCACACAGGGACAGGGGCGCTTTAAAAATTTTTTTTTTTTTTATTGTTCATTTTACTTTATTTTATCAAAAAGGGGTTGGAAGCCTGATCCCCAGTCAGGCGACCAAAAAATGGAGCATATTGGACTATTACGGTACAGTAATTAAGGGTAACCATAAGAGCAAGTGACGACAGTAATAAAATTATAATTCATTTATTGATGCAATGGACAGAACATGATAATACAAAAACACTTAATAAAAGTACAGGCATATCACCAGTGGATTCAATAGTATACAGTACAGCACAGAATCTCATATTCATATATATCATATTCCTCGACTAGTTTCGCGGACACAATCCGCTTCATCTATTTCCATTACCTATGTGTATATTTTGATGCTGGAACATAAATTGTCTGATCATGTATTTTTGTAAACCTCGTATTTTTTAATTGTCAGGTTCAGACTGTTTAGTCAGAAAAAACTTATCTTCAGATTCCCTCCTGATGAAGCGGATTGTGTCCGCGAAACTAGTCGAGGAATATGATATCTGAGATTCTGTGCTGTACTGTATACTATTGAATCCATTGGTGATATGCCTGTACTTTTATTAAGTGTTTTTGTATTATCATGTTCTGTCCATTGCATCAATTAATGAATTATAATTTTATTACTGTCGTCACTTGCTCTTATGGTTACCCTTAATTACTGTACCGTAATAGTCCAATATGCTCCATTTTTTGGTCGCCTGACTGGGGATCAGGCTTCCAACCCCTTTTTGATATTGATTTCTGGATGATGGTACATATGCACTTCTGCTACCTTTATATTTTACTATAGAGAGGCCACTTCTTTAATCGTATACATTGGGTGGATAACACACCCGTCTTTATGTCGAGTGGGACACCTGGGTAGGCTGTCTTAGTGGAAGGGCTACCAATGCCCTCCACCCTGCGGACCCCATTTGTCCCACCCTTCATTTTTAATCAACCCCCACTGACACACAATCTTGTGTGTTTTTTGGGGGGGCCTCTAGTATATGCAACTTTACCCCTCTATACTACATTATGGCTAATTTTCAGCCCCGATGCAACCCTCCGAGACAGATGCCCATTAGGTCGGCCAGACACCCTTACCCTGGCTACCCGCCCTCTATCCACATGTTTTTACCCAATCATGTGGCATTGTCTTTGGCCCTCCTTAAACTTACATGCATATCATGCAATTAGGTGTTATGGGTTTATGTCTCGGTGGGATCATTGCACCGGTCTCTAGGGTATTACCATCCCTAGTTCACCCTAATAAAGCTTTTCAGTTTTTTCCATATTGTATCTACCTTTTATTATGTTTGCTCAACCCTTATATTGTTGTTTTCATATTTTGTTTTATTGAGACCTCTGCTTCCCCAGTCCTGGTCCTGGCTTGAGCGCCGGCGCGGGCCCCTCCCCCTGTGTTCTCCCGCGGTGGCCTGGTGAGGTCCCTGGTGGAGGGATCGGTCTCCCACACGGGACCGCCCCCTCCTCTTGCACCGGCCTTGGCTGGGACTACGTTCCCGTGGCCATGCGGCCGGTGCGCATGCGTGTGCGCGCGATCTTTTTACGCGCGCGCTGTGTGGAACCTCTGACCCTGTGACGTCATGCGCCGGCATCCCACCGACGCGCGGCGCAGCGTCGCAGGGTTGGGAGCTATTTATAGCAGGCTATGCCTGCTAGCCGGACGGTTCGGTCTGCTGCCCTTGGGTGCCTATACCTCAGCCAGCCTAGTGCAAGTCTATGGTAAGTACCTATCCACCCTTCTACCTAAGTCCCATATCCCTGGGCACTAACATCGTGTATCTCTAAACTACTGTATTTTACCTTGCAGCTGTCCTAGGCTTAGGTGAACATGCCTTGGTCTGTGTTCGCCCATCGCTTGCAGTCCTCCTTATTACCCTCCCTCCTACCCTATTATGGAACCAGTTCCTGGCAGGGTGTCCCCCTCAGGAGCCCCTCTATGCTTTTACTAGTACCAGGTACCGTTCGGCCCCTTTTCACCCATATGCTCACATTGTTCTATTCTCCTTCTTACTTCCCCCTCCCCCCTCTTACTTTCTTTCTCCCCCCCTCCTCCTTCCCTCCCCCCCTCTCTCCCTCCCTCCTTTTTCCCCCCCCTTTCCCTCTCCACCCCCTTTCCCCTTTTCCACCCATCCTCCCCCGCTTTCCCCCCCTCTCTTTTTTTCCCCTCCCTTCCCCCTTTCTTCCCCCCCCCCGTCTCCCTCCTAATCCCCCACTACCCCTCCTCCCCACTCCCCTATCCCCTTCCCCTTCCCTTCCCCTGCCCCATCTCCTCACTTGTGCACCCTTTCACCTACATCATACAACACCCTTATGCCCTGTTCATCATCACCTCTTCCTATTTGTTTGGTCACCTTTTGTAATCTTTTATTCTCTACATAATGCGACTTCAATTTTTGGCATCTTTCACAACATTCACCCATCACCCCCCCTTGTCATCACCTTTCTCCATACTCACTATTTCATGTTTCACTTCTTCTTGTATGTGGCAATTTAGGTTACCTCAATCCCAATATACATTTTATCCTTACTATCCCGTTATTTTGTTAGCTCCCCCAGGTTGCCGTGGGAGATCATTTGTTGGTGTTGGGGCCTTGCGCCTGGGGTCTGCTGGGACCTGGGTAAGCAGATTCGTTCTCCTCCCCCCCCCTATTTCCATTACCTATGTGTATATTTTGATGCTGGAACATAAATTGTCTGATCATGTATTTTTGTAAACCTCGTATTTTTTAATTGTCAGGTTCAGACTGTTTAGTCAGAAAAAACTTATCTTCAGATTCCCTCCTGATGAAGCGGATTGTGTCCGCGAAACTAGTCGAGGAATATGATATCTGAGATTCTGTGCTGTACTGTATACTATTGAATCCATTGGTGATATGCCTGTACTTTTATTAAGTGTTTTTGTATTATCATGTTCTGTCCATTGCATCAATAAATGAATTATAATTTTATTACTGTCGTCACTTGCTCTTATGGTTACCCTTAATTACTGTACCGTAATAGTCCAATATGCTCCAATTTTTGGTCGCCTGACTGGGGATCAGGCTTCCAACCCCTTTTTGATATTGATTTCTGGATGATGGTACATATGCACTTCTGCTACCTTTATATTTTACTATAGAGAGGCCACTTCTTTAATCGTTTACTTTATTTTAGTTTGATGCTTTTTTCCCAAAAAAAAATTTTTTGACCACTTTTATTCCTATTTATTCCACAGCCTGGCCACATACAGAGGCCGAGTACAGCCGAGCATGGCAGAGTATGGCTGGGTATGGCGGGGTATTGCAGAGTATGGCGGGGCATTGCAGAGTATGGCGGGGCATTGCAGAGTATGGCGGGGCATTGCTGAGTATGGCGGGGCATTGCAGAGTATGGCGGGGCATTGCAGAGTATGGCGGGGCATTGCAGAGTATGGCGGGGCATTGCAGAGTATGGCGGGGTATTGCAGAGTATGGCGGGGTATTGCAGAGTATGGGGGGTATTGCAGAGTATGGGGGGTATTGCAGAGTACGGCTGGGTATTGCAGAGTACTGCGGGGTATTGCAGAGTACTGCGGGGTATTGCGGGGTATTGCAGAGTACTGCGGGGTATTGCAGAGTATTGTGGGGTATTGCAGAGTACTGTGGGGTATTGCAGAGTACTGTGGGTTATTGCAGAGTAATGTGGGGGTATTGCAGAGTAATGTGGGGTATTGCAGAGTAATGTGGAGCATTGCAGAGTATTGCACAGCATTGCAGAGTAGTGGGGATGGCTGAGCATGGATGGATGGATGGATGGCTGGACGTCTCTGTGCAGCGCTGTGGGCACTACACATCCAGCCCACAGCGCTGCAGCCATCCATCCATACCCCTCTCTGCTCATAGTGTACCGATCGGTACACAGGAGGGGAGGAGAGGAACCGGTATCATCTGATGACGCCAGTCTGTTTACATGTGATCGCGCCGTCATTTGACAGCGCGATCACATGGTAAACGGCTGCGATCAGCGGCCATTTACCAGGATCCGTGATGCGGATCACGGATGTGTTCGGGTGCGCGCCCCAGGGGGCGCGCTAGAGGGGAATTCTGGGAGGACGTCATATGACGTCCTCCCAGAGTTAAGCAACCGCCCTGCAGCCGTCATTCGGCTATGGGCCGGTTGTTAAGTCATTAAATGTACTGCTGTCAGAGAAGCCGAGTTTAATTCTGCCCAAGCGAAACTTTTGCCTGCTATCATATGCAGTGCAGGGCTCCTGGTCCCCCCTGCTTGTTTATGTATGTGACTACGGCTGCATTGTCTGACCTTACTTGAAGGTGCCATCCCCTTATTCGTTGCTGGAAGGCTTCTAGCACCCTCTGCACTGCCAGTAGCTCCTTCTGATTCAAGGTCCGTCTGGCTTCCACCTGAGACCAAGATCCTTGAGCCAGATCCCTTTCCAGGTGGGCACCCCAGCCGGAAGAGTTGGCATCTGTTGTCACCACCAGAGCGGTTGGTCTGAACCACAACAGACCCCTGTCCAGATTGTGATTGGCTCACCACCACCATAGTCCCCTTTTGACTCTGGTCGATATAGGCATAGGCTGATCCAAACCCTGTTGGCTGCCATCCCAGCCGAAGGAGAGTCTGTAACGGGTGCTGGTGAAACCTTGCCCAAGGGACTGCTGGAAAACAGGATGTCATTAACCCAATCACTCTCATGACATCTCTGACATGGGCTTCCTGATTGGTCTGAAGCTGCACTACCGCTAGACCCACTTTCTCTATCTTCTCTGATGGGAGAAAGACCTTCCTCTCTGTTGAAGAAATCCTGTATCCCAAGTACTGTACTTCCTGAGTTGGGATCAGCTGGGACTTGTCCCAATTGATCAACCAACCAAGAGAACTCAGGAAAAGTTGTGCCTCCTGTAAGTTCTCTTTTAGCTGCCGAAAAGACTGGGTCACAAACAGAAGATCATCCAGATAGGGAATCACTGTAATGGCCCTGACGTGCAGCGGAGCTAGGGCCTCTGCCAGGACCTTCGTGAAAATCCCCGGAGAGGATGCTAGCCCAAATGGTAGTGCCCTGAATTGGAAGTGGAGAACTTCCGAATTCATCCTGACTGCTAGTCTGAGGAATTTCTGGAAATTCTGATGTATCGGCACATGCAAATATGCGTCCCTGAGGTTGATCGTCACCATATAACAATCGGGGAACAGGAGATTCGTTACCGTGAAGATAGACTCCATTTTGAAACACTTGTATCTGATAAACTATCTTGTTTAGGGGGCGGAGATTGAGAATCAACCTGAACTTGCCTGACGGCTTTCGGACTACGTACACATGGGAGTATACCCCCTGGCCGCATTCCGCATGTGGCACCTGGCTGATGACCTGTTGATCCAACAGCTCTCCCAACAGCAAACTCAGAGCTCCTGCTTACTCCCGGTCTCGGGGTCTCGGGGACCAGAAAGGTGGGCGGGGGAATGGCAACTCCAACTTGTAGCCGTTGTCTATTATCTTTAATATAAACGGGCTTGAAGTTGCGTTGGTCCATTGCGGGAGGAAATCCCCAAACCTTCCTCCCACCAGAACACAGGAGTCACTGGGGCTTTGGGGTGGCTTTGGGGTGGTCTGAGGAGGATTGAATAATATTCCTCCTCTACCACGTCCCTTGTGACCTGTCCAGTGTTTTTTAGGACGACCCTCTCTCTCCTGTGACCTGTCCAGTGTTTTTTAGGACGACCCTCTCTCTCCTGTTGGGTCTGCTGCCTGAAACCTTGAAAAAGATGCCTTTCTCTGGGAAAGCTTTCTTCCTATCCTGGGTACGCTCCAAGGCCTCCTGAAGCCCAGGTCCAAAGTGGTGATCGCCTGACAAAGGCAATTCACAAAGGTTAAGCTTTGATGCTGCATCTCCTGACCAAGCTTTCAATCACACGGCCCTTCTTGTGGCATTTACCAAAGCTGCTGACCTGGCTGCTAGCTTTACAGATTCCGCAGAAGCATCAGCTGAGAATCCAACTGCTTTAAATAATAAAGGAAAAGATTTTACCAGTTGTTGCCTGGACATGCCTGCAGAAATGTGGGACTGCAACTGGGTTAACCAGCATTCTAAATTTCTGGTAACACAGGTAGCTGCAAGAGCTGGTTTAAGCCCAATAGAACAGGCATCCCAAACCCTTTTTAGCAGTACGTCACCCTTTTTGTCCATGGCGTCTTTAAGGGATACCAGGTCATCGAAGACCAAATCAGTCTTTTTGGAAACTTTCGGCAGCGGCGCATCCAACTTAGGGACCTTGTTCCAATGATGGGCCACATACTTTTCAAAATCTGCGTTTAAGCTTGAAAAAAAAACGGTCTACTTTCTGGGTGCTCCCACTCCAGCAAGATCGTTTCTACTAGAGACTTATACAAAGGGAAAACTCTGGACTTCTGCGCAGTGACCTCCTAATGCATAAGGTCGTGCTTAGAAAGCTGTACCGACTCCTCTCTGATCTCCAAACTCTTAAATCGCTTTTAGTAAGTTCCCCGCATCGTCCAGCATCAATCTGAACCTGGACACTCTGGAGAAATCTTCTTCTCCCTCAGAATCAGACCCTGAGTCAGCTTGAGAAGAAGCAAGCGATCTGGGTTCCCTCTCTCTATCTTCCGTATCCTCCTGACTAGGCTCAGATAGAATAGGCATACTTGCTGCTCTAGATAGGGGTACAGAGGTACCCTGCATCCTATCCATCATCCCTTTAAATTACTTGAATGTGGATGCAATCTCCTCTTTCAAAGACGTAAGAATTTTATGACACTCTGCCATAGAATCGCCCTTAATTAAACTGCTGACACATTTGGGGCAAAGTGATTTCTCCCAATTGGAGCCTAGCTTTGACCCACATACGGCACATCTTCTCCTAGGAGGCTGCATCTGGATCTTGTCCTGTGCTTTACCCTGAAAGCAAAAAGAAAGACAGAAACACCCATGAGAGCCTACCCCCAACCCCCCCACCACTGTGCTTAGATCAGAGGGAAGGAGAAAAGTGCCCAGCCCTTCACCTGTGGTTCCCCACCCAGGGAAGGACTTTGGTCACAAGGACCCTACCCCCTCCCAGAGTAAGCCATGGACTGCCCTCACCACGCTTACCTGAGAGGTGCCTGTGCCAGAAGAACCAGAGTGGACCGCCTTGAATGCTACAGTGCCGTCCATGGCTCCTCTGTGTTTCTCACAGCCTATGCTGGATCTACACTGGCTCTGGACGCCCAAAAAGCCACATGCCACGCCTGGAGACCGGAAACTCGTCTCACGATGCCCCCGATGATGCTGCTCCACCTGAAGCAGCGTCACTTCCGCTCGTTGGAGTGCAGAAGCCCCTCCTCTGATGCACGCACGTCCTCCCCTAGACCTGGAAGACGCGGGTAACATGCACCCCGGCGATGGACACCGTCCGCCCACCAAACCGAGCCACGGGAGGACAGGGGGTAGGTTACCTGTGCGCGGTGAAATGGAGGCAGGGTCCCGCTGCAATCTTCAGGGGTCCAACTCTCCCCGAGTTTTTAGGCAGCAGTGGGCTAGCAGCCCTCTCTTCCCTGCTTAGACAGAGGGGTGCTTGGGCAGAGGAGAAGGTATGCCAGAGGCTCATCCAGGACAATCCTGGGGCATAGAGCTCCCCAGGTTCCTCACATGCTTCCTTCCCATGCGGCAGGAAACACAAAACACTATTTTATCCAGTGACCAATAATAGCTCCTTACAAATCTCTAACAAATACTTAAATGGACCAGTGAGGGCTATAGAGTTAACAAAAAGTTAAGAAACTATTGTCCCCCCTAATTGCAAATACATATTTTGCTTTTTTCTTTCCTGGTTTCACAGCAGATTTGGGTATGTTTCTTATACAGAGCTTGTGACATTTGTGAGACAGCAAAGCTTTGTGCTATTTCCCACGGCGGTTTTATACAATGCTGCTTTGCAGTTCTAGTTCCTTTGCTCTACTTAGAAATATCTAAAATTTTCAGTTTGTCAGAGCACTGCAGTTCTTTATGATCTGTGTTGACACATAATTAGGGATGCTGAGTGCTTTATGTTGGCATTGTTTAAAGCTGTCTGCACTGATATTTATACAGTCATCCAGTTAAAGCTATTAAAGGACCATGATGTGTTATGTAACTACAGGAAATAATGATCTATGTTTTGTTTCTGCGTATTGATGTATCCTGGCTGGTTTAATATGTCTCAAAAACTTTGGTTTAAAAACTACAATTCATAATTTTTTATTTGCCAATATCAAAAAGCAGGGACTGTCTTGGGATTTCAACAAAAGCCCAGAGTCTGGTGGGCTGAACTCATTCCAACATATTCCAGCAGTAGCTCTCTGCAAATACACTATTACTATTACAGAGTGATCACCTGCCCAAAAGTGCTTTGATAGTTCCAGCACTGGAAAACAGAAAGGATAGGGAGTCTGTGTCTCTCAGGTAAGTATAAAGGACTAAACTCACACTGATGAAAAAGGAGACTAAACTACTACAGATAACAATGCTGAGAACCAAGCTCCCACTGACAGCAGTATTAGGGACTAGGCTTCCCCTGACATCAATGCTGGTGGAGGAATATTTTTTGAAGCCCAGTAACACAATGTCACGCACCTTTGTTGGAGGCCGAGTTGACAAAAAGACTTCCCTTGTGGCTCTGGTCCATGCACCCCTGAATGTGGTGACAGAGATACAAGGCTCAAAGAAGCACGGGTGCCAGTAGCTTGGTAGCAGGTGATTGCCATAGACAGAGATGTGGTCATGGTGAGCTGGGGTCATACACAGTGAGGAAGCAGTCAGACAGGAAGCAGGCAGAGCAGGGTCCAGTAGCAGGTCAAAGTAAGTACCAGGGAAGCAGGCAGAGCTAAGTCCAGGAGCAGGCTGAGGTCAATACCAGGGAAGCAGACAGAGAATTGGCAGAGGCAAGCCAAGGTCAGTACCAGGGAAGCAAGCGGAGAATAGTCAGAGTCAAGTCGAGGTCAGTATCCAGAATCCACAGAGCAAGGTCAGGAACAAATAGGTCAGCAACTGAAGAAGATCAGTCAGCAAGCAGGAACACTGGTCAGACCAATCCAGCAATTAGCCCACGCCAGGATCTCCTTTAACCACTTCAGCCACGGAAGGATTTACCCCCTTCCTGACCAAGCCATTTTTTGCAATTCGACACTGCGTTGCTTTGAGATTTGTGCGGTCATGTGACGCTGTACCCAAACAAAATTGTTTAAAAATTTTAACAAATCTAAAAACTTCCTTTTTTCCCACAAATAGAGCTTTCTTTTGGTGGTATTTGATCATCTCTGTTGTTTTTATTTTTTGCGCTATAAACAAAAAAAGAGCGTCAATTTTGAAAAAAAAAAAACAATATTTTTTACTTTTTGCTATGATAAATATCCCCAAAAAATATATAAAAAAACAAATTTCTTCCACTATTTAGGTCAATATGTATTCTTCTACATATTTTTGTAAAAAAAAAAAAAAAAAAAAAAAAATCGCAATAAGCATATATTGATTGGTTTGCGCACAAGTTATCACGTCTACAAAATAGGGGATAAATTTATGGCATTTTTATTAATATTTTTTTTTTATTAGTAATGGTGGCGATCTGCGATTTTTATCATGACTGCGACATTGTTGCGGGCAGATCAGACACTTTTGACACTATTTTGGGACCATTGACATTTATACAGCGATCAGTGCTATAAAAATGCACTGATTACTGTGTAAATGTCACTGGCAGAGAAGGGGTTAAACACTAAGGGGCGATCAAGGAGTAAACTGTGTTCCCTCAGCATGTTCTAACTTTAGGGGGAATGGGCTCACTAGAACATGACAGAGATCACTGCTCCCGATCACTGGGAGCAGTAGATCCCTTCATGTTGCTAGGCAGAACAGGGAAATGCCTTGTTTACATAGGCATCTCCCCATTCTGCCTCTCTGTGCCACGATCACGGGCCACCCATTGACATCGAGCTTGCGGGAACCGTAGGCACACTCGTGTGGTGGGTGCACGTGCCCGCTAGCCGCAGATGATGCAGTGATGTATGGGTATGTTGTTTTGCGCACCCGTGCCACTTTTCTGACGTATATCACCATGAGCTGGTTGGCAAGTGGTTAAATAGGCAGCTTGGCACCAATGCGCATGGACCGAAATGCACCTACATGTCAATGCATATTAGCCATTAGCCCAAGCTTTTCTGTGTACTGGTACAAGTGCACGCACATTAGCTGCATGGGATTGAGTGTTAGCTGTGTTAAGACAGACATTAGCTACACTAGAATGAGCATTAGCTGTATTAGCTTCCTGACTAGGGATGAGCCAAACACCCCCCCCCGGTTCGGTTCGCACCAGAACCTGCGAACGGACCGAAAATTTGCACGAACTTTAGAACCTCATTGACGTCTATGGGACTCGAACATTCGAAATCAAAAGTGCTCATTTTAAAGGCTAATTTGCATGGTATTGTCCTAAAAAGGGTTTGGGGACCCGGGTCCTACCCCAGGGGACATGTATCAATGCAAAAAAAACTTTTAAAAACGTCCGTTTTTTCGGGAGCAGTGATTTTAATGATGCTTAAAGTAAAAAAAATAAAAAAGTCAAATATTCCTTTAAATATCGTACCTGGGGGGTGTCAATAGTATGGCTGTAAAGTGGCATGTGTTTCCAGTGCTTAGAACAGTCCCTGCACAAAATGTCATTTTTAAAGGAAAAAAGTCATTTAAAACTGCTTGCGGCTTTAATGTAATGTCGGGTCCTGGCAATATGGATGAAAATCAGTGAGACAAACGGCATGGGTACCCCCCAGTCCATTACTAGGCCATTTGGGTCTTGTATGGTTTTTAAGGGGAACCACGCACCCAAATTAAAAAAGGAAACAGCAGTATACAGGCTCTGTCCTCTGAACAGCAGTATACAGGTGGTGCAAACAAGACAGGGACTGTAGGTTTGTTGTTAAGTAGAATCTGTTTGTAATTTTGAACTGGTACATTTTTAACGTGTTTAGCTCCAGCCAAAAAATCTATTTTAAGCTTTTTGGAAGACATAGGGAAGGGTTATCACCCCTGTGACATTTGTTTTGCTGCCTGTGCTCCTCTTCAGAAGATTTCACCTCACTTTTTGTCCCAATGACAAATGTTTTTTGAAAATGTGGGTTTTTTTGTGAAACAAGGATTGGTGATAAAGCATCAGTGGAAAGGAGAAATGTTTTTCCCATATTAACTCTTACAGGAGAGAATTTCCCTTCCTAGGGGTAGATTTCATCTCACTTCCTGTTGTCTCCTTCCGTTTGCAAGTAGGAGTCGTTTGTAAGTTGGATGTTTGAAAGTAGGGGCCTGCCCTATATACTCAGCAGAAATTTCGGCCTTAGGTGGTGTTGTGGCCACAACACTGTAAGCCCTCACAGGGCCCTGCTGTGAAATATTAGATCAAGAATTGTAATTACATGCCCTGTTGAACAGGGGCAGAAAAATTGGGCCTTTGGTGGTGGTGGTGGTGCTGGTGCTACATTACTGTAAGTCCTCACTCGCTCTTGGTGGGCGCAGAAACTGGCCCTGCTGTGAAATATTAGATCAAGAATTGTAATTACATGCCCCTGTTGAACAGGGGCTGAAAAATTGGGCCTTAGGCACTGGTGCTGGTGCCACAACACTGCAACACCTCACAGATACTCTAGTTGGAATGCAGGAATGAGCCCTGCTGCAAAGTATTGCATCAAAAATTGTAATTGCATGCCCCTGTTAAACAGGGGCTGAAAAATTGGGCCTTAGGCACTGGTGGCGGCGCCCAGAACCAAAAATGTTCTTACAAGCTATCAGCGTGATCATTGAGGAGGAAGAGGATAATTACTCAAGATAGTCACTCAGCATCAGCATAGGCAGTCTTTGAAGCGATCTGAGATTTAAAAAAAAATTATTTGGTTACATCAGCATCAGGTGCTTGGTAGCTGGTGGTGATCCAAGACTGAATCATTTTTTTGAAGGTCAGTCGATCGACCGAGTCCGTGGACAGATGCACTCTGTGATCGGTTACAAAGCCTCCAGCAGCACTGAATGTGCGTTCCGAAAGAACGCTGGATGCAGGACAGGCCAGTAGCTCAATTGCATACTGTGCAAGCTCTGGCCAGTGATCCATCCTCAAGACCCAGTAACCCAGAGGATTTTCGGTGGAAAAGGCGTCCAAGTCAGATCTTGCCCCTAGGTATTCCAGCACCATGTAAAACAGACGCTGCCGATGGTTGCTGGAACTGATCAGACCTTGGCTGTCTGAACGCATCGGTCAGACAGCCAGCTTCTCCACCGCTCCTTCTTTAACTGACCGAAGCCTCAGCAACACGTTGTCCAGAAACAGGAGTTTGTAACCTCCCAGTCTCTGGGAACGCGTTGCACAGACCTTTCTGCAAGGCCTCCCGAAGATGTTTCATCCTCTGCTCCCTCTGCGATGGCAAGATAAGATCCGCAACCTTACCCTTGTAACGTGGATCAAGGAGGGTTGCCAGCCAGTATTATTCCTTCTCCTTGATACCACGAATACGAGGATCCTTACGCAGGCTTTGCAGGATCAGAGAGGCCATGCAGCATAGGTTTGCTGAGGCATTTGGTTCGGATTCCTCTGGGTCACTAATGACGTCATGGTCCGCAGCCACCTCCTCCCAGCCATGTACAAGTCCATGTGTTTCTCGGGACTGATCCCTTAAAGACTGCTGCCGATGCTGAGTGCCAGGCTCCACCTCCATACTGACACAATCCTCCTCCTCCTCCTCTTCCTGTGTGATCGGCGGGCACGCAGGAACACTGTCTGGATAAAGGAAGCCTTGAGAGCTAAGGAAGTCCTCCTCTTCCTGCCTCTGTTCTGCCTCAAGTGCCCTGTCCATTATTCCACGCAGCATGTGCTCCAACAGGTGGACAAGGGGGACAGTGTCACTGATGCATGCACTGTCACTACTCACCATCCTCGTGGCCTCCTCAAATGGTGACAGGACAGTGCATGCATCCCTGATCATGGCCCACTGGCGTGGGGAAAAAAAACAAGCTCCCCTGACCCTGTCCTGGTGCCATAGTCGCACAGGCCCTCTGCTGCGTGTGCAGCCGCTGCAGCATGGCCAACGTTGAGTTCCACCTGGTGGGCATGTCACAGATTAGGCGGTTCTTGGGCAGGTTAAACTCCTTTTGGAGGTCTGCCAGCCGAGCACTGGCATTATATGACCAGCGGAAATGCACACAGACTTTCCTGGCCTGCCTCAGGTCATACTGTAAGCCCGGGTACCTGCCCAAGAACCGCTGCACCCCAAGTTAAGGATGTGAGCCAAACAGGGCACATGGGTCATTTGTACCTGTCGGAGGGCAGAGAGGAGGTTGGTGCCATTGTCGCAAACCACCATTCCTGCCTTAAGTTGGCGTGAAGTCAACCACCTCTGAACCTGCCCCTGCAGAGCTGACAGAACCTCTGCCCCAGTGTGGCTCCTGTCCCCCAAGCACACCAGCTCAAGAATGGCATCTTTTGGCCTGCATACTTGCGTAGCCCCTTGAAAGGCTACAGAGCACTGCTGGTTCCGAGGACAAAGCACAGGAAGACGCCATGGAGGAAGAAGAAGAGGAGGGGGTGGAGGAGAGAGGTGTGTCACAATCATTAGTAGTGGCATTTTGGAGGAGTGGTGGCGGAACAACCTCCAACACTACTGCACCTTGTCCTGCATCCTTCCCAGCTGCCAGCAGAGTCACCCAATGCACGGTGAAACTTAGGTAACGTCCCTGTCCACGCCTGCTGGACCATGAGTCAGCGGTAATATGCACCTTACCACTGACCGCCCTGTCCAGCGAGGCATGGACATTGCCTTCCACATGCCGGTAGAGAGCCGGAATCGCCTTCCATGAGAAAAAGTGACGTTTGGGTACCTGCCACTGAGGAACCGCACATTCCACAAACTCACGGAAGGGGGCAGAGTCTACCAACTGAAAAGGCAGCAGTTGAAGTGCTAGCAATTTTGCCAAGCTAGCATTCAACCTCTGGGCATGTGGATGGCTGGGAGCGAACTTCTTTCGACGGTGCAGCAGCTGGGGCAGGGAAATTTGCCTGGTACAATCTGACGTCGGTGTACCGAAAGCAGATTGCCCACAAGTACTTGGCTGTGACAAACCTAATTCTACACCTTCATTCCTCTCACTGCAGGTCTCATAGAGGACTGAAGGTATAGTGGGGTTGGAGATCTCAGCTAATGAGGAGCAAGGAGAGGTCCTCTTTTTTCTTTGGTGTGGGTCTTTTAGATACGCTTGCCAACAAACTGCATGGCAGGTCAACATATGTCTGGTCAAGCATGTGGTGCCCAAGCAGGAGATGTTTTGGCCATGCGAGATACGCTTGAGACATATGTTGCAAATAGCAGCGGAGCGATCTAATGCACTAGTCTCAAAAAAGGCCCACACCAAAGAACTTTTGGAATAACGTGCAGAGACAGCAGCGCCCTGCACATGCGGAGCTTTGGGGTGTGATGCAGTCAGTGTGCTGCCCTTAGGCTGGCCCCTGGAGGACATCCTGCCTCGTTGGTGATGTGCCTCCTCCTCCTCCTCTCTCCTATCAGGCACCCACGTTGAGTCAGTGACCTCATCATCCCCTCCCACCTCATCACTGGAGCAAAGCAGGCATTATGCTGCAGCAGGGGGAGCATGACTGCCAGATTGCTGCCCTTCTTGGGCACCACCTCTGTCCGTGCTCATGTTACTGCCTTCATCTAGCTCAGTATCATCATTAGGGCCTTCTAAACGCTGGACATCCTCCTGGAGCATGTACCCAACACTGTGGTCAAACAGTTTGAGGGAATCCTCAGGACATGGTGGGGCTAGGGAAGGAGTCACTGATGCCATTGAGCCGAGGGAAGAGGCCGCGTTGGCAGCTGCTTTGCCAGACAAAGTACCCGGAGCATGGGTAAGAGAGGATGAGGAGGATGAGGATGGCTTGGTCATCCACTCGACCAAGTCTTCTGCATGTTGCAGCTCAACACAGCCTGCTGACGAAAAAAAGGCCAAGCGTGTCCCACGGCCACGTGCTGATGAGGATGCACCGTCTCCACGACCAGCACTGTTGCCTCTAGACACAGAGACTGCTTGCCCTCTTTTATTGGCTTGTGACTGTCTGCCTCTCCTTGTTGGCCTTCCAGACATACTAATGGCCTGTAGCTGCACTAAGCTGGGATAGATTATATATATATATATATATATATATATACACACACACACACACACACACACACACACACACACACACACACACACACATACATTGCAGCTAGCAAAATCAACTGCCTGCCTGTAGTATGAGAACACCACCAACCTTCTACAGGTAGCTTTAGCTGAACACTGTGCAGAGCTCGCAAAAAACTAACTTGTAGCTTATTTAGCTGCCTGCGGTAGTGATAGGATCAGGAAAACACCACCAACCTTCTACAGGTAGCTTTAGCTGAACACTGTGCAGAGCTCGCAAAAAACTAACTTGTAGCTTATTTAGCTGCCTGCGGTAGTGATAGGATCAGGAAAACACCACCAACCTTCTACAGGTAGCTTTAGCTGAACACTGTGCAGAGCTCGCAAAAAACTAACTTGTAGCTTATTTAGCTGCCTGCGGTAGTGATAGGATCAGGAAAACACCACCAACCTTCTACAGGTAGCTTTAGCTGAACACTGTGCAGAGCTCGCAAAAAACTAACTTGTAGCTTATTTAGCTGCCTGCGGTAGTGATAGGATCAGGAAAACACCACCAACCTTCAACAGGTAGCTTTAGCTGAACACTGCAGAGCTCGCAAAAAACTAACTTGTAGCTTATTTAGCTGCCTGCGGTAGTGATAGGATCAGGAAAACACCACCAACCTTCTACAGATAGCTTTAGCTGAACACTGTGCAGAGCTTGCAAAAAACTAACTTGTAGTTTTAGCTGAACACTGTGAGGAGGACGCACTACACTAACTTGTAGCTTTAGCTGAACACTGTGAGGAGGACGCACTACCCTAACTTGTAGCTTTAGCTGAACACTGTGCAGAGGTCTAAACTAACTTGTAGCTTTAGCTGAACACTGTGCAGATGTCGCACTACACTAACTTATGATTTTAGCTGAACACTGTGAGGAGGACGCACTACACTAACTTGTTGCTTTAGCTGAACACTGAGGAGGACACACTACCCTAACTTGTAGCTTTAGCTGAACTCTGTGCAGAGGTCACACTAAACCAACTTGTAGCTTTAGCTGAACACTTTGAGGAAGACGCACTACACTAACTTGTAGTTTTAGCTGAACACTGTGCAGAGGTCACACTAAACTAACTTGTAGCTTTAACTGAACACTGTGAGGAGGACGCACTACACTAACTGTAAATAGTCTAGCTGCCTGACTGTAGTACTAATAGGATCAAAAGAACACCAGCAATTTTCTTCAGGTAGCTGTAAATACTGTAACAAGACAAGCCTGCCTGCCAGTAGGAAGATAACAGGAATGGATCTAGCTAAACTGAATACAGTGTATATATATATATATATATATATATATATATATATATATATATCACCTGGGATGCATATATATACACAATACACTGTAAGTGCAGCTAACTCACTGACTGTCCTGCCTAATCTAGCTAACTCAAATGAAATGACACTGTCTCTCTCTCTCTCTAATCACGCCGGAACACACTACACAGGGCCGCCATGCAGGTGGCCTTATATAGTGTGGGGCATGTTCTAAACCCCCTGAGCTATAATTGGCCAAAGCCACCCTGGCTTTGGCCAATTACAGCTCTCTCTACTGACGGCGCTGTGATTGGTCAAGCATGCGGGTCATAGTGCATGCTTGGCCAATCATCAGCCAGCAATGCACTGCGATGCCGCAGTGAATTATGGGCTGTGACGCGCCACACGAATTTGGCGCGAACGGCCCATATCATTCGCAATTTGGCTAACGATCGCACAGACGATGTTTGAGTCGAACATGGGTTCGACTCGAACGTGAAGCTCATCCCTATTCCTGACACACAATTGCTGGATATATTTTTTTAATCCCACCAATACCAATGCTGTTTTCTGCTTGATTTCAATAATGATGTATTTTTATTTAATCTCTGTTACAACAACATTGTTATTTTTTTTGTAATTCCACTCACACCAATGCTGTAGGGATTTGTTAATTTCATTGACATTAATTCTGGTGGGAATGTATCCCACTGTGAGCAAAAATTGGGCTTTTTTCTTCTCCCACTGACCACCAGCACTAGGGCATTTTTTCTCCAACTGACTACTGAGACCAGGTCATTTTTCCTCCCTATAAAATAAACAGGATTCCCAGGAAAAAAAGCTGTGGCAATTGGTGTGCACACTTGGCACCAGCAGCCTATTTAAACTGATGCATTGTTGAAAGAAGTTGCTGAATGGTCTTTAGTTTGTTCCCGTGTTTCCTGAGATCTCATCTGTTGCATTCGCCCACCTGTGTATGACCTCTCCTTGGACTTCACCTCTGTCTTCCGCAACTCTGCAACTCTGCTCTGCTGGTTACCTTTGAACTTTGCCTGATTACTGGACTTGTCTTTGACTGACGATTCTGTGCTGATTTGCCTATCTGTAACAGACTTGTTGTAAAAAGCCCTTTCTGCTTATTCAGTTCCATGCTGCCCGGCTGCTACTGACTTCAGCCTGCTCTCCAGTTTCTTCTTCTACCTCCTGCTCTTGTTCCAAGTTGTTCCTGTGTCCTGTCCCAAGTAGGGTGACCACATTTCCAAACTGCCATTCAGGGACACCCCCCTGCCCCCCCTTCTCAAAAAAAGATGGGGGGGCTGGGGGAATGTAGTCTCAGGGTTGACTGGGAATTTGGCGGCAGGGGTGATTTGTCGGGTGAATGGCTGGTGTTGTACTTTGTTGTAATATATAATGAAACTGTTCAACTCACCATAATGCAGAATCAATGGGGACACTGAGCTTGTCACTTGCCACCTGATGCAGTGTGCCACTTGCCACAGTTGCCTGCCACTAGATGCAGCTTGTTACTTGCCACTGTCACCTGCCCCCAGATGCAGCTTGTCACTTGCCACCAGATGCAGTGTGCCACTTGCCACCAGATGCAGTGTGCCACTAGATGCAGCTTGTTACTTGCCACTGTCACTTGCCACCAGATGTAGCGTGTCACTTGCCACCAGATGCAGTGTGCCACTTGCCACCATTGCCTGCCACTATAAAGTTGTCTCTTACTTTAAACAAAAAATTGTCAACTCAGAGAGATCCCTGTCCTGATATCTAAGGATGTGTCCTCCTTCCATCCCTCTGAGGGTGTCATTTCATCTGTCAGTGTCCTCTCCTCTTCTGCAGACCCCTTATCTGCCTACCCTCCTCTTATCAGTGCTAGCTTCAGGCTGACACACACTTGGAGCTCCTGTGAAGTGCTGACAGTTCAGCACAGAATGATGGCTGCTGGGGGAGAGCTGACTGAGGATTTTAACCCCGATCTGTCCATGGTGAGTGCTTTGGATTCACTTGCCTTTCTACAAAACTCATCTCTCCTTCGTGCACTTCTGCAAGCTGCTGGCTGAACAATGCATGGAGGAGGTGGGTGGAGCTAATCAGTAGGCACAGAGGAGGAAGTTAAATCTTCCCGCTGTGAATGCTGGGGCTCTGTCTCTCTCCTCCTCATGAAGTCACTGGTTGCTAGGTGCGAGGCGGGCACTTTCAAGCAACCATTTGGGCACTGAGACAGCGGCTCAGGTAAAAGGGGTCTTACCAGCCGGGGTCCACCACAGGCTGTCAGTGAGTGACAGCAGCGATGTGAGGGATATTTTAGAGGGCATCAGAAGGGTCCAGGGCCAGGGGGCAATTCCGGGACACTGTATTGTCCTGGAATGAGGGTGCCCGGGACCTGGGACAGACCTGCTAATTGGGCGATTGTCCCAGGCAATCCAGGACACGTGGGCTCCCTAGTCCCAAGTCCTGTAGCTTCCAATTCTACCCATCTGCAGTTCGGTAAGGTCAGCCAGCTACTATGGCACTCTTGTCATTCCGTGCCTCACACTCTATGTCTCCACCTTCAGAAGTATTGGGCAGGAGGTACAAGAGAAGCCCCCACAATGTTCCAGTCTCCATTAGGTACGTGATACGCCCATTGACACCACAGCAAGCACTGTGCCATATGTGTGCAGTACTTGCAGAAAATTAGTTAAAACTCTATTTAACCATGGCCTTTTAGGCTACGCCTGCTATTTAAAGTGATACTAAAACACACACTTTTTAATTTACACTGTCTCTTCTATTTCTGTATATGGATGATGGCACTGTAATTATTTTAGTATTTTTTTCTTTAAAAAGTACCTTTTTCTAATTGATATACAGCTGTCACAACACCCAGGTCTTTCCCATTTTGCTGCTGGTCACATGTTCAAAATAAAAAAGTAAAAATAAATAATTAAAGAAAAAGGAAATACTTCTCCGCTACTATATGTGATTACAAGTGAAATAAACAAATGTGTAAATTAGGGGGAGGTTGCTGCTCTACACCAACTGTATTGAACAGAAAAAACAAAATAAAATGACAAAGTAAAGTGCTACTTCATCAATAATAAATCCCACACAGAAACCTATCTAAGTAATTAAACAGTGATAACAGTGACCCCTAAAAAAAAATTATATCAATAAACTGTTTTACATTGTCATACCAGTTTATATTTTAAACCAAATCTTTATTATTTTTTGGCGATAACATGGTGTGAGTAGATTTCTGCCGGTCACAGACTGTGTCATGCCCCTCCAGTCTGTGTCTTAGAATAAGGGGGAGGTGAAGCCTCCATCAATCTACATGTAATATCCTGCCCCCATTGTGTCTAGATGGTTAGTGGGCATGGAGGAGGAAGGAGGGAGTGGGCTGTGGTTTACCACTGTGTATTCACCCACATATGTGACTCTATAGTAACATGGGCAGCTCAAATTTGATAGAGAAGAAATGCTCAGCATAAAAACTTACTGAAGACTAATGAAGACTAAGCATGTGCAGAGCTGCCAACACTGCTCTGCAAAATATGTAGCTGCATTGAGGGAGATAGAAAACAGCAGGATCAACCAGTTTTTTTGCAGAATACAGAGACCGAATCTCATAGTGACTGAGTGGGTATAAACAGCATGTAATACAGCATTTATTGATAGTTTTTTATTAAAGGTGAAGGGGTTAGAACTTGTTATCACATATTTATGTGAAAATGTGGCAACTAGGACTACATCTATGTGCTTGGCTGTCCTGCCTACCACTCCTAATGCTATATAAAGAAATCTGGCTGTCATTACTGACCCCTGAAAATGCTAGTTGCCTGGCTGGTATAGTTATCCTTTGTTTTTACAAGTATGGAGAAAAAGAAGGTACAGTGTATATATTTCTTCCATCAAAATCTTCTTTCCTTTTCAATTCTGAGGAACAGTAAAGTCCTACTTTGCAGCGGAGCTACTCTGACACTGCAAAGATTAAATGCTTGTTTAGGTCTAGGAGACAGTAAGAGCACTTTTGTTTACCTAAACCCCCAGCAGATGGCACTGTCCGCTACACTCTGGCAGTAGATTGTTCCTCCACATCTTCACTTCCCGCACAAGGCTATGGTCCTTGCATAGGTATTGAGGTTAGGTTAGGTTAGAAGAGGCTGCAGGCATGGGCGTCCGCAGAACTTATTTCAGGGGGAAGCATCATTTTGAGGTCACCCATGCTCCACTCCTTTTCGACAATGTCATGAAGGGGAGGGGCTTAGTATAACCCGTATAACCCATATAGATCCCCCATTAGAGCAGGCCAGGGCATGTCCCCCATAGAATAGATCCCCCTTTACTTAGTCTTCTTACTATTTTTTTCACCTGTATATAGAATAGAATCCCCAGGTTGTCCTGCAGCACCACACTCCAGGCTCTCCGGCCCCTCCCCCTGCAAAGAATATATATATATATATATATATATATATATATATATATTTTTCCACTTGACTAGTCGTCCTTGTTTTTTCTTTCTCCTCGACTCAGGCTGCCTGCTTGTTCTCCGGTTCTCTCTCCCACGCTGGGCAGCCCATGCACAGCACAGACAGTCCCTTCCCCAGACAGTCCCACAGATCACTCTGCACACAGGCAGGACTCCACCATCACTACACTTGAGTGGGCGGCACCAGCCAGATCTACATCTTTATGTAGACAGAGGGACTGGAGCCGAGCGGCTGAGCCGAGGCCCAAGCCATTGCATCGGGGGTGAGGGAGGGACGGTCTCAGTGAGCCAGAGAGCAGCAGACTCAGAAAAAAGTCCACGGCGGACCCTGCAAGGACCATTCATCGACACCAGTGTCCATGTGATGACACCTTTGCCGATCCCTGATTCTTCTGGGGGGCACTTGCCCCCCCCCTTTCCCATGGCTGCAGGGACCAGTCTAGCAGCACAAAGGAATCTGTGGGAGTGGAGTATCAGGTAAGCTAAACTGCTTTATCTGGTCCCCCTGGACATAAAAAAACAGCTACCCTTGCAGTGTGGGCTTGAATGGAGGGGAAGATTTGGATGCCGCACACCGGATGTAGTCAAAAAACTTCACTTTATTGAAAAAATGGGATCATCAAAATAACAAGACTGTCATGCAGAAAGTACAGATAAGCTGACGCGTTTCGCACTCAGGACTGAGTGCTTACTCATAGCTAACAAATATTAAAAAGACAAACTCTTATATAGCTCAATGGAGTATCACATGATTGCCCAATTAGATGGTCATTGAGTCTCAGCTGGAAGCCAATTCAATGAGGTCTCGGCATCTGCTG
Source organism: Aquarana catesbeiana (assembly GCF_042186555.1). Lineage (NCBI taxonomy): Eukaryota > Metazoa > Chordata > Amphibia > Anura > Ranidae > Aquarana > Aquarana catesbeiana. Next base: position 110,936,338 of record NC_133327.1, read on the forward strand.
GCTATTTGGTGTGTTAACTGGTTGAGAAATGTTTTCAAAACCGTGACATGTAAATAGATGACAAAGAATGTGAAAAAAGATGTGTATATGTACATGTGTAGGCAAAAAAATATATATGTGTGTATATATATATATATAGTGAATCCTATCAATAAACGTGTATATATAATAATAAATGTACTTCTATAACGTGTATATATAAAAAGTGATAAATATCAAAAAGAAAGAAATTACTATTAGGTGAAAGGAAAAAATGTGTAAAAAATATTTCTCATTAAAAAAAGAGAGAAAATATATTGATAAAAATATTCAGACAACGTGCAAAGTAAGTGTGAAGAGTGAATGAAATGAAACTATATGTGAACAAAATATATAAATATGATGAAACTCTCTATAATATGCCGGTGAAGTGGATGAGGTTCTCTATAATAAGCCGGAATAATACAGGTGAAATATAGAGCAATGTGACCTGAAATAATGCGTGATATGCCCGCGGTTGATAACAAGGTACATATAGGGCCCTATAATAATAGAAATAAACTGTGGGATTCAAAAACATAAAATCACGCTGATAAGGGTTGCCCTGATCTGGTCAAATGGCAGTGATATATGCAGGGTCCCAGTAGACTGACTTGTAACGTAGTGATTCTAAATGATGAGCCTGGCCGAGAGCAGGGTGTGTGTAAAATTTCAGGAATGAAGCAGCGGTGTTCAAGGTAATAGAACGCCGCTAGTCTGTGTCACAATAAATGTCTAGATGGAATTATAGTGATGGTAATAAAGTTGGTAGAGGTCTCGGCCAGTATCCAAGTTTAAGGGATCACAAAAAGTGACAAATGAAAAGCAAGTAAAATACTATAGACTGGGATACGAAGACATAAAATCACGCTGATCAGGGTTGCCCTGATCTGGTCAAATGGCAGTGATATATGCAGGGTCCCAGTAGACTGACTTGTAGCGTAGTAATTCTAAATGATGAGCCTGACCGTGAACAGGGTGTGTGTGGAATTTCAGGAATGAAGCAGCGGTGTACCCTTGCAGTGTGGGCATACAGTATCTTAAGCCAATTTATTTTGTTTGTTTCAGATGATTTAGGGAAAGTTTTACACCCCAGCCAGATTTTAAGCCATCTGCATCATATTATGAAGCTTTCCCTTCATTTACTTTCCTCCAGACACAACAGGAAGTAAGAGCTAATCATTCCAAGGTAAAATTGCAAGTTTCATGTTACTGTACCAACTCAAAATGTTGGATTTTCTCTCACTCAGCAATGGTCACCAGGGCATATAGCGAGGGCAGATCACCCTAATGCCTACCTCTACGAGGGACACCAATTAGCGAAAGTATGTAGGCATAGGACACAACCACACATATAAAGAGAATTCTACAAAAAAAGATTAGTTAAACCCACAAGTGTTTTTTTAATTACCACTGCTATTCCTTTATATTGGCTTTTTAAATTTTCAAATGCAGCAATTTAGAAATTTGATAAAAGGTTTAGCACTGGGAAAAACTTTTTGAAAAATAAAAAGTGCATTTTATAGACTATTATATAGATCATACCAAAATGGGGGTCAAATGAAGAGGAAAGAGGGAAAGAGGGACATTGTTCCAAATCAGGGACAGTCCCTCGAAATCAGAGACAGTTGGGAGCTATGCTAATGTAGACTCAGACAATAAAAACTTGAGAAGAGTTCTAATTGTTCAACATTCTGTTAAGAAATAAAAATAAAAGTTGTGGCTTTAGTAGACATGTGCAGTTAATTTAGTTCTGAATTGAAATTCAGACAAATTTTCCTTTTTTGGAAATTTGGATGTATCCGAATTGTCGAATTACAATAGTACTGAAGTTAACCACTTCCCGCCCGGCCTATAGCAGATTGACGGCTGGACGGTCGTTGTGTTATCCTGACAGGGTGTCATATGACGTCCAGCAGGATAACCCCCTAGCACGGAGCGCGGCGATCGGGACGGCGTGTGTCCCTCGGACATAGCGCTTCCCCGATCATGGTAAACAGCCAATGAATTTGTCAAAGTCACAGCTGATCACATGTCACAACAAACTTGGCGGCGCCGCCGGAGGAGTGCAGGGCAGGGATCAAGGAAGGTGGGTTGGACACAGCACTTCCCACGATCAGGGTAAACAGCCAATGAAATTGGCTGTTTACCACATGACCAGCTGTGTCCAATCACAGCCTGTCACAAATGTAAACACAAGAGCAGTTAAACCCAAAATGTTTTGGGTTTTCATGGGTGTGGGAGGTGCTACAGTTGCATTAGAGTTCGGTGCAATATCAGGAAAGTGAGAGAATTTTGTAATCCTCGTACCAATCAACTCCACACCATTGAGGATTTTATCTTGTGCGACACTGTTGGGGTCGTTTATGTAATTAAGTGTCCATGCGATTTTTACTATGTTGGCCGTACCATCAGAGCCCTAAAAGATCAGATGGAGGAACACGTTAGAAACATCCGAAAAGGCTTTGATAGGCATTACCTGTCTGTACATTTTAGGGATGTGCACAACCAAAGTACAGCTGGTATGCGTTTTTGGGGCATTGAGGAACCTAAACGCCATTGTAGGGGTTCCATTTATGTTAGAGACATCAGCAAGCGTGAATCTTGGTGGATAAACCAATTGGGTTCACTAGCACCTGGGGGATTGAACAAAGAATTTGATTAAAAATGTTTTTTAAGCAATTATTAATGTCTTTTAAGCAATTATTGACCCTGCGTTTATCTAATTGTGAAAAAAAAAACATATATTCCACTCTTTTCTCTGCAATGAGATCAAACAAACTGAAGAGCACATATATACACATGCTCCTATTATTGTATCCTAGTCTATGGCCCTGAGATAGAGATTATATATATATATATCTCTATTTTTTAAATTGTATTTTAATTTTTATTATAAAATAACATTGCACTTTATATATATGTATTTTAAATTTCATTCAGTGCTTTATTATTATCTCTATGGAATCTTAGTACCTCTATAGAATTTTACATACATACATATATATATATATATATATATATATATATATATATATATATATATATATATATATATATATATATATATATATATATATATGTATGTGTGTGTACCTTATTAGATTGGTGCACTTGCACACCTTGTAAATGTGAGTACCCTATTGTGGGGAATTTTTATTCTAATAAATATTTTATAAACGATATCACACTATCCAGTTTTTCTTTTCCTTTTCTAACTGTAGAGTTGCTGCTGAAAACTGTGTATCTGGATACCATCACTGAGCTGTGGGATGGCTCCTAAGCATGTTTAGACTCAGTCTCACAGCCACACGCATTGAGGTGAGCGGCTGTCCCGGGGGGTCACTGGATGGCACTTGAGCATGGAATTCTGAGCACTAAGCACTAAGATTAATGCACGCACGTTGATTTTTTATTAACTGGTTTTATGGACAGTATATACATTTTTTCATATATTGGACTTCAATAATCACGTACTACATCCTGGATTTGATATTTATACTTATTGTGTGGCACTTGGCACTTTTTTGTATTTTGCACATATCACTGTGATATATTTATTTACATGGTATTTTTCATGTAATATAAATGACTTTTTCATCTATTATATATACAGGCACCAGTTGAGTAATCGCTACTCTCGGTTCGATGTTAAACATCTAGTGTATTATTTACACATTGCACTTTAAAAACACTTGGCTTTTTATACATATTTTGTGCCTTACTGTGGCTGGATAAGCCACTTATGCAGTCTTTTCAGTATACCATATATGCATTAATAATCTCCAGATTGACATCTTCACCTTAGCGCAGCGCATCTTTTGTATACATTGTATTGCATGGCATATGAAACGTGATCTGCGTGAGCAGCTAGGTGATTTCCACATTTGAGGCAATATACCATTGTGGCTCGCAATATCCCCTTTTATTTAACAAGAGCAGTTACTATCTGATCTCTGCTCTCTCCTCACACACCGCCATTAGTACTGCCACACAGGCTACCAGTACCGCCATCAGTACCACTGCCAGTTCCACCATCAGGCCCACCATTTACATCAGTACCACCACTACCACCAGCAGTACCATTACATAGGCCCGCCAAAAAGCACTACCATAATGTCGCAAAGGGTTTACACACCTAAGGAGGCATATGCCCTTCTTACCATGTCGGATGATGAGAGCAGTGGGGAGCTCCCATCATCCGATTCTGGTTCGGAATACGAGCCAGTGGAGGATAGTGGATCAGAGTCCGAGTCCTCAGAGGAAACCGTCCCTTCCAAAAGGATGAGATCAGGACCGAGATCAGGACCAAGATCAGGACCAAGATCAAGAGATCTGCCCACTACCAGCAGCGCCAGACCCCAGGAAAAGGAGCCAAGTACAAGTAATGCAATCACACGCCCAAACCAAAGAACCCAGCCCCAGTCCTACCTTCCCGATGCCCTGGCAAACCCCTTATGGTTGCCTGCCAACTCAGGATCCGCTATCATCCCCCCTTTCACTGCACAGCCAGGTGTGCAGCCCGACACTACGAATTTTTCTCAATTTAATTATATTTCTTTATTTTTCCCACAAGATTTGCTGCAGAATATGGTGGATCAAACTAACCTGTATGCATCCCAATTTATTGCTGCCAACCCCAATTCTTCCTATGCCCGCATGTTCCAGTAGCTAACACTGGATGAATTTAAATTTTTTTTGGGCCTTATGTTTAATATGGGGCTTACCAAAAAGAACGAAGTCCATGCATATTGGTCCACCAAACCCATCCACCATATATTTCGCTGTCATGTCCAGGACAAGATACGACATGATTATGAGTTTTCTCCACTACAATGACAATTCACAGTGCCCTCCCTGAGATCATCCCAACCACCCCAAATTGTACAAGATACACCCCCTAATCAATTCCTTTTCCCAGCGATTTAGAGACGTTTTTATCCCAGACCCAAAAATTTGTGTGGACGAGTCCCTCATACATTTCACTGGCCGACTGCACTTCAAGCAGTATAACCAAGCAAGAGAGCCAGGTATGGGCTGAAATTAAATAAATTATGTGATCGAGCCACTGGATATCACATTCCGAATCTACGAAAGGCAAAGACTCCCAGTTCTAGCCCCATGATTGCCCCACATATATTGGAACCAGTGGGAAAATTGTCTGGGAGCTGGTATACCCCCTGTTCGACAAAGGATGCCATTTATATGTCGACAACTATTATACCAGCCTGCCCCTTTTTCATCACCTTTATAGTAAAAAAACCCCGGCCTGTGGTACTTTAAAAAAAAAAAAAAACAGAAGGGATTCCCACAAAATCTGTTGACAAAAAAATTGCAAAATGGAGAATAGGCATTAATGAGGAACGAGGAGGTGTTGGCCATGAAGTAGAGGGACAAGAAAGATGTCCACATTCTCTCTACCATCCACAATGACACCGTGGTGGAGATCCAAAGAAGACGCGGCCCCATTGTAAAGCCAGAATGTGTCCACAATTACAATATGTACATGGGGGGGGGGTGGATTTAAACGATCAGATGATACAGCCCTATTTATCAACCAGAAAGTCCCGTTATTGGTACAAGAAAGTTGCGTTTCACCTTTTTCACATGGCCCTTTTTAATTCGTTTGTCTGCTACTAAAAAGCAACTCAAAACCAACAAATCACCTACCTCAAGTATATTGAAGATATCGTCACTGCCCTCATTTACCAACAAGGTCCCACCCCAGGAAGCATTCGCTCTGATAACGTGAGTCGACTTCACAAGCAACACTTTCCCTATCACATTCCCCCCACAGAATCTGGAAGAAGACGCCAAAAGAAATGCTGTGTATGCAGCAGAGGAGGAGTAAGAAGAGATACCAGCTATTATTGTCCCCAATGTCCCTCCCAACCTGGCCTGTGCATCGAAGTTTGCTTCAAAAATGATCATACATCCATCCAATATTAGTTCCCCTTATTATTAACAGACTGCCAGTTCCCCATTTGCCTGCTACCATGTTAATTAACTGACCCTGGCCTGTTTACCGACAATGTCTTTGCTTGCCGATTTAAACCACGTTTTTGACTTCCACGTGCACCAAACTCAGCCTGTTTACCGACGATGCCTCTGCCTGCCGATTTAAACCATGTTTCTGACCTCCACATGCACCGACCTTGGCCTGTTAATTGACATGTTTTTGCCTGCCACTTGGACTGATTTTTTGGCCATCTACTTTAGTACACAGGGCTCTCACATATGTGAGGGGCTTCAGAATAGCGTTCTGAGTAGAGAAAAACAGTTTTTTGTTTTCTGTGCTCCCAGAACAGGGTCTGGTTGCCCGGAGGCTTCAAAGCGATTTGGTTGCGAGAAGCCTCTACCCCTGGCCCTAAGCTTGATGGCCTTCCTGCTGCCTGGACCAATACTCTGGCTGTGCTAACCATATTACTTCCTGTAATGACCCATGACATTATGGACCATGTTTCTTCCTGCTGCTTGGACCAATACTTTGGCTGTGTTGACCATATATCTGCCTGCTGCCTCTGCTGACTTTGGACAGTATTTCTGCCGGGACACCTCAACCTGCTACCTGGACCTGTGCTTTGGCTGTGCTCTGGCTGTGCTGACAGTATCTCTGCCTGTACGAACTATGGACAGTATTCCTGCCTGCTGCCTGGATGACTGCTTTTGCTGTCGCTGACCTCATTCCTGCCTGCTACCTGCACCAATGCTCTCCTCTGTGGACCACTGCACTTCTAAAACCACAGGTAATCTTTTGTTATTTGGTATGTACCTGCTATGCATTAGAAATATGAAGGGCCTTCAAAAATGTGATCGGTAGTCAGAAAATGATATGTGTAATTAATGTTGATAGAATTCCTAGAGGTGCTACTTGGATGTTGGGCCTCTGTATGTGGCCAGGCTGTGTAAAAGTCTCAAACATGTGGTATCGCCATACTCAGGAGGAGTCGCAGAATGCATTTTGGGGTGTCATTTTTGCTATGTACATGCTATTTTTTAGAAATATCTTATAAATAGACAACTTTGTGTAAAAACAAAATGCATTTTCATTTTTTCCCCCATTTTCCAAAACCTTCTGGAAAAAAATGAACCTTTCAAACGACTCATTATGCCTCATAGATTATACATTGGGGTATGTGCTTTCCAAAATGGGGTCATTTTGTGGACAATTCCATTGTTCTGGTGCTCCAGGGCCTTCAAAAGTGTAACAGGTGGTTGAGAAAGGATATGTGCAATTTATGCTTGTAGAACGCCTGAAGGTGCTACTTCAATGTTGGGCCTCTGTATGTGGCCAGGCTGTGTAAAAGTCTCACACATGTGGTATCGCCATACTCGGGAGGAGTAGCAGAATGTATTTTGGGGTGTAATTGCAATTATGCATATGCTGTGTGAGAGAAACTCACCATGCCTCTTACTAAACACCTTGGACTGTCTACTTTCCAAAAGGGGGTTATTTGGGGGGTATTTGTACTTTACTGGCTTGTTAGTGTCTCAAGAAATGAGATAGGCCTTCAGTACAACAGGTGTGAACAGATGTGATCAATTTTCAGTGACTGGCACCATAGTTTGTAGACTCTATAACTTTCACAAAGACCAAATAATATACACTAATGTGGGTTATTTTTACCAAAGATATGTAGCAGTATAAATTTTGCCACAAATGTATGAAGAAAAATGACTTATTTTCAAAATTTTACAATAGAAACTAAAAAAAAAGTGTGTTTTTTTTTTTTAAAGTGTGTTTTTTTCCTTATATCGCAAAAAATAAAAAACCCAGCGGTGATTAAATACCACCAAAAGAAAGCTCTATTTGTGAGAAGAAAATGATAAAAAAAATTTGTTTGGATACAGTGTAGCATGACTGAGTAATTGACATTCATAGTGTGAGAGCGCTGAAAGCTGAAAATTGGTCTGGGCAGGAAGGTGCATAAGTGCCTGGTATTGAAGTGGTTAAACAAATCAGAAATGACGAAAAAAAAAATTGGACGAAATTTGAATCCATTCAAATAGTTTTCATATCAATTTTGAATGTTTGTTTTTTTTTTTTTTTTTTATAATTGTATTTTTATTATTAGTTTAGAAGGAAAAAGAAATACAGATATACAGCAGCGTAAATAACAAACATCACAAAATATAAGGGCATGAGAACAAATAGCCGTGAAACATTATTAGAACATTTCAAACTTACTATGAAAGTAATGGCATTAAAGATTAATAAAGGCAGAAGTACACAGTATAGGGCATATATATATATATATAAGAATGTCGTCTTATAATAGAGGGACCTACAGGAGAGCATAATAAAGAAAAACATATACGATCCACAACAAAACAGTAGACTCCAGTAATGGGATCAATCTATGTGATCCCCATAGTCAGATTGCTCCCAGAGCTCCCAAATTTTGTTAAACTAGGAAACCGTGTCATGAACAGTGGCTGTAAGGTATTCCATCCTTTTGATCTCTGCTACAATTTGCAAAAATTGTAATTGGGAAGGAGGAGTAGTTGACAACCAACACAATGGTATAGCCCTTTTAGCCGCTAGAAGGATATATGAGATCAGATGTTTAGTTAGTCTAGAAACACCAGGAAAAGGGAGCCCTAGTAAATAGGGGATAGGGTCTAAGGGGAGTGGCAAGCCTGTCACACACTGAAGTGTTTGCATTACCTCTAACCAGAATGCCTGAAGAAGAAAACAAGTCCAAAAAATATGAAAGTGTGAGCCTGTCTCCATCCCACACCTCCAACACTTAGCTGAAATGGTAGGATCTATATGATGTATAAGTTCCGGGGTCCTGTACCAAAACATTAGGATCTCCACAGCTGCCCATATTTGCAATGGAATAGAACGTTCGAAAAGTACATTTCATTTACGCATGTATAAATGGGTGTCATCTAGTACATTGGTGGAGTCATGTAGTATATGATATATGGAGGAAATTAAATGTAGTTGGTGTGGACCCTCAGCACATAAGTGTTCAAAAAGGGTAGGTACATCTAGGGTGAGAGACGGGTACAGTGATTGTACCAAAAATAAGGTGTGACCTGTAGGTAAAAGTAGAATACGTTTTGAGGGATAGAGAACGTTTCCTGCAGTGTCGCAAAAGTATGTACCGTATATACTCGAGTAAAAGCCGAGTTTTTCAGCACACTTTTTGTGCTGAAAGTGCCCCCCTCAGCTTATACTCGAGTCACTGCCATCTCTGCATACCTGAACAGCCCGTGTCATGCTCAGATGGCAGCCGACCAGTGTAAAAAAGCCGCGCCTCCTACTTGTCCTCGTCCGTGATAGGGGAACACTCAGTTTCCCAGCAGTGAGTCAGTGTTCAGTGTTCTGCCTATCACAAGAGGATGTCCGTGATAGGCGGAACACTAAACACTGACTGCTGGGAAACTGAGTGTTCCGCTTATCACAGGCGAGGAGGAGTCGCGGCTTTTGTACACTGGATGGCTGCCATCTGACTGCATGACACGGACTGATCAGGTAGGCAGATCATCACAGGGAAGCTGCAATGAACACAGGGAGGCTGCAATGTAATGGACACAGGGATGCATGCAATAGACACAGGGAGGCTGCAATGTAATGGACACAGGGAGGCTGCAATGTAATGGACACAGGGAGGCTGCAATGGACACAGGGATGCTGCAATGTAATGGACACAGGGAGGCTGCAATGTAATGGACACAGGGAGGCTGCAATGTAATGGACACAGGGAGGATGCAATGTAATGGACACAGGGAGGATGCAATGTAATGGACACAGGGAGGATGCAATGTAATGGACACAGGGAGGATGCAATGTAATGGACACAGGGAGGATGCATGTAATGGACACAGGGAAAGCATGCAATGGACACAGGGAAAGCATGCAATGGACACAGGGAAAGCATGCAATGGACACAGGGAAAGCATGCAATGGACACAGTGAGGCATGCAGCTGCAGATGGGCATTGTTGACCTTCTTTTTCCACTTACAGTAGCTGCTGCATTTCTCACCCTCAGCTTATACTCGAGTCAATAGGTTTTCCCAGTTTTTTGTGGTAAATTAGGTGCCTAGGCTTATATTCGGGGAGGCTTATACTCGAGTATATATGGTAGTTTGCGAGTGACGGGATGGACCAGATTTCATAATTGGAAGAGAGGGGTCTGCGTTTATGGCAACAGGTGTCCAAAGGACAAACTGTCTGGTGGGACTGGATTTAACAATATATTAGATAGAGGAGGACATGGTGAGGAGAGAGAGTACTTCAGTACACATTTGCACCATATAGACACGGTGAATAGCATTTGGTGCCAGACACATGTGCTTCAACACGGGGTCAGTTAGTAGAGAACGGGACCATACCAAAGAACATGGGTGTACCGGATAGAGAGCACCTCGCTCAATCTTTGACCACCGATTCGGAGCCACCTGACAGGCCCAGGAAATGAAAGCCCAGAGGTGAGAGGCATAATAATACCTAATGATATCAGGGGCTCCCAGACCCCCCTGAGTTTTTAGAGAGAAGACCACCGAGCTGGCAATATGATGTGTCTTGTTATTCCATATGAATTTTAAAAAAACCTCAGTGAAGAGCTTTAAGCCGACTAATAGGTACAGCAACTGGTAAAGTTTCAAAGAGATAATTAATTCTACCTAACATGGTGATAGGGTATGTAGCCCATTGGTGGAGACATTGAAAAATGTCCTCAAATAAGGGAGGATAGTTAGCTGAGTAAATGCTAGAGTATGAGGAAGTGAGCTGAATACCTAGGTATTTAAGAGACTGAGGGCACCATTTATAAGGGTACAAACTTTTAAGTTGCGCTAATGAATCTAGTCATATGTGTAGGGGGGAGGGCTTCGGTTTTAGCAGTGTTAATTTTATAGCCTGATTTGGACCCAAAGTAATGTAGAAGAGCGTGTAGGGAAGGCAGTGATATGATAGGATTCGTCAGTGTCAAAAGAATGTCATCAGCAAAGAGGGTTAACTTGTACTCCTGCTGTCTCATCAACAACCCCTTGATGTCAGGGTGTCTTTGGATTGCTTCTGCCAAAGGCTCCAGGCAGAGGATAAAAAAGGGGGGGGGAGGCAGAGGGCATCCCTGTCTGGTACCGTTTGACATGGGAAAACAAGGAGACAAAAGAGGCCATCTATACCTGTGCAAATGTTTGAGAGTACAAAGCCTGTAAAGCTTTAAGGAAGGGACCCTTGAACCCAAATTGTGTAAGCGTAGAAAACATGTAGGGCCAGCTTAATCGATCAAATGCATTTTGAGCGTCTAAACTTTTGGGCGAGGGAATTTCTTCAATAGGTCAATCAGATCTATAGTGCACCTTGTGTTATGCCCAGCATGTCTGGAGGTCACAAAACCCACTTGATCGCTATTAACCAGTTTGAATATAAATTGGGATAGCCTAGACGACAGGAATTTTAGCAAATATTTTATAGTCAGAATTTAATAGGGCTATAGGTCTGTAGTTGTTAGGTATAGAGGGATCCTTACCAGGTTTTGGTATAACTGAAATATAAGAGTGAGTAAACTGGGAATGTGGGGTATCGCTGTGAAATAATGTACCAAATAATGCCAACATATGGGGCATTAAAGTGGGCATGAAAGTTTTATAGTAAAGCTATGTGAGACCGTCTGGGCCTGGGAACTTATGTAGAGGGAGATCTTTGACTGTTTTTGCTAGTTCCTCAGGGGAAATAGGGGCGTTGAGTTTCTCAAGGTCTGAGGATGTCAGTTTGGGTAGAGAGAGGTCTTTGACAAACTGGTAAAAATTAGCTTGTGTAAAGTTAAAAAGATTTTCCGTGGTAAGACAATTATAAAGCTTACTATAAAATTCTCCGAAAACCTTAGTCATAGTTTGGGGACAATGGGTAGGTGTGCCATCATTTTGAATCAGTAATTCAGGAAAGAAATGAAAAAAGTGTGGGCGTAGCTTATTAACCAACATTCTTGTTGGCTTATTAGAAAATTCATACATTTTTTGTTTAGCCCACATCAGTGATTTAGCTGCTTTGCTGAATGCTAAAGATTTCATCTGGTTACGTAATGATACTACCTTAAGAAGGCCTTCAACCATTGGGGCGCTCACAAGTCCACGCTCTGCAAACTTCAAATCTGCCAATATAGACGGCCCTCACTATCTCTCTTTAGGCGAGAGCCCTCGGCAACTCATAAGCCTCAGAAGCTGGCTTTGTGAGCCTCCCAAAGGGTAGATACCTTTTGTGCCGAACCTACATTCAGCTGAAAAAACTCACCCAAATCCCAAGTTAGTCTTTCCTTGATGACTGGAGTGTTAAGAAGGTGATCATTAAGCCCCTAATGACAAGTCTTAGAGGTAGAGTGTTGTAGAGAAAGATCTAAAGAGATAGGGGCGTGATCTGACCACGTAATGGGTGAGATATTAGATTCTACTGTATGAGGGAGAAGTGGTGCTGATATGAAAAAATGGTCTAGTCTAGAATACATTTTATGGGCCATGGAGTAAAAGGTGTATTGTCTATGTGTTGGATGTTTAATTCTCCAGGCATCAAACAAGCGGTGAGATCTAATATATTTTCGAAGGGAGGTGGCTTCGGATACCATCCTCTGTGATGGAGTGTCCCCAAAAAGTATGTGCCTGTCTCTACCATGGGACATAACTAGGTTAAAATCACCCCCTATTATCATAAGGGCTGGGAATAATGCTGTACAAGAAGAAAAAGCTCATTCAGAATACCAATTTGCCCAGAGTTGGGTGCATATACATTTGCCAACGTGAACAAGGATGACAGGTATTCACAAACCAGTATGACAAACCTCCCATGGGGGTCGACGTATTTATCCTTGACCCTGATAGGGCAAGATTTTTTAATAAGCACAACTACACCGGCCTTACCAGAAGGGTCAGAGGCCATAAATGAAGTAGGGAAGTATTTTGATGCAAATTTCACTGAACCCCCAGCTCAGAAGTGAGTCTCCTGGATCATGACAATATCAGCACCAGACATTTGAAAGTCTTTAAGGGCAAGCCATTGTTTAAGAATGGAGTTCAGGCCCTTAAATTATGATAAATTAGTTTCAACGCCATAACATATTAACAGTGTATCTGCTTGTTGAGATAATGAACCAAGAAACCTGTAGTTCTCTAAACTGACATGGTGCCCAATACCGGAATATGAACATCCATTTTACAAACTGCCTTAGGAATAAAAACGATAATAAAAAAAACAAAAAACAAACAGTGAAGAGACCCAAGAGAAACCATGGTCATTACACCTGAGAGGCAAGTGCAACTCAGGAGTCCTAGACTGAAGTTTTGGATGGTTTGGGGCCACACAGCGACTCCCATCAGATGGAAATGTAGGGAGAAAGGATACACCTGCTCTCCAGCAGGTATGTAGCATAAAAAAATAAAAAATATAGCAAAAGAAAAAAACTGAATACAAAATAAAGTAAACAAACTATACCCCATGGGTATGTGCAGGGGTATCTCCAATTCTTCGGAGAACTTTTCAACCTAATGTCTAGATCAAAAACAGATCAAAAACAAACCGTCACAAAGGTAAGGGCAGACCTGCCTGTAACTTGAAGCCATCTGCAACTGTCATCATCTCAAAGAGGATGTCTGGATGTTTGAGAGTGCTAAGGAGTGGAGAAGGATTTCTTCTGTTTACTTTGAACAATGGTCCAGATCGGGTTAAGCGTAGTGGGGGCTGAACGACCAGATGGAGCAGCAGGTGGGAGCAGAAAATCTTCCGGCAGAGGAGGTAGTCCCAAGCTTTTTATGAATGCTTCTCCTTCATGTAAATCACAAAGACAGTGTTGAGAACCATCGGGGGACAATCAGGTGAAGCAGAAAGCCACAGAAATATGGGATGCGATGGTTTTGCAAGTGGGAGATGATTGGACTGAGATTTCTCCGTTTAGTAAGAGTAATAGGAGAGAGATCATTGTAGATGTGGATTTTTGCCCCCTTAAACTCAGTGGATGATTTATTGCTTTTAGCGAGGGTCAGGGCCTCCTTGCTGTCATAAAAGTGGAAGCGGACTGTGACATCTCTAGGCTTAGCTCCAGAGGGTGGTTTGGGACCCAGGGATCTATGGGCCCGATCCAGTCTCCAATCAATATCCGCAATTTCTGAGGCCAGTGTATTGAAAAGACCCAGCAGGTAGGAGAGCAAGGTATTATTACTCACATTCTCTGGTATGCCATGAAAAAGTAGGTTTTGACATCTCTCCCTATTCTCCAGGTCCTCCTGTTGTAGTTGGAGCTGGGACACAGTGTTTCAAGGAAGAGGATTCTTCCTCCAGTTCCTGGACATATTGGATGAGATCATAAAACTTAGTCTCTAAAGTCTCTGCTCATTGCCTTATTTGGGCAATCCCTCCCCCCATAATTCCTGTTACGGTTTACCCACCTCTGCAGCAATGTTGCGTGTTAATTGATGGAGAAGAGCCTGGAGTTTCTCGTCCAGTAGTTCAGTGGGTTAAAACAGCCTGAGTAGCTTGAGGGGACATTGCAGGGGTTCCTTGGGTGAGGGATGTGCCATTGTCCGCATCGTCAGTCCCCAGTGAGGGATCCATAGTGGCGAATGGATCCGCAAGTGTAGGCAAGGCTGGGGATTGCGGCCTAGTGAGGTATCTGTCCATCACAGTTTGATAGCGTGGATCCAGCAGCGGCCTGTAACAGTGTTTTTGCTGGCCAATCTTACCCATGGGGTGTTGCAAGCATACAGGGAGTGTTTGTGCTTACCCCCGTGGCGAATAGAGTAGGTTAGAAGCGGTGTGGGGGCCCGGTGAGCAGATGAGATTCAGAGCTCAGCCTCTACACGTCTGCCATTTCCAAAAGCCGCGCATGCGCCCCCTTGAATGTTTTTCGAATTTAAGTTTTAGTTTTAAGTTTAATTTTTTTTTAATTTAAGTTTTAAAATTAGAATCCGAAAAGTTTTCTAATTTGAATCATTTTCCAATTCAAATAGTTTTAGATTTGTTTTCCAATCAAAATCAAATTGAATTGAAATGAAACAAAACAATTTTTTTTCGTCCTGAACATATCTAGGCTTTAAATACACTTTATAGCAGCCAGAATCATCAAGAGGTGCCATGGCTGGCACTTACCGTACCTCCCAAACATCCTGTATTCTGCAGGGCTGCCATGGGATTTTAACAGGCATTCCATAGGTCCAAGCTGAGTCCCTCAATGAGTTCTGGCACTGGGCTCCACTAATGCTCCTTGCAAGGGCACTCTAGTGCTGAGCACTTACCCTGCATTTCCTGCAGGGTGCCCTGGTTCCCCAGCACAGCTTTTGCCCTCTCTTTGGCAGCTTCTATCTCTCCCTGCCAGCTGCCTGTTACAATAATACATGTCAGAGCTTCCTATAGGCTCATCCTTGGCTCTGATATGTATTATACACAATTTTTGCTGAAGGGCTATTTGCTAGGGGGAAGGGCTTGTGCTAGAAGGGGGGTTGGGGGATTTGTGCTAGAAGGGAGGATAGGATTTGTGCTGGGGGAGAATTTTTACTGGAAGTGGGTGTTTGGAGGGAGAAGATTTGTGCCGCTAGGGGGTACTGTGGGTTGAGGATTTGTGGGGGGAAGGAGGATTTGTGCTGGGTGGGTTGGAGGAAAGGAATTAGTGGTGAGAGAAAGAATGTTTTGCTGGGAGGAGAAATTTGGGAAAGGGGAGGATTTGTGTGGGGAAGGGGGACTGGGGTGAGGAAGATTTGCACTGGGGGGTATTGAATAGGGATGGAGAAGATTTGTGCCAGGAGGGGAGATGTGCTGGGAGAGAACTGGTTAAGTGTAAGAGGATTTGTACTCGGGAGGTTTGTGGGATAAGGGGGAGGGAATTTGTGATGATAGGAGGGATTTGGGGGGGAGTTATGCTGCAAGGAAGAATTATTTTCAGGAGGGGGCAATGGGGGAGAGGAAGGTGGATGTGTGGTGGTGGTAAATTGAGGAGAAAAGAATTTGTGCTGGGAGGGTGACGAGAACTTGTGTTAGGAGGGGGAATTGAAGGGAGAGCACTTGTGCTAGGAGGTGGGGGAAGGATTTGTTCTGGGAGGAAAGAGGATTTGTGCTGGGGGGGTAGGGGGATTTGTGCTGTGAGGGGGGTTTGGAGGGATGGATTTGTGCTTGAAGGGGGGGAGATAATTTGTGCTGGTGAGAAGAATTTTGAGGGATGGGATTTGTGCTGGGAGGGGGGTTTCAGGGAGAAGGAGGATTTTTTTACTGTAGGGAGGATTTGGAGGGGAAGAGGATTTGTACTAGAAAAGATACTTAAGGTAAGGAGCAGGATTTGTGCTTGAAAGGGAATAGGATTTGTTCAGAAAGAGGGGATTTGGGAGTGTGTCATGTATGCCTAAACCCAGCACTGATTACAGCACTCTGTGTTATATACTTCTGACCCTTGAATACATTTTAGTACACACCTTGGACCCCTGTATTCTGCATTATGTATAACTAAACCTGACACTGACTGCAGCACTCTGTGTATTATGTACTCCTGATTCATACACTGCATTGCACATCCCTGAACCCTGTACTATGCCATATAGACTCTTGCACTATATTGTACATTACATGCTTCTCACCAAAGTGCTCATTGTTTCAACAGTTGCTGGTTGCTAAACAGTTCTTGACTATTTTAATGAAGTTCTTATTTAAGCAAGGCTCAGACAAAGTGTTAGCTCTCTGTCTATTTTCAGTGTGCACAAAAGCATATCTAATGTGTTTTTTGTTGTTTTGTTTTTTAATGATTGTGCTGATGTTTATGTGTGTCTGTTAGGCTCTTGATTGTGGCACAGCAAGCAAAGCATATCTTATAGATACAAGGAAGCTTTGTTTAACCATGCCCTTTAAACCCCTCCCACTACTCAAAGTTTGGACACACCCACTGTTCGCCGCCACACGGTGTCCACCCCTTTAAACTACTCTCTCTGGGGCACTCAAAGGTGCCACAGGATTTTTACAATCCAAACAATACACCTGGCATTGAGGAAAATTGTCCCCTCTTGGAAGGGTTGGCATAATTCAACCACACCCAATGTTTACCACAGCACATATACAAACCTACAGTGAGAATCAAAGCTGGCACAC
Source organism: Aquarana catesbeiana (assembly GCF_042186555.1). Lineage (NCBI taxonomy): Eukaryota > Metazoa > Chordata > Amphibia > Anura > Ranidae > Aquarana > Aquarana catesbeiana. Next base: position 110,953,425 of record NC_133327.1, read on the forward strand.
AAAAGGGGTCTCTGCAGCTTGTCATTTTTTGCCATTGCAAATAGAGCTAGTTAAAATATATCCCTCAATGTGTTAACCTGTGAGCGCTGACTGAGATGCTAATAGAGAGGGTGCAGGTTATCAGTGTTCAGTTTTAGTATAACACTGAATATTAATTCAGTGCATCGACAGACAGATCAATTTTTGCACACATGCTGATGATGCAATGAGGAAGACTGCATATTCACTGCAGAAAATTATTTTTTGAACTGATGAAGTTTTGTTTCTTCTGAGTCAGTTAATATATGATCAGGATTACTGTATTATAGTCTTTTATGGCAAAAACCTTTTTATTCTCGCTTTTAAATAGGTAGAGGCATAATATCACGAAGCAATGCAAAAGTTAAGAACTCCTGCCCTAGGAGGCTTTGATTTTTGATATCTGCATTTAACGGGTGTAGGGTTGCTTTTTTTGTCCTTTCCAAGTTGGCATTCTTTTTTGAATGGTCACTAGGTGTCTCCATAGCTTTGGAGTTATCTTGTGAGGAGTCAGGAGGTATTGGGGGATGGATGAGTTGATGTAAGGAGTGAGTAGTTTATAGTAGGAAAAAATGAGGACGGTTTTGTTTGATGGATAGCAGTCTCTGTCTCTCTAATTGTAAATGTATGTGGTTATACAGAGCAGAGATAGGACTGCTTCTTAAATCTGAGCTTTAGCTATTGAGCTGTATAAACAAGATTTGTTTTTCTCAGTAAATCAATTATTGTAAGCTTAGTAGACATGAGAATATTGCCTAGTACTTTACCTGCTGTTCTCAGATGTTAAATGTATTGCTATACCATAGATCATATTTACGTGACTCAAAATTATTTTTTATTTCATGTTTTAGCGCTTGGATTAAAAAATAAAGCAACTACATACAAAACATTGTACATTCCCTTTAAAAACAAACAGCCGCAATGAGAAATTTAGTCTGAATTTCTACTCTGACAAGGGTCAGAATTGGATAAATACAGAAAGCAGGCAAAGAAATGCTATTAACACTTGAAAATATACCACCATGCAGAGGTCAGCCTATTAGTTAGAAGCAAAGCAAGCACCCAGGGATCCTAAGGTTTGCTGCACATAGCAGTGATGACCCTCCCTATATCTTTTACTGTCTCATTGTAACCTTCAGGTTCATATTCTGTATGTGTTCTGGAGGGAAGCAGATGAAAGACAATATACGGTAAGTAATCATAAGACAGCTGAAGTATATTTCTTTTCTCATATAGAACTCTCCATTTGCCCCCTTTACCCTCATGCATTTGTATGGCCTGCACACTGCAAGGACACGTTAACCCCTTTATTGCCACTGACCTGCTTATTGTAAGTCGATCAGACTAGTTTTAACTTTCCAAATGTAAAAATAGGAGGAGGACTTTCTTTCTTTCCAAATGTACCAACGAAACATATTACAAACACTGGAATTTGTTAGAACACAGATGAACAATTTTTAGTGAGTCTACTATTTGTGATCTGTTTCACTTATTTAAACTCAAAAGCAAAAAATGTCATGTATTGCAGTTTACCAGGTGTTGTGTTAACTGGAATTTGGCTTTAATGCATTTATATAGCCTATATATTCCATAGCCATATATAGCTATATGTACCATATGTATACGCCTTAATGCATAGTTGCCAACATTCTCTCAAAATTTTACACTTTTTTTCTCTAGCAAAGTATTATTTCCATAAGGGGCAGAACATTTGTATGTAGGTGTGGTCTAGCAGGAGTGAAAATTTTGAAAAAAGATTGGGCGTGGCTTAAAGGGGTATGGTTCAATTGAGTCTGACATGACTTACATAGTAGAGAATGTGGCATTGTTAAATAGGGAATGTAGGTAGGGCAGTGTACAGAGATCAATAGCATGTAGAGCAGTGTACATGGGTCATAAGGATGTAGGGTTGTGTACAGGGGTCAGTAGTATTTAGAGCAGTGTACAGGGGTCAGTAGTATGTAGGGCAGTGTACAGAGGTCAGTAGTATGTAGGACAGCTTCCAGAGACCTGTAATATGTAGGGCACCCCTGTATAGCTATTAGTCCTCATAGGATACACACAACCCACCACTGTTCTCCCCCCCATACCATACAGTATCTCATAAAAGTGGGTACACCCCTCAAATTTGTGGTAAATATTTTCTTCTAACTTTTTATGTGACAACACTGAAGAAATGACACTTTGCTACAATGTAAAGTAGTGAGTGTACAGCTTGTATAAGTGTAAATTTGCTGTCGCCTCAAAATAACTCAACACACAGTCATTAATGTATAAACCGCTGGCAACAAAAGTGAGTACACCCCTAAGTGAAAATGTCCAAACTGGGCCCAAAATGTCAATATTTTGTGTGGCCGCCATTATTTTCCAGCACTGCCTTAACCCTTTTGGGCATGGAGTTCACCATAGCTTCACAGGTTGCCACTGGAGTCCTCTTCCACTCCTCCATGATGACATCACGGATCTGGTGGATGTTAGAGACCTTGTGCTCCTCCACCTTCTGTTTGAGGATGCCCCACAGATGCTAAATAGGGTTTAGGTCTGGAAACATGCTTGGCCAGTCCATCGACTTTACCCTCAGCTTATTTAGCAAGGCAGTGGTCATCTTGGAGATGTGTTTGGGGTCATTATCATGTTGGAATACTGCCCTGGGGCCCAGTCTCTGAAGGGAGGGAATAATGCTCTGCTTCAGTATGTCACAGTACATGTTGGCATTCATGGTTCCCTCAATAAACTGTAGCTCCCCAGTGCCGGCAGCACTCATGCAGCCCCAGACCATGACACTCCCACCACCATGCTTGACAGTAGGCAAGACACACTTGTCTCTGTACTCCTCACCTGGTTGCGGTCACACATGCTTGACACCATCTGAACCAAATACGTTTTTCTTTGTCTCATCAGACCACAGGACATGGTTCCAGTAATCCATGTCCTTAGCCTGCTTGTCTTCAGCAAACTGCAGGCTTTCTTGTGCATCTTCTTTAGAAGAGGCTTCCTTCTGGGATGACAGCCATTCAGACCAATTTGATGCAGTGTGAGGTGTATGGTCTGAGCGCTGACAGGCTGACCCCCCCACCCCTTCAACCTCTGCAGCAATGCTGGCAGCACTCATACATCTATTTGCCAAAGTCAAGCTCTGGATATGACGCTAAGCACATGCACTCAACTACTTTGGTCGTCTATGGCGAGGCCTGTTCTGAGTGGAACCTGTCCTGTTAAACTGCTGTATGGTCTTTGCCACCGTGCTGCAGCTCAGTTTCAGGGTCTTGGCAATCTTCTTATAGCCTAGGCCATCTTTATGTAGAGCAACAATTCTTATTTTTAGATCCTCAGAGAGTTCTTTGCCATGAGGTGCCATGTTGAACTTCCAGCGACCAGTAGGAGAGAGTGAGAACGATAACAACAAATTTGTAACATTGTAGCAAAGTGTCGTTTCTTCAGTGTTGTCACATGAAAAGATATAATCAAATATTTACAAAAAATGTGAAGGGTGTACTCACTTTTGTTTATTTATTTATATATATATATATATATATAGTGTGATATTGGGGTGTTTAGCTCAAATGATAAATGCGTTTTTAGTGCAGTGAGCCCACATCAGACAGGCGTTATAGTTAAGGGCCTGGTAGCCCACGTTTATTAAACAGAAAAACAAAAGCAAAAAGGTCAATTCAGGAAGGATTCCCACACAGGGGTTTAACTTCATTAAGCACTCCAAAAATAAGGAAACATACCGAGCCACCTGGCTCTATTGTCAGCAGTTCCTCTGCTTGCTCTCAACAGATTTGGCAATTCTTTACAGCCCCCTGGACTCACTGGCTTCCTCAGTCTCCCCGACGCTCAAGGCTGGCCAGCCTTTCCCAGTCCCTGGGCAAAGAATCCCCTTTACATAGGCTGCAGGCTCCCACAGGGCAGACCACTCTCCAGACACAGGTCTGTCTTCACACAGCAGTAGCAACAAGCTGCACACACTCCACCTTCCTCCTCTCTCTGCTCTCTCTAGCCCCTCGTTATATGGGCCGTGTGCACCTGGGCACACAACCTGCTGGCTCTCCATAAGGCCTGGACACAGGGTTAGAGATCCCATCCCACCCAAGTCTCTGCGGGATCTCCAAACTACAGAGCCCCATTGGAACATAGCAAAACCTGGAGAAAGCTGCCAACACAGTCTTCTCCCTTTCAAAGCTATGCTCTGTAGCACTGCAGTCTGCCGACATGCAGACTCTGTGTCCATTTTCCATCCCTTTTCACGGTAACAGGGACTCTCACTATTACAATATATATATATATATACACAGTATCTCACAAAAGTGAGTACACCCCTCAAATTTGTGTAAATATTTTCTTCTATTTTTTGTGTAAATATTTTCTTCTATTTTTTCATGTGACAACACTGAAGAAATGACACTTTGCTACAATGTAGTTGTAAATTTGCTGTCCCCTCATAATAACTCAACACACAGCCGTTAATGTCTAAACCGCTGGCAACAAAAGTGAGTACACCCCTAAGTGAAAATGTCCAAATTGAGCCCGATTAGCCATTTTCCCTCCCAGGTGTCATGTGATTCGTTAGTGTTACAAAGTCTCAGGTGTGAATGGGGAGCAGGTGTGTTACATTTGGTGTTATCGCTCTCACTCTCTCATACTGGTCACTGGAAGTTCAACATGGCACCTCATTGCAAAGAACTCTCTGGGGATCTGAAAAAAAGAATTGTTGCTGTACATAAAGATTGCCTAGGCTATAAGAAGATTGCCAAGACCCTGAAACTGAGCTTCAGCATGGTGGCCAAGACCATACAGCGGTTTAACAGGACAGGTTCCACTCAGAACAGGCCTCGCCATGGTCAATCAAAGAAGTTGAGTGCAGGTGCTCAGCATCATATCCAGAGGTTGTCTTTGGGAAATAGACGTATGAGTGCTGCCAGCATTGCTGCAGAGGTTGAAGGGTTGGGAGGTCAGCCTGTCAGTGCTCAGACCATATGCCGCACACTGCATCAAGTGGGTCTGCATGGCTGTCGTCCCAGAAGGAAGCCTCTTCTAAAGATGATGCACAAGAAAGCCTGCAAACAGTTTTCTGAAGACAAGGAGACTAAGGACATGGATTACAGGAACCATATCCTGTGGTCTGATGAGACCAAGATAAACTTATTTGGTTCAGATGGAGGCAAGTGTGTGTGGTGACAACCAGGTGAGGAGTACAAAGACAAGTGTGTCTTGCCTACAGTCAAGCATGGGGGTGGGAGTGTCATGGTCTGGGGCTGAATGAGTGCTGCCAGCACTGGAGAGCTACAGTTCATTGAGGGAACCATGAATGCCAACATGTACTGTGATATACTGAAGCAGAGCATTATCCCCTCCCTTCAGAGACTGGGCCGCAGGGCAGTATTCCAACATTATAACGACCCCAAACACACCTCCAAGATGACCACTGCCTTGCTAAAGAAGCTGAGGGTAAAGTTGATGGACTGGCCAAGTATGTTACCTGACCTAAACCCTATTAAGCATCTGTGGGGAATCCTCAAACGGAAGGTGGAGGAGCGCAAGGTCTCTAACATCCACCAGCTCCGTGATGTTGTCATGGAGGAGTAGAAGAGGACTCCAGTGGCAACCTGTAAAACTCTGGTGAACTCCATACCCAAGAGGCTTAAGGCAGTGCTGGAAAATAATGGTGGCCACACAAAATATTGACACTTTGGGCCCAATTTGGACATTTTCACTTAGGGGTGTACTCACTTTTGTTGCCAGCAGTTTAGACATTAATAGCTGTGTGTTGAGTTATTATGAGGGGACAGCAAATTTACACTGTTATACAAGCTGTACACTCACTACTTTACATTGTAGCAAAGTGTAATTTCTTCAGTGTTGTCACATAAAAAGTTAGAAGAAAATATTTACCACAAATTTGAGGGGTGTACCCACTTTTATGAGATACTGTATGTATATATACATATGCTCCTCTTGCTCCTGGTCAGATCCCTGCAGCAGCCGCTGACACTGACAGTCTAAGCGGCTCAAGACATCACAAGCCGGCGTGATCACCCTCGGCTGGCCATGCCCCCTCTCAGCACTGGTCAATCCGCATTTGGACAGGCAGCACATGGCTTCCTGGAGGTGGAAAGGAGGTAGAGGAGAGATGACAGTGTTTTGTTTCATCGCCGAGGAGCCTGGGACACAATTTTCAAGATTCTGCCCAGGACAAAACGGGATATGGGTCAGATTTTCGGGACTGTCCCGGGCAATTCGGAAGTTTTGGCAACTATTTTAATGCTGCTGTCCAAGGGTGTCTCAGTTGCCCCTTCATTGAGTTGAGCCATCCTAAAAGAAGAGGTGTGTTACTTGCTAAGAAAACAAATGCAAAAACCTTTAAAAAAAGGCATAGTTAATAAGTTGCAGTATATAAAATTTTAATTTTTGGGTCTAGATATGCTTTTTTGTACTTGAATCTTGCTTGTAAATCTTGTACTGTTTTGAATTCACTCTCTCTTTCTCTCTTTCTACTTAAAGGGAAAAACTTTCTATTTTTATTAGTACAATAACCTAATCTGCACAGAAAGAAGGAAACCATTACTTATCAGAATGTTCATTGTCGTATTCTTATTTTATGTTTGTTGTAGTCATTATTTTGTGCTTCAAGATTTTCCTTTCGTACTGAACTAACAGATCCTAGTTAATCCAGTTGAAGTAGACTCTAATTGAATGAAATTTAGCTTCCAATTGCATTGTGTATCATAAACAGCTTGTTTATATTTTCATAAAATACTTGATTTTACCATTTTTTTCATCCTTTATTGCATTTCAGTGCTGCTGATCTCCCACAGCCTCTGTGCATCCATTTACTGTCTAAATATTCTGATTCTAAGCCTAGGTTCACACCGATGCGGGTTGGAAATCGTGACAGTTCATCTGAACTCGCACAATTTCAAACCCATATGTCAGACCGACCTCAGGAGCAATTTCAGAGACAGCTGTGTGGGTTCCTGCACAGATGTCTATTGAAATCGCCCCCGAAGTTGCCAAAAGTAGTGCAGGAACTACTGTGGAAATCAGTGCGGTGTAGCAAATTTGGCATCGCACCGATTTGGACAGTGCAGTTGCCGACAATAGCCTCTGATTTCACATGTGATTTGACATGGGAAATCGCACGTCAAAACGGCCCGATGTGAACATGGGCTAATTGTTGTAATTGTGACCTATCCCTTCCTGAGACCTCTATACCTGGCCTGAATATAGCAGAAACAGTATTTGCAGACAATCTTCATCAGGTAGGTGAACACCTGACATCCACATACATACAAAGGGAAGGAAATACACAGAAAATACATGTAGTTAAAACAATGACCACAAGATGACAGTATAGCCAAAAACAATCATCTACAGAAACATTATTGGCTATATACATATATGCAAGACCATACAGCGGTTTAACAGGACAGGTTCCACTCAGAACAGGCCTCGCCATGGTAAACCAAAAATGTTGAGTGCACGTGCTCAGCGTCATATCCAGAAGTTGGATTTGGGAAATAGACATATGAGTGCTGCCAGCATTGTTGCAGAGGTTGAAGGGGTGGGGGGTCAGCCTGTCAGTGCTCAGACCATATGCTGCACACTGCATCAAATTGGTCTGCATGGCTGTCATCACAGAAATCACAGAAGGAAGCCTCTTCTAAAGATGATGCACAAGAAAGTCCACAAACAGTTTGCTGAAGACAAGCAGACTAAGGAAATGGATTACTGAAACCATGTCCTGTGGTCTGATGAGACCAAGATAAACTTATATGGTTCAGATGGTGTATGTGGCAGAAACCAGGTGAGGAGTGCAAAGACAAGTGTGTCTTGCCTACAGTCAAGCATGGTGGTGGGAGTGTGGGACTTTATAAGTGCTGAAAACCCCCTCTCAGAATAAATAACAATGCGTATATAAAGATAAAAAAAGATTTTATTACAAATAGAATATTGTGATGATATGCGAGGTGATATAGTGGATAATCGCTATATTTCACCTCGCATTCGTTCTGTTGTAAGGGATTGCATCAGAATCCGGCCTGGGTTTTTCCAGCCTCTGTGGCAGGCTAGGTTCCAGTCCGGATGTTCTGGTCCACTTGAGCCCACACTCAGCTGGACTTTAAGTGACCAGGAAGAGAGCACAACAGAGCTCTCTGGTTTTGAGATTCAGGAAGGAACCTGAGTGAGAGGAGCCCTGGGTGTTGGACTCAAAAGGTTTGCTTTTCCGCATGTTTTGTGGATGACGGGGACCAGCCCTGCTCTGCATAGAGAGGAGACTATTTGTTTAGTTAGCGCCAAATGGCAAGGATTTTATTTACTGTTTGTTACTTATCACTATCTACTCTCCATATCTGGGGTAGGGTTCGCAGCCCAAAGGTGGGGCTCTCTGACTCATCTGCCCGTCCATATCTGTATACCATCAGTTTGGCTGTGTTGGAGGGGAATATGCGTGCACCTCCTGGATACACCTGACATAACCTGTTTTTTATACTAAAATATTAATAAAGTGATATTGTGCTTAACATATTCAAAATCTATTAATAACTATTAATACTATACTATACGTTAATGTGCAATAAATTTCAATGAATGAATAAATAGGTAAAAGTGCTCCAATAAGCCTGTGTATTGCAAATATTCCACAAAGCTTGTGCAATTTTCAAACATTAATAGATAATTCAACACAATCATCCATGCGATTTAGTGTTGCATCCAAGCATATCAGTACTGCATCTATGCAATATGGTGTTAGTGCAATGTTCGAACAATAAAAAGTTAAAAAATACAAAAAACTGCATCCATGCGATTTGGTGTTGCATCCATG